>NC_066538.1:8141880-8236880 GCF_024679095.1 Eriocheir sinensis
TGAATAAATGAAAAATAAATGAATAAATGAAAAATAAATGAATAAATGAAATGAAAATAAGCAAAAATAAATAAAATAAAATAAAATGAGACTATATTAAGAAGATAATAATTGAAATAAGAATATGAAAAAATAATTTTAATAAAAAATGAATAAATAAAAAAATAAATAAATGGATAAATGAAACACAAATAAAATGAATAAAAATAAATAAATAAACAAAACTAAATAAAAAAGAGCTATATATATGAAGAAGTGTACCTTACTGAAAATCCTATAAATAAAAAGCACAAATGTTGTATAAATTCATTTCACTCAAACATTAAAACAAAAATAAACTAAAACCGTGTGTCACTCATTCGCACAAGAGAAAAAAAAATCACAAATCATTAAAACACACACACACACACACACACACACACACACACACACACACACACACACACACACGTAAACAAAAAAAACTCATTCCAATCATTCTTTCTTAACAAACACATACAAAAGCAATCACACATCAACAAACACACACATGGTACACAAACAAACTAAAATATAACAAAAAAAGACCTCACTTCATTTATCCACTTATAACGAAAAACAACACAAACAAACAAACACAAATAAACACAAGTAAACAAACAAACCAACACAAGTAAACAAACAAAAAACTTACTTCAGTTAAACACTTATAGGTAACAAAAAATAACATGAACAAAAACAAACACAAGTAAACACAAGTAACCAACCAAGCAAACAAACACAAGTAAACAAAACAAAAAAACTACTTCATTTATAAACTTATACGTAACAAAAAATAACACTAACAAAAAACAAACACAAGCACAAGTAAACAAACAAACAAACACATATAAACACAAGTAAACAAACAACCCCCCCCCAAAAAAAATACATCCCATCCACTCACTCTCACCACAAAACAATCACCCCCCCCCGCCACCCCCCCACCCCCAACACCAACCTGCGGGGGGCGATGAGAGGGGCGCCTCCCCCCTCTTCTCCTGCTCCTCCAGCACGTCCTCGCACGCCTCCTCGTTCAGGGTCTGCAGCGCCCCGAAAATCAGCTGTTCCTCCATGGTCACCTGGCGGGGGGGAGGGGGGGAAGGGGGGAGAGAAAGGTAAGCACGTGTTAATTAGTGTATTTCCGTGTTAACATCCTTACCTGTCTATCCTACCCTACTTAATGTGACCTTACTCCTGTATTGGTTTTGTTTAGGATCATTACAAGTATTATATATTTTGGTTTATTATTATCATTCAATTCAACTTTATTTTAATATTTTGCTAGTAATTATCTATCTTAATATTACCCTTTTTTATTAGTTTCATCGTAATATTTTTTGCCAAATGATCAATTCTCTATTTTTAAATATTTTGGTCTATTCTGTTTTTATCTGCTTTATTTATCCTCCTTTTTCGTTCTTTCTGATATTTTGTTCGTTAGTTTTTCTTTTATTTGCTTCATTAATTCTACTTTTTTTCATCACATTTTCTACGTTTACCTTTCTTGTGGGGCTTGAGCTTCTTTTTATTGCTCTACATGAACCTTTTATTAGTTTTTTATCATTATCATTGCTATCCTAATTATTATTATTATTATTATTATTATTATTATTATTATTATTATTATTATTATTATTATTATTATCATTATTATTATTATCAGCAGCAACAGCATCATCATTGCTGTCGTCGTTTTCGTCTGCTTACCTCACACTTATTTTAGTTTACCTTCAACTTTCCATCATTATTTTTTTCATTACTTTATCTCACTTCTTTTATCCTTTCCTGTTTCGTCTTTTCTCTTTACGGAAGCACTGAAGAGAGGAAACTTTTTTTATCAATTTTCATTTCACCTTAGATTCTTCCATTTAAAAAAAAAAAAAAAAAAATCATCGTTGCGAGAGTGCTGCATCTACTACAGAGAGACACGAACTGGGGTCCACAAGAACACAAGTCGAGCCCTCAGTCACTCAGCCACCCACGTCCTTATCACTTAACTGTTTTTAATCTCCACAATGCTTCAAGTTTTTGTCGTCGTCTTCCATGAATTTGACGATTAAATATAAATTGAAGAATATTTTGATACAACTGAACGCGGCACGTCTTGGAACGGTGCGTGTGTGTGTGTGTGTGTGTGTGTGTGTGTGTGTGTGTGTAGGGGGGGGGATTGAGATGTATGGGTGTGAGGGGGAGGTAGGTGTGTGTGGGGGGGAGGGGGGGAGTGTTTTTACGTTTCGCCGGTAGGATTTCTTGTTGGAGTCTGGTGGTCGATGGCGCAGACACGTGTTTATACTGGCGCCATCTCGCTTGGCTCATGCTGCCCCCCGGAGCTCATCTTTGATCCTCTTTTATAGACAGAGAATCTAGAGTCCGGGTTGATAAGTGGTTCTCAAGACGCGAACCCGCTAGCTACTCAGCCACCGTCTATGTCAATTCAAGAGACTGCAAGCTAAAATAATAAATAAGTAAATAAATAAATAAAAATGAAAACGGATCGCACCACTTCTACAATCCGTAAGAAAAAGTTGTAAAAAATATATACACCAGATTAGTTGTAGTGTTGCCAGAGTGTGGGTGAGTTTGTCTACTAATCAATTACCTGTAGCCTACGTGACCTGCCTTTGAGGCGCCCCCCTTTGTCCCGCCCCTCATCCCCCACACCTCCTTACACTCCACACACATTACATAACTTTTTTTCTACTTTCCACTCTTGTTTTTCTATTTCACATTTCCATATTTTCTACACTTCATTTTTTTTTTCTTCCTTTAATTTTTGTTCTATTTTCTCTCTAATATTTCTACTTTCTCCGTCCTTATTTTCCTACTTTCCCCTTTCTCATTTTCCCCACTTCCCCCTTTCTCATGTTTCCTACTTTCCCCGTTTCATTTTTCCTAATTCTCCGTCTCATTTTTCCAACTTCTCTCCTCATTTTCCCTACTTCCCCCTGTCTCATTTTTCCTACCTCTCACGTTTCTCCTTCCTCCCCCCCCCCACCACAGGTAGGCTCATCTTCCTCGTATTTTCGACTCTTCGTCCCCCCCTCCCCCCCAAGCTTGTCCTTCACCCCCCCCCCCCCCGCCCCCCGCCGGCCACCTCCACCTTGACCCTCTCACGCACGCCACAAACCTGCCGTCCTGCGCGTCACACAAACTGGGATATTGTGTTTCGTTTTATGCAAGTGTTTTTTATTTGTTTGTTTTTTGTTTTATTCACGTGATTATGTTCTTTATTTTTTTTGTGTGGGGGGGAGGTTAAGTTTTCCGTTTGTGTTTTAATTCTGTCACGTCTGTCAGTTTCTCTTTCTCTGTAATTTCTTATGTCTTCCATGTGTATGTGATTATCCTGCTTATCCATTTATCTGTATTATTTTTATCGATCAGCAGATTGTCCATCTTCTTGTTCTCTTCAAATTGCTTTCCTGGCTTACCCATGCATTGTAGACATGACATTGTATAATAACATTTGTTAGCCCTGATGAACCCTACAACATGGCATTATATATATATATATATATATATATATATATATATATATATATATATATATATATATATATATATATATATATATATATCTATATATATTTTACGTCTTGGCCTGTGGCGCCGTTAGGCCTTCATAGTAGGGCCTGATGGTCGGACCCAGCCCGTTGTGGCGCAGGAAAGTGTCTATAGTGGCGCCATCTCTACTTTTCAGCATTTTCCATTTTAGACCCCTAGTTGCATAATATAAATTGTTGGCGGGGTGTTGGAGGTTCATGCGACGCCGATCTAGCTCAGTTTTTGGGCTATTAACACTTGTTTTCGTATATTTCTATCCATCTTTTTTCTTCATTCATTTTGCATTTTTGTATTATATTGGTATCTTTCATGTTGGTATACCTATTAAGTATATAAAATTATCTGTCAATCTATCTATCTATCCATCTGGCTATCTATCTAACTGTCTATTCGTTTATTTTTATCTACGTACTTTAGATTTATATCTATCTAGTTTTCGTCTAATTTGGAGGTCCTTCAGTCTATTTAACAAAGATGTGTATTAATTTTCTATCTATTTACCGTCAAATTGTGTATTTCCTTATTCCTATTCACTTATTTATGTTTTATTTCCATTCATCTGGTTTTCAAATATTTTAGTCTATCAGTTTCTCATCCTGTGTAATTACATTGTGTATAAAAGCATATGTCTGTCTGTCTTTTTGTTTATTTATATATATCTGGAGGCATATAATTATTTTTTTCTGTGATATATCGGTCCGTGTGTTAAACTTAGTATTTTTTTTTTTTTTTACATCAGAGGACACGGCTCAAGGGCAATAAAAAGAGTACAAAAAAAGCCCGCTACTCACCACTCCTATAAAATATAAAAGTAAAGAGCAGCCAAAAGAGAGGTCAATTCCGGGTTAATGTATTTTCCTGTAAAACTACGAATATCAGTTATCATGTATCTATCTACTTATCTTCTACCTTTCTATTTTTCTATCTCATCATTCATCTACTTGGCTTATGTTTTCATCTACGGAGCAATGTTTTTGTTAATGTACCTGACTCTACGTAATTTATTGATCTTACTTTCATTTTTTCTATTTTTATTATGGCCGAAATTCCTCTTTATTTACTGTTTTCCGTTTCCTAGTTTCCATTATCTCTCCTTTCTGTTATTTCATTCATTTATTTACTCATCCTTTCAAACTATATTTTTATCACATTTTATAGTTAATTTTCTTCTTTCCTTATGACCTCGAAATTCTCTTTTATTCATTATTCTCCATTTCTTCGTTTATATCTATCATCCTTTATTTTTCTTTCTTTACTCACCCTTTCATGCATTATTTCCTTCTTTCATGTTCCCATTTCTTTGTTTCGTATTCTTCATTTCTTTATCCATCCTGTCTCCCATTAATTCCTTTCTTTACTCTTCATTCTAACTTATTTTTCTTTCCTATTTTCCATTTCTTAGTTTCCTCTTTTCCATTTCTTTATCTATCCTTTCTCTCTTTTATTATTTTATCTCTACTCATCCTTTCAATCCTTGTTTTTTTATATTTCCTTCTTTTCATTTCTTATCTGCCATCCTTTCTGTTATTTATTGTTTTCTCTATATACTTTTCCTTTCAGCCATTTTTTCCCCGTGTTCAGTTTCCTAGTTTTCATTATCCATTCTTTTTCTCTTTTATTGTTTTCTCTATTCTTACTTTCAACCAGATCTTTCCTATTTTCCCTCTAATTTTCCATTTCTTAGTTTCATATGTCTTTATTTTATTTATCTTTTGTCGTTTTTTTTCTTCTCTTTCTCTAGTCTTTCTTTCAACCATTTTTTTCTATTTTCTCTCCATTTTTCCATTTAGTTTTCTATTCTCTACTTTCTTATTTATCCTTTCTTCTATTTATTTCTCTCTCTTTCTCTAGTCTTTCTTTCAACCATTTTTTTCTATTTTCTCTCCATTTTTACATTTAGTTTTCTATTCTCTTTCTTATTTATCCTTTCTTCTATTTATTTCTCTCTCTTTCTCTACTCTTTCTTTCAACCATTTTTTTCTATTTTCTCTCCATTTTTACATTTAGTTTTCTATTCTCTACTTTCTTATTTATCCTTTCTTCTATTTATTTCTCTCTTTCTCTACTCTTTCTTTCAATCATTTTTTTCCCTATTTTCCCTCTAATTTACCGTCTCTTAGTTATCTATTTTACTTTTCATTATCTATCCTTTCTGTCTCTACTCATCCTTTCACTCATTATTTCTTCTTTCTTACTTCCCATTTCTTAGTCTTCATCATCTATCCGTTTTTTGTCATTTAACTTCTTTCTTTGCTCATCTTTTCAACCTTTGTTTTTTCTTTTCTATTTTCCGTTTCTTGATCTCCTCTTCTACATGTCTTTATCTATCCTCTCTGTCACTTTTTATTTTCTCTCTCTTTAAACTCCCTTTCAACCATTTTTTTCCCTATATTCTCTAATTTTTCATCTTTAGTTTCCTCTTCTATATTTCATTATTTATCCTTACTCTGATATTTAATGTTTTTTCTCTCTCTTTACTCTCCCTTTCAACCATTCCTTTTGTTTTCTCGCCAATTTTCCGTCTCTTAGTTTCCTTTTCTACATTTCATTATCTATCCTTTGTCACTTTATATATTTTCTCTCTCTTTACTCTCCCTTTCAAACATTTCATTCCTGTTTTCTCCCCACCTGTTCACCTGTCCATGATCACGACAACTGTTACCTGTTTGAGCATGGGAAAGTCAAGGATCATCATCATCATCATCATCATCATCATCATCATCTACGCACTACTTTATATTTTAATGTTCTACTTCATCAACTGTTACTGACGTTTCATCTTTTACGCTATTTTTTTTTTCGTTTTGTTTCTGCCATTTTTTTTTTTTTTTGGACATCTAAGCATTTATTTTTGTCTAATTTTGTACTTCAAATGTTACTAACGCTTCATCTTTTACGATCTTTCTATTTTTTCGTTTTGTTTCTACCTTTTTTTTTAACATTTATGATCACTGTATCGTTTACATTCTTTACGCCAATACATGATTTTTTTCTCTTACTGTTTCTCTCGTTTATTCCTTTCTTCATTTATTGTATTCTATTCACTAACATCTATTTCATCATTCACACTTTTCCTTTTTTTTCTTTTTATTTATCTTTATTTTCATCCTTCATCGCTAATTTTTACTACGTACGAATAACTCTTCTTGTGTAGTGTTTATTTACCTGTCTATCTTTTTTTTCTATTTAGTATTTATCTGATTATTTGTCTTTTCTCTCTTTGTTTTCTCTTTCTTTTATCTTTTGCGTCATTACCATCAACGTTCACCTGACTTCCTGGTACGTAACTACATATCTGTCCTTCTCTGCGTGTGTGTGTGTGTGTGTGTGTGTGTGTGTGTGTGTGTGTGTGTGTGCCTTTTTTTTGTGAAGTTCATATTGCCAATGTTTGCTTGCCTTTTTATTAACCGTTTCAATTGATCTCTTTTCGTCTCCTTTAAACAAAAATAAATAAATAAGATAACCACTTTTATTTTTGTTTGTCTGTTTATCGTACGTCTTTTTATCATTCCACTACAACTTGTTTACTATTTAATGCACGTCTTGTCATAAGTATTTCTAAGCATAATTTTTTTCTCTACTGCATATCATTTTTTTTTTTGTGTGTGTGTATGTGCGTGTCTTATCAGTATCTCCAACCTTCACCACCACCATCATCATCACTATCACCACCACCATCACTACCACCAGCGTCACCGCCATCACCATTACCATCACCATCAGTCTAACCATCACCAATACCAGGCTAACCACCACCATCATCATCACCACCCTTACCACCACCACCACCAGCCTCACCACCACCACCACCACACCACCAAAATCACCACCACCACCACCAGCCTCACCATTATCACCACCACCACCCCTACCACCACCACCAGCCTTGCAATCATCATCATCACCATTACCACCACCACCACCACCACCATCTCACGTGCGCAGGTAACCCGTCACCCGTCTCAAGGTCACACACGCTAATGTTACCTGAGGTCGTGTCGAGGCTCGTCTAACAGCCAATGACAGGTGGACGGGACATGACAGGTAAGGCACACCAGGCAAACGTGAGCGCTACAGGTAAGATTACGTAGTTTTTTTTCTGGGTGTTACAGGAAGAGGTAAAGTAAAGGTGAGGGCTTGCATTATACGAGTAGCTGTGCCTGGCCTCGGTGCTCATCTCCGTCGCATTGGTGGGAAGAGCCATCACCCCGGGACATGGCCAGTGTGACATCCAGGTTACCACGGTTTGCTTTCCCCAGGCACCCATTTATCGACCAGCCCGAAAGGGAGAATGAACAGCTGGGTGAGTTGCACGCCGACTGCCCTGGCCGGGATTCGAACTCAGGCCCGCGGATTCGTAGCCAGGCACGCTAACCACTGCACCACGGAGGCGCGCATCATGAGTTAGAGAAGACAATTTTGACGATTAGAAAGGCGAGACAGAAACCGAGCAATATGGATTAGGGAACAGACAAAGACAGAAGATAAAAAAATGACGATTAAAAAAAAAAAATGGACTTGGGCAGGTCATACCATGCACAAAACTAATAACAAATGGACAACCAAAGTCGTTCTGTCTCTTTTTTTCTTCCCTTTCCTACTCTCACTTTTATTATCTATTATTCAAGAGGCGAATCAGGTACAGCGGGAGGAATGCGGACCCTGTAAGCTGCCTGTTCACCAGCCCCCAAACACCTGAAACACCGGGAAAAAGAAAATGAAAGTGTAAGCGATGAGAGACGAGGAGAAAAAGGCGAGAGAATATGGAAGATAACAGATATGAAGGGACAGAATGGCAACGAAGGAATTGTAAGTCAGGGCAGATAAGGGACCAGGTAGTGAGATGAAATTAAAACCTTTGCCGGAGCAGGATGGAGAGCACTAACACGAGAGGTGGAGGACGTTGGGAAAGGCCTTTATACTGAAGAGATGAAATTAAAACCTTTGCCGGAACAACATGGAGAGCACTAACATGAGAGGTGGAGGACGTTGGGAAAGGCCTTTATGCTGCAGAGATGAAATTAAAACCTTTGCCGGAACAGGATGGAGAGCACTAACACAAGGTGGAGGACGTTGGGAAAGGCCTTTATGCTGCAGAGATGAAATTAAAACCTTTGCCGGAACAATATGGAGAGCACTAACACAAGGTGGAGGACGTTGGGAAAGGCCTTTATGCTGCAGAGATGAAATTAAAACCTTTGCAGGAACAACATGGAGAGCACTAACATGAGAGGTGGAGGACGTTGGGAAAGGCCTTTATGCTGCAGAGATGAAATTAAAACCTTTGCAGGAGCAATATGGAGAGCACTAACATGAGAGGTGGAGGACGTTGGGAAAGGCCTTTATGCTGCAGAGATGAAATTAAAACCTTTGCAGGAACAATATGGAGAGCACTAACATGAAAGGTGGAGGACGTTGGGAAAGGCCTTTATGCTGCAGAGATGAAATTAAAACCTTTGCCGGAACAGGATGGAGAGCACTAACATGAAAGGTGGAGGACGTTGGGAAAGGCCTTTATACTGAAGAGATGAAATTAAAACCTTTGCCGGAACAATATGGAGAGCACTAACACGGGAGGTGGAGGACGTTGGGAAAGGCCTTCGTGCTGCCGTGGACTAAAACATGATGATGATGATGATGATGATGACGATGATGATGATGATGATGATGATGGCGTGTTGATGAGTGTTGAAAAGGCGGGTTTGTGTGTTTCGTAAAGTGTGTTGCGGGAGAGAAAAAAAAAAGTATTACCTTGGTTAGTCCTTGAATTTGGCTTTTTTTTCAGTTAAGGGAGAAGGGAAGAGCGAGAGAGAGAGAGAGAGAGAGAGAGAGAGAGAGAGAGAGAGAGAGAAATTTACATAGAAAATCAGACCACACAGACCCCATGGTCCAGACTAGGTGGTCTGTCCTTAAACCTAAGTGATTCTACATTAATCAGAAGGCTCCAAAACGATGCATTTCAACTCTAGGTATCATTAAGTTCAAGGATGTGACGGTCGAGCTTGTTTTCAAAGGAGTCAATCGTGTTACACTGGACCACTGATGGTGGGAGCTTATTCCATTCTCGCACTACATCGTTGGTGAAGAAAAATTTGGTGGTCTGAATTTACTTGTCTACATTTGCGTTTTATGCCATTGTTTCACGTTCGCAGTGTCATCGATCATAAACAATGTTGATCTGTCTACATTCGTGAAACCATTAAGTATTTTGAAAAATTCGATCAGTTTTACTCGGAGGCGACTTTTCTCAAGAGAGAACATGTTAAGGGTGAAAAGCCTTTCTTCGTAAGATTTGTTGCGCAAGGAAGGGATCATTTTTGTTGCCCGACGCTGAACACCTTCTAATTTAGCAGTGTCCTTTGCATGGTGGTTTGCGGTGGTGGTGGTGGTGAAGGCGATGGTGGTGGTATCGATTGTCCCTATCTTCTTCACACTCACACATCATCATCATCATCTTTCCTCTTTTTTTTTCTTTCCTCCATATCTCCTCTCTTTACCTTCCCTCCCTTCATCCTCACCTTTCTTTTCCTATATTTTTCTTTTCCTTTCTTTATTTCTTCTCTCCATCTCACTTTCACTGTCTCCTCTTCCCATTTCTACTCTCCCTTCATCTTTTTCCCCATGTTTTCTCCATCATCATTATCATCATTCAACTTGCTTCTCTATACTCTACTATTTTCCCCTTTCCATTTTTTTCCATTTCTCTCCCATTTTTCAATTTCCCGTTTCAATTTCTTCATCTTCTTATTTATCTCCTTCCTTCATTTTTTCTCCCTCCCTCTATTTTCTATTCTCACTTTTTGTTTTGTTTCCTTTTCCTTCATTCTTATCCCCTCTCTTCATCTTGGTCTCCTGTTGTTGACTTGACTCCTCATCTCTCCTCCTCTTCCCTTCGTTACTCCCCTTTAACTGTTTCCTTTTTCTCTTCTACACTATCCTTTCCTCCCTTTCTCTTTATATCCTCTCTTCGTCTTGGTTTTCCTATTATATCTTTGGTTCTTCTTTTCCTTCTCTTTTTCTCCTAACTTCATTTTTCTAATTATCTTCATCCATCATCTCTTTCCTATAGCTACTTTTCTCTTTCTATTTCACTTTCTTTCCTCTTCCTTATCTACCCTATTCTTCTATCCTTTCTTAATTATCTTTGCTTCTTAAAGTACCCTCCTACGGATTCTATCCTTCTCTCTGTACTTTTATCTCCAGTTTCCTTTCCGGCCGCTCTATCTCTGCTGTGATAGACGGTCACTGTTCTTCCCCTAAACCTATAAACAGTGGTGCCCCACAGGGTTATGTCCAATCTCCCTCTCCAAACTTCTTTCCGCAACAAACTGTCCTGTCCACTCGTACGCCGATTACTCTACTCTTCTCTATTCAACTTCTTTCAACAGAAGACCCTCCCAGCAGGAATTACAAGACTGCAGACTGGAGGCTGCAGAAAGCTTAACCTCAGACCTTAAATTTCTGATTAGGGTAGGAGGAACTTCGTGTCCTTCAATGCCTCAAAAACTCAATTTCTCCACCTATCAACTCGGCACAATCTTCCAAACACCTATCCACTATTCTTCCGACAACACTCAGCTGTCATCTTCTACACTAAACATCCTCGGTCTATCCTTAACTCAAAAACTTATCTGGAAACTTCATATCTCCTCTCTTACTAAATCAGCTTCCTCAAGGTTGAGCGTTCTGATATCGTCTCCGCCAGTTCTCCCCCGCACAGATGCTGCAAATAAGGACAACACCCCTTTTAAATTCCGCCGCAATATTGCCTCTCTATATTCTATCGATATTTTCATGCTTACTGCTCTTTTGAACTTGCTAACTGCATGCCTCCCAGCGGCCCCGCTGCACTTGACTTTCAACACTTGTTCATCCCTATACTGTCCAAATTCCTTATGCATGAGTCAGTCTTTCAGTCTTGCATCCCTTACACTGATAAACTCTGGAACAGCCTTCCTTCGCCTGTATTTCCTCCTGCCTAAGACTTGACTTCCTTCACTTGCCTGCGCCAGAACTGGCTGGGGCCGACCATCAGGCCCTACCAAGAGAGCCTAAAGGCGCTACAGGCGAAGACGTTAAAAAAAAAAAAAAAAAATATGACCTCTCCAATAGCGGGCTTTTTTTGTCTTTTTTTTATCTTGAGCTGCTTCCTTTACTGTAAATAAAAAAAATCCTTATTATCTATTTTCATCATCACTTCCTTCCACTATTCTTTTCTTTCTTCCTCCCTTCCTTTCCTCCTTATCGCCCTCTTCCAGTTATTTTGCTGGCCCTCCTTCTCTCCTCCTCTTGCCCTGTCTACCCTCTTCACCTTTATATCTTGCCTTCGCTTTCCCTCCTTTCACTTTTGCCTTTTTTTCTTTTTCTCATTATCTCCTTAATAGTAATCTGACTGCAATTTTCTCCTCCTCCTCCTTTCTCCAGTTCATTTTTCCTCCCTTCCCTTCTTCCTTTTCCTCATTGCCTATTTCTACTCTTACAGTATCTCCAAATTCTATTCTCCCCACTACTTTTGCTTCTCGTTTCCCCTTTTCTTTCCGCCTCCTTATCTCCTAATTTTATCTTAGTCTTCCGGCTGTTTTCTTTGTTCTTCCTCTCATTTTCTTTACTCTCCTTCCCTTTCCCTCTCCGTCAACTTGCCTCCCTATCCTTCACCACTCTCCCTTTTCCTGCCTCTCCTTTCCTTCTTATCTCCTCTCTTCGTCTTAATATTTATACTCTTCTATTACCTTTCTATCTCACTTATATTTCTTCATCATTCCTATTAATTTTGTTTTTCCCTTTCCCTATCCTTCACCACTCTCCCTTTTCCTGTCTCTCCTTTCCTTCTTATCTCCTCTCTTCGTCTTAATATTTATACTCTTCTGTTATCTTTCTATCTCACTTCTTTTTCTTCATCATTCCTGTTATTATTTTTTTTTTTTTTGTCATTTATTCCTCCTTCGCTAGTCTATTTTATCATGTTTTTTTTCGTCCTTTACTTTCTCTCTCCTCTTCTCTTTTCTTTCTCCTCTTCACTTCTCTTTCTTCATCATCCCTGTTATGTTTTTGTATTTTTGTTTTTCTCATTTATTCCTCCTTCGCTAGTCTTTTTGTCATGTTCGTTCGGCCTTTACTTTCTCTCTCCACTTCTCTTTTCTTTCTCCTCTTCCCCCCCCCCTTTCCGTTCTCTCCCATTTCTTACTTTCCTCACCTTCTCCTCGCTCCACTCTTTCCCTATCCCGTTCCCTTATCTCGCATCTTTATATCATTCTTTCATTATCCATATTGAAGGAAATAAGAATGGAGAGAAAAGAAAATTAAAAGGTAAGAAAGGGAAAGTGAATAAGAAAGAAAAAATATAAAACATCTATTTCAAGGTCACGCGGTATCCAGGTACGAGCAAACAGGTAACACGTGACGTACACCTGGCGCCCCCCCCCCCTCTCTCTCTCTCTCTTCGTGACCTCCTCCTTGACCCCGTCCCCTCCGCCGCCGCCACCAGTCCCGTTCCTCCCCCAAACACGTTCCGTCCACGTATAACAAAAACCGACGTGTGTGTGTGTGTGTGTGTGTGTGTGTGTGTGTGTGAGTGTAGGGTTCTTGATGACTGTTTTTTGTTTGTTTGTTTGTTCTTCCTTTTATCTGTACTGTTTGTTTGTTTGTTATTTTTTTATTCATTTGTTTATCTTTTATTTCTTATTTCGCTTCGGTTCATTTTCCTTTACTCTAGTTTTTCTTTTCTTTTTTGTTTTTACTTTTACTTGTACTGTTTGTTTATTGTTGTTATTGTTGTTCCTTTCCCTTTCTCCTACTTCATATCTATGTTTTTGTCATCTTTATATCGCTCTGTGTTTCTTTTATAACTTTTTTTTTTTGTTCCTCAGTTTTGAAGTTTTTTTCTGGTTTTATTTTACTTTTGTTTGCTTGTTTGTTTCCTGCTGCCATTCTTTTTATTGCTAGTTCAGTCGGTTTGTTTGTTTTCTACCTCTTTGTTGCTTCATTTCCTTTTTTTTTGTTTGTTTGTTTATTCTTGTACTTTTTTTTCTAATTGCTTGGTTTTTTTTTCTTAATTTGGTTTCCTTTATTTTCATTTCTATGTGAATTTGGCTGTTATGCTTTTAATGTCATTATTGTTATTATTATCATTATCATTATACCTGACTTACCTTATCGATCTTCAATACAAAACAAATAATAATGATAATAATAATAATAATAATAATAATAATAATAATAATAATAATAATAATAATAATAATAATAATAATAATAATAATAATAATAATAATAATAATAATAATAATAATAATAGGTAATAATGTTGATTTTTCCATACCCCATAAATTTTTGCGTCCTTAATATGTTTTTTTTCTTTCTATCAAAATTCATTGTTACTTTCCTTTTCATCCTTAACTTAACAATATAATAGGCACCTTTTTCACACCTATAATTAACACACACAATAAAATATGTATTCATTTTATCACCATTTCTTTTCACTATATAATATTAACCAAAAAAATATATTTATCACCATTGTTTTTACTACCAACCAAAAAAAAATGTCCCCCCTCTTTTCAAATTACCTGCTGAATCACAATTTTTGGAATGATCATTTTTGGAAACGGTAGCCTTTCCTCCTCCTCCTCTTCTTCCTCCTCTCTCTTCCCGGCTGCCTTTCCTCCCTCCCTGTCCCCTCCTCCCCTCTCACCTCCTCCTCCTCCTCCCAATTCTCCCTGTTCAGTGGGTGGGAGAGAAAAGGGGGAAGAATGAAGCAAAAAAGGGATTAGACAAACATAAATAAAACACAAACAAACAGAAGGAGGCATAGAAGGCAATATAAGCAAACGCACTAAGGCAAAAAAAAACACTCCCAGTTAATTAATAGTGATGATACGTGATGAATGGCACAGTTAACGTTTATTATCACCATCAGTATCATCACTATTAGCGGGAGGTCGTCAGTCTGTACCGAAACACTATCCTGATGAACCTAATTTCCACTCTACTGAAATTAAACAGAAGTAGAAAAAGTTACGTTAGCACCACATATAAGGGACTGAGTTGAGGATAACTGACGGAACAAAGCAGAGAATGGAGATATGAATTAATTGGTCTACTCTACAAAACCTGAAATAATAGAGTAATAAAGAGAAAAGTCAGTTTAGTATACCAAAAGGGACTGGGTGTGCATTATCGAACAAAAAATAAATGTAGAATATGATTTTTTTTTCTATAACTAAGATTTTTATTTTATTAACTACCTATACTAAAAAAATCATGTTTAAATAACTCATACTCAAATTGAAGTTAGGTGAAATATGAGATGAATTTATACAAGCATTCCAAAACTAAATGTAAACTACTGTAGCTAATAAATAACTAAACTATGCCTGGCACTGCAAACTGAACCTTCTTGAGAAAACTGAAAATGTAAAACCAAAGGAAATGAACAAAATGATTAAAGAAAAAAAATGGTTGATAAAATGGTTGACAAAATGGTTGATAAAAAATGGTTGACAAAATGGTTGACAAATAAAATGGTTGATAAAATGGTTGATAAAGTGGTTGACAAAATGGTTGACAAATAAAATGGTTGATAAAATGGTTGACAAAAAAATGGTTGATAAAATGGTTGATAAAAAAATGGTTGATAAAAAAATGGCTGATAAAAGGGTTAAAATAAAAAAAATGGTTGATAAAATTGTTGATAAAAAAATGGTTGAAAAAATGGTTGATAAAATGGTTGAATAAATGATTGACAAAATGGTTGATAGAAAAATGTAAAACCATATAGGAAATGCACAAAATTAAAATAAAAATAAAAACGCGTGTAGACAAAATCAACAAGACACTCGCCAATATCTACACATTAACCTGAGAACACTTATGCATAACTGACTTACTCTACAACACAAGGCAGCAGAACAAAACAAACAACATAAAAACATCAACAACTTAGCCATCAGGAAGCAAAAAATTAACACCGTGCATGCGAAAACAAAGCAAAAACAAGGCAAAACAAAAAAAGAATCACCCGCCATAAGGTCACCTCAATCAATATGGAAAGTCGGGGCAGAATAAAATTAGGAGAAGTCAAAAAGAATATAAACAACCTTTACAAAAAGCTTTATTCTTCCTCCTCGGCAGCCACAGTGTTCCTCGGCTCGGCGCTACACTCCTTAACACTACTCTCGTACACTTATCTATTAGATGCGTAAAAATCACAACTAAAAATCACAACTGCGGAAAAGAGAAGTGATTGCAAGATGAATATGATACAAAATCGAAAAAAAATACTACTTACAGAAACACGTAAAATTGGGTGGGATAAAATAGGAATACTAATTACAGTCACAGGATAAATAAAAAAAGAGAGCATGAAGTACGTTGATAAAACCGATACTTTAAAAATTCATCTTGCAAAAAATAAACAAAAACAAAGAAAAAAAATATGAATAAAACAAAAATCTCAAAACCTATCCATGAAAAAAAAAGATAAAAAGAAAGAAAATCAACACTTCCAAACCATCCATCAAAAACAAAAAATACATACATGAAAAAAAAAATAATAATAATAATACAACCGACATTCTAAAAACACACCTGATAAAATGATAAAAAAATGATAAAAAGAAAAAAAAATCAGGACTCCCAAACCGTCTGTCACAAACAAAACAAAAAAATATACATGAAAAAAAAAAATAATAATAAAGCTGACATTCAAAAAACACACCTGATAAAATGATAAAAAAATGATAAAGAGAAAAAGAAAATCAGGACTTCCAAACCATCTATCAAAAACAAAAAACAAAAATAATATACATGAAAAAAAAATAATAAAACCGACATTCTAAAAACACACCAATAAAAAAAATAAAAAAACAGAAAAAACATAGACCCAAAAAAACACACAACCACCAAACACACACAGATACAGTAAGTGGTAACGTAAATAGGAATGCAAAAAACTACACTGGGGTAAATACAAAATACGAACCATTACGACTCAGAGTACAAAACATTAAGAGTAGGATTGCACGGCTTGAAAAATATACCTATCATAACTATTCTCTAAAACTCTTGGCTTCTATCACAGTTTGCTTGAAGACAACAGTCGAGTCATGGTAACAGGCATGGTGAGGGGGGAGGAGGAGGAGGAGGAGGAGGAGGAGGAGGAGGAGGATTAATCTTTTTTTCAGTATCTTCCTTCATCCATCCCCATGTTTATTTCTTTATTTATATATTATTGCACTTTATTGTCCCTTTCTCTCTCTCCTTTGCCATGAGAGTATTGATAAAGGTGTTTTTTTGTTCCATATTAAAGAGTATTTTCATCCCTTTCATGGAGTACTTTACCAGTCTTCACCTCTTACAATATTATCCTTTTTTCCATGTATTTCTCTTCTATTTTCTCTTTTATCATTTTCTCTTTCTATTCTTAATTTTTTTCTCTCCTCCTCTTTTCCCCTCTATAATATTTTCCTCCTGTCATTTCCCTTTTCTTTTCTCCTCCTTTCTCCTCACATTTTTTCTTCCTCCTATTTTCTCCTTGGCAATATTCTCATCATTTTCTTTCCACTTCTTTTCTCCTCTCCCTTATTTGTCTTTCTCCTCTCATAGTTTACCGTCATCATCTTTCTCCTTTTCTCCTTCAATAATTTATTTCTCATTCTCTTCTGTCTATCTGCATTTTCTTAGTGTTCTTTTTTTTCTATCTTTCACATATGTCTATTTCAACACTCTCATTTTCCACCTCCTCCTCTTCTAGTTTTTCCACTTTTCTTCATTGCTATCATGTCTTTCTTTTTGTTCTTCTCTCTTCTTTTCACGCTTCTTTCCTTTTTTTCCTTCTTCTCTCTCCTTTCCACCTCTCTTCATTTCTAACCTATTCTTCTCCTTTTCTTTTCTTTTCTTTTCTTCCTCCCCACTTTTTTCCAACTTGTTCATCGATGCAAAGTCACTGGTAACAATGCGTATGGTAGTAGTAGAAGTAGTAGTAGTAGTAGTAGTAATAATAATAATAATAATAATAATAATAATAATAATAATAATAATAATAATAATAATAATAATAATAATAATAATAATGCACGGAACACAAGCAACTTCAACCTTGTGTCTATATTTCTCTTTGATCTCTGTCTGTCTCTCTCTCTCTCTCTCTCTGCTTCCTCATTTATCACATTATTTGGCGATGGCTTGTCTGTGTTTCATTCATTTCCTCATCTTCTTTCTTTATTTACCTCTCCTTCTTCTTCTTCTTCTTCACATCTTGTTAATTTACTTGCTGCCTCTCTCTCTCTCTCTCTCTCTGTGTGTCTTTTTCTCTCTCTCTCTCTTACTGACACACATACACAAACACACAAACACACTCAGAGGCAGCAAACATCAACACACGACCAAGGAATGAAAAACACGCAAGCTAAAAAAAAGGACATCCGTAAAAGGTCTCAATTCTTCTCTCGGTCTCTCTTTCAGTCTCCCATTCCTCATCTCCATTCCTAGACCCACTGATGAGACCCCGAGATAGTTGCCGGGGGAGACTGGGCTTCCTCGTGGTGTTGAAGGTAGTGGTGAAGGCGGTGATGAGTCTCCTCTTCCTGGTGTTGAACGGAAGGATCTTGTTGTGGGAGGTGATGAGGTTCCTGATGGTGATGATGATCCTGGGCACTAGTTTCATGGTGTTGAGAACCCTGCGTGGTGCCCTCTTGGTGGTGTTGGGTATCTTCGTGGTGTTGAGTGGTGTCGAGGTGGTGGTGGTCAAGGTGAGGGGCTGACGGGTGGTGTTGAGTGCTCTCCATTTGGTGTTGCATGGCTTCCTGGTGGTGATGCATGACCTGGGTGACCTGGGGGAATTGCGGGTCAGGCTGGGGGTCGTCCTGTATGTCGAGGTGTTGGAGGTTCGGGTAGAGGTGGGGGCGGCGGCGCAGGGAGTGGTGGTGATGGTGGTGGTGATGGTGTTGATCTACCTCGTCACAGCTGCTCGAGTCCCACCCAACGGACGTCTGATGGATCCAGCGGTCAGTAATTGTTGTAATGGGGTGGGTGGGGGGGAGGGGGGGATTAATTGCAAAAATGTGTGCGTGTGTGCGTTTGTGCCTGTGCGTGAGTTTGGTGCATGTAAGTGTGTATGAAAGCATGTGCATATACGAGTTCGCATGTGTGTGTGTGTGTGTGTGTGTGTGTGTGTGTGTGTGTGTGTGTGTGTGTGTGTGTGTGTATGTTTTTTTTACTACTGTTGTGAATGTGTACGTATGTTCTAGGCATGTGCGTTTGTGCATGTGCGTCTGTGCATCTGCATGTGTATGTGTGTGCGCGGCTCTGACCTTCAGTTTGAAAAGGAAGGAAAAAACTCCGCAACATTTTTTTTTTGTACAGATTTTTTTACAATGTTCGTCCGTTTTTTTTCTGTTTGCTTGTCTTTTCTTTCCAGCAGGTGTCCAAGGCCCTCACCAGGTAGTAACAAAGCAACAGGTGCGAAGTGTTTATACCCGGCAACGCAACAACAACATGCAGTAATATTAAGCACCAGCAGCAACAGCGGAGGGAGGAGGAGGAAGAAGAGGAAGAGGAAGAGAGGGATGAAGAGGAAGGGGTTGGAGGAGAAGGAAGGTATTGAAGAGGAGGAGGTATAAAAGAATAAGGAGAAAGAGGAAAGAGGAAAAGGAGGAGAAAGAGGGAGGAGTTGGAGGAGAAGAGGAAGATAGGGATGAGGAGGAAAAATAAAAGAATAAGGAGAGAGAGGAAAAGTGGAAGGAGAAGGAGAATATGGGAGGGAAAGAAAAGGAGAATATCAGAGAGGAGGAGGAGGAGAAGGAAAACATGAAAAAAAGAAAAAGGAGAACATCAAAAAGGAGAAGTAGGAGAACAATAAAAGAGGAGGACAAGGAGAAAAAGAACAAAATCAGAGAGATCACAAAAAAAAGAGAACATAAAAAAGGAGAAGGAGGAGAACAAAAAAAAGAGGAGAAGAACAAAAAGAGGAGGAGATATATATAAATTAATTGCAAGCCACAAACTGCTGTTAATCGTAATAATAGACAGTTATACGAGGAAGCATAAAGTTCAAAGGAGGAGGAGGAGGGGGAGGAGGAGGAGGAGCACAGTGTCATTATAACCACAAGGCAGTCCAGGATTCCAAGATCATTCCAAAAATTATCCCCATTGCATGTCATTCCGATATTTCCCGATCATCGCCTTAATAGTATATACCAGAAATAACCGCCACCATTATTTTCATTCCCTTAAAAGTAAAAATCAATATATAATGTAAAATTACCTTACTGAGAAAACCACCAGTATTTCCAGCAGGTCAGAATCAGAATAAGAATAAAAAGAGGAAGTTCGGAGCAGAGGAAATAAATCACACCATGGATTATCAAAGAAAAGAAGAGAGCAGGAGAGAGAAAAATGAGAAGAGGGAATAAAAATAAAAAAAGAACGTCCAGAAGAGAGAAAAAATAAATGACACCATAGTTAGTCAAAGAGAATGAAGAGAGAAGAGAGAGAAACTAAGAAGGGAGCGAGAGAGAACAAAAATTAAATAAGAATACTCACCCGGATAAGTCAAATGAGAGAGAGAGAGGAGAGGAAGAGAAGAAGGAAAGGAAGAAGAAGAGATGAGGAAAGGGAGAGAATGGTGAGAGTGAGCGAAAGAGAGAGAGAGACGAGAGCAAGAAAATAAAAATTAAATAAGAATACTCACCCGGATAAGTCAAATGAGAGACTCTGGTTAGATGTCAAATGAGAAACTATGAAATTACAAGAAACTACAGGATTGGGGATGGAGACGTATATTGTAAAAACAGGCACATCTACAAGGGGCGGAGCAAGCCACAACACTCTACACAGCCAGCCCTACTACACCACACACACATACGCATACACAAACACACACACACGGACACATGCACAAACACATGCAACTAAGGAATACAATTATGACAAGCCATACGGAAGGTCATGTTTGTTGATTTGTATGCATATTCCGATTAATACGTGAAAGGAGAAGAAATATACGCACTCCGAGAAACTGAAATGAGATGAAGATGAAAATTTCCGTTGAGTATAAATTCATAAACTCCGATGATTTTTTTCCTTTATACTTCATTTTGATTTTCCGGAGTCTATATATTTCCGAGTCCTGTGAGTACTAATAGGAGCGATGCGTACAAATTAGCAAAAAGGCCCTACTCACACACGTCATCATCATCATCATCATTAGCCAAGTACTACAGAAACATATGAAAGACAAACAAACAAACAAATAATCAGACAAAATCAAACAGAATCAGTGTGTGGCAAAATAAATGTAGCAAAAAGTGTGTATTAACAAATCAAACGTTCATGCCAAAGAAGTTGATAAAAAAAAGGTGTTTGACTGATATATATAAAAAGGGGAATGGTAAAAAAGGACATGCTAATAATAAAAATAAAGGACAATAAAAGCATAAGGTTGATCATTCTTAAACTGAAACAAAAGATAAATGTATATACAAGATAATTATGTACATTTGGAAAGGAAGTGAATCATAACAGAAGGTTTTGTATGTGAGTAAATTAATGGGAAGTGAGACAAAATTAATAGAACTTGTCAATATAAAAGTATAAAAGTAAACCTAAATGAGTGAGATAAAACTTGAATGAGAATGGAAGACCTTATAAAAAACTAAATGAAATGGAACAATAACAAAAGTGATGAGACTAAATGATCGGAAAATAATAAAAAAAAAATGAAATGAAAACAGAAAACTTAAAACTACATGAAACTGCAAAAAATAACAAAACTCATAAAACTACTGAATAAAAAAGTAAAAAATCAACTAAAACTAAAGGAATGAGGAGAGGAACTAAGAAATAACAAGTTATCATCAACCTACAAATAAATGACTCAAATGTTGTACTCCAAAAAATACCCAAAAAGAGATTATGCTATCCTCTCTCAAATCTCATTATTACCAACACCTGCCACTCCTTCACACCTTTACCTGGCAACACTGATGAGAGAAAACTAGCCCGTATTCTTAACCCGGTAGCTGCGGGGATCATGTTTCTTAATGGTCCCTCTAAGCGAGAAAATGAGAAAAAATCAACACTCACACAAACCATTTCATAATATATATCAAAGCAGTTGTGATCAGTTCATGTATCATCTATTTTGTGGGGTTTATATCAGTGTACAAATTTGGCCCATCGCTGCTACACGGTAAAGCCACAAATTTGGCCCATCGCTGCTACACAGTAAAGCCACAAATTTGGCCCATCACTGCTACACGGTAAAGCCACAAATTTGGCCCATCGCTGCTACACAGTAAAGCCACAAATTTGGCCCATCGCTGTTACACGGTAAAGCCACAAATTTGGCCCGTCGTTGCTACCGGGTTAAATGTCTCAGCACCTCATATTACCAGTTTGAAAAGCCCCTCGCGCAAGTTGCTGGGATTTCTATAGACTGTTTTGTGATCCTAGTGATAGTTTATGTGACTTCTGCACACTGAATGGGACAATCACCCATGAAAATCCATTGCTCTTCTCTGTGGGCTTGGAAAATAGTCGTACTGGGAACCAAAAAAAGTTTAACCCGGTAGCAGCGACGGGCCAAATTTGTGGGTGGACATAACCCCCAAAATAGAGGATGCATAAACTGATCACAAACGCGTTGATATCTATTATATAATGATCTGCGTGAGTGATGATTTTTTCTCATTAATTCGCTTAGAGGACCCTTTGAGAAACATGATCCCCGCAGCTATCGGGTTAAAAATATGAACCTTCACACCTATGCAGCTTAATTCACTATGGCCACTGTGACACCCAGAAGAGCTGACTAAAAAATATATACATAAAATAAATTGTATCTAGCTCATTTTTATTTAACTGAGAGAATCGATAACATAAAAAAATGCAACCTGACTACATACCCTGATGATCTATAACACACACACACACACACACACACACACACACACACACACATTACAGCACCGTTTAAATCCATGACCATATTTCAGTATTATAAATTTCTATCCTTTATAAATGACACATAATCTAAAACTGGCTCAAAAACAGCACAGGTGAGGTAAGCGTACAGGTGACCTAGCAACATTACACCTAAATGAGCAAATGAGAAACACCTACGCATGTACACACACTCATACCTACACATGTATGCACACAGTCACCACCACACACACACACACGACTGCATAACACTGTGCTTCATTAAAAAGTGCAAGACTGACCCACAGACTTGTACAGACAGGTGTGGCAAGTAGCAATCCACAGGTGAGGGACCCAATTGTAAGTAAAAATGGGAAATATGAATGCAAAATGATAAGTGATGAATCAAAGAGAAATGAGTTGAAGGTTAAGGCTATACAGATAAGATCAGGCACTAAACAGCATTCATGGACAATTTAATAAGGAGGAAACGTGCTTTGAAGATGGGAAAGTAAAGAGAAAAACTGATATAAAGACATAAGTAAAAAAAAATCTACAGCAAGCACATACACACACACAAAAAATAAAAAAACACGCAAAACTACACCACAACACACACACACACACACACACACACACACACACACGACAAAAAAACACACACAACCACACACACAGTCTACCACAAACACAAAAAAACAAGCACTCAATACAAAAACGCATCATCACTAAGGGAAGACGAGGTGATACTGGCGTGGTGGAAGGAGGACGTGAAACTTGAACCACTAAGGGATGAGGCAGAGGTGACGGTGGTGGCAACAGACCCGTCGTTCCCAGCGCTCAGATCCTCCGCACTCACCCCCTGAATAGTGATGCTCGGGGCGGCAGTGGCGAGGAAGGACGTGGGGAGGAAGCAGCGTGTGGAGCCATTATCATACCTTACCGAGGGCGACATGAGGTCCACGTTACGTACCTGCTTGGCGAGGAGGTTTTGTTTGGTTGCCTTGCGTATGGAGGAGTGCGTGTCATCCCTCTCCTTCCCGCTGCCGCCGCCGCTGCCGCTGTGTATCGACGAGGCTCGGCTTGACCCTACAGAGAGGTCACGCCAGGTCAGACAGTCCAAAGGGTCGGGGTTTATGGGAGGTCAATCAGTTGTTGCTTTAGTGGTTGGTTTTGGCTGCGTGATGTTGAGGTTTGTTTGTCTGTTTGCTTGCTCACCGTGGCATGAAGGTAAGTTTGCATACAGGAGATTATTCATGACAGCTGAGGGTATGCTATTATATGAACCATCCAACCCCATAAGGGAAAATAAGGATGTTAAACGAGAAAAAGAACAAGAGGAAGCTGAGGGTATGTTATGTATGATTTCTGAAGGTGTGTTTTGCAGGTGATTCACTAAAGAGAATATACTTGACAGTTCATATCCACAGTTCACATTAGCACCCACAACAGGAATAAAAAAACACTCCAGAAAACTGAGGTGATAGGAAAATGAACTCTTGTTATATTAGAGATCAAAAAAAAATTCTTCATAATTAGAGATCAATAATTTTTTCTTCAAGTTCATTCTCATCCCTTACCTCAATTTTACACAGTATTTTTTTCCCCTGATGTAAATACTAAAGTCAAACCATTTCACTGAGTCCGTTGAGGCGTTGGATTCTGCGGGTCCTTTCCTCTCCTCTGCTCAGCCACACAGTCCCAACATCTATCTCTTCCTCCCATATGTTGGCTATAGGTAACATATGAGAGGAAAAAATAGATGTTGGGATTGTGTGGCAGAGCAGAGGGGAGGAAAGGACCCACGAAAGCCAATACCTCAACGGACTATTTGAAATGGTTTGACTATAACAGGATACATGGATACAAACTGGCAGCTCTATAGCCTACATAACCATACCTGACATAACCCTACACAAGCACACCCTGAGCAACAAACACCAACACTCAAGCAGCACAAACCAGCGACTTCCAATCGACTCAAAATCAATAGAAGTTTGCCATCACCCAGCCGGCCAAATGCTAGAATTCATAACGTTTTCAAGTCAAATCTGCGAACATGGCAAAGACAGGACCAAGACATGGGACACACAATATGAAATGAGAAATCCATCACACATTCTACGTGACATTCGACTGTCTTGCAGGAATGTGACACTACGGAGGATATAAAAATGAAAATAATAATCTGTAATAGAAAGACGATCAGGCATTTGTGCACTATCATCTCTTTGTCTTTGCTTTCTGCCTGTGAACGGCCACTCAATGAGGAAATAATGATGATGAAAAACACCTCCGCCAAGATACTTAACCGGAAACATTGAAGTCCAGGATATTAAAAAGGAAATTAACACGACATCAAAGACCTGAGTTAGGACACTTAATCAGAAATAATGAAGTGAATTAAAGAAGAATATCATTAGGATATCAAACAACTAAACCAAGATGCCAAAACAGAAACATTTACGTGCGCAACATAAAAAGAAAATCACTGAGACGCCAAACACCTGCGTCAAGATACATACAGGATCAGAAATTACGAGTAAATATAAAAGAAGAAGATTATCAAAACATAAAACGCCCATCTTAAGTTATGTGTGTGTAATCAGAAACATTCCAGTCATGTGTCGTGAGTCATCAGTCCTTGCCAAGCAGACAGGTGCACCACAGAGCACACAAAGGGAAGGGCAGCAAGCGGCAAGAAGAAAATACACAAAAATACATAAGGGGATAAATTGTTAGTGAGAAGCCAGAAAAAAAAATATATCTTCCACTACACCAACTCTTTGTTTATGAGAAAAATATTTTACTCTCGTGACAAAAACTTCGCCACAAGTCATTTAATAAGCTTTCCCAGACCCTCCGAGGCATTACCACACCCACTACGCCACCACAGTTGCCACACCAACACACTATAGTACAGGAGCTTATCACCAGATTTCTCAAACGTTGTACTAGCCTTCATTGACAATGATGTGGCTGATTTGTCTTTTTCAACCTGTTTTTCAAGGAGTGATAAGTTGGTTTTGTTGATTTTTTTTTCTATATCATTTTCTACGACTGAGTTTGTAACATGTTGACTTAGATCCATGAAAACCCAACACTTCTAACTACTGTAACTCAGGGCTGTATTACAAGTCGAATCCCAGAAGTTTTGTAGTGCCGCGACTAGGCCTGATAAGGGAGCCTCCCATAACCCACTTGGCGAGTGGGGTACCTCTTTGGCCGACTCGGTAAGGAGTGGCTCTCCCATCACGCTGGTCGCGGGTTCAATCCCAGGCAGCTGGCGAATACCTTGATCTTGATCGATACACGCAGAGGGCATGTTGGGAAATAGAGGAAATAGAAAAATATGCTCTCGGGGCATGACAGTTTCAGGTCCCAACAGAGTTCGGGTTTGAATAACTCTGTAGGGACCTGAAACTTCACGGATTCGACTTGTAATACGGCCCTTAAACCAAAACTGGAATTAGAAAGACAAACAAGCCACATAACCATTGATGAATACTAGTGCGACGTAAAAACAAATCTGGCGTACGTGTTAGTGGTGATGTTTACAATGTTTATTCTGCATCCGCTGGGGAGTTTGTGTGTTAAGGTGACCAGCTTCAGCGGGGAGCCTTGTAAACCAGAGGTGGAAATGGGAAAGCAGATGAATGATGATATAAACACTGTCAGGTAGGAAAGTGAAGATGTACAAGGGAAATATAAGGTAGGAAAGTGAATATGTATACATGGGAAGAATAAGGTAGGAAAGTGAATATGTATACATGGGAAAAATAAGGTAGGAAAGTGAATATGTATACATGGGAAGAATAAGGTAGGAAAGTGAATATGTATACATGGGAAAAATAAGGTAGGAAAGTGAATATGTATACATGGGAAAAATAAGGTAGGAAAGTGAATATGTATACATGGGAAAAATAAAGTCATGTATGTGTAGATAGATCAAACAAATGCAAGAAAAGAAAAACTGAGGTCATGTGTAAGAAGAAGGATGGACAGGTAGCCCAATACAGGTACAGGTAAAATATTAGGTAAGTGGAAAGGTGAATAAGTTTATGAAAGAAAAAATAGTGCACAGACAGGTAGGTGGAGGCAAACACTGTACAGGTATTTGAGTGGACAGGTAGAAAAGGAGAAATTAATCAACTTATAAACAGGTAAAAATATAGGAAAAGAACAGTGTAAACAAATAGGCTGGGAAGCAGATAAAAAAAAAAACTTAGTGCACAGGTGGACAAGTGGAGATGAACTATGAACTGGAAGACAGAAGAGCAGGTAAGAAGGAGAAATTAATCAACTCAGGTGCAAGTGAATCAGTAGGGAAAGGGAAAGGTGAGCAAATTAATAGGAAAACAGGTGAGAAAATTATGTTCACAGGTGGGCAGGTGGAGGAAATATTTGACAGGTAGATGAGTGGGCAGGTAACAAGAAATCAATCAACTCAGGTGCATGTGAAAGAGAAAGTGAGTGAAAAATACAGGTGAAAAAATGTGCACAGGTGTATAGGTGAAGGAAAACACTGAACAGGTAGGTGAGTGGGCAGGTAACAAGAAATTCATTAACTCAGGTGCATGTGAAAGAGAAAGTAAATGGATAAACAGGTGAGAAAACAATATGTGCACAGGTGTATAGGTGGAGGAAAACACTGAACAGGTAGGTGAGTGGGCAGGTGACAAGAAATTCATTAACTCAGGTGCATGTGAAAGAGAAAGTAAATGGAAAAACAGGTGAGAAAACAATATGTGCACAGGTGTAAAGGTGGAGGAAAACACTGAACAGGTAGGTGAGTGGGCAGGTAACAAATCAATAAACTCAGGTGCATGTGAAAGAGAAAGTAGGTGGGAAAACAGGTGAGAAAGTGTGCACAGTGGAGGAAAATACTTAACAGGTAGGTGAGTGCACAGGTAACGAGAAATCAGCTCAGGTGTATTTGGAAGAGAAAGTAAGTGGAAAAAACAGGTGAATCAAAAGTCTGTGCACAGGTGAGATGGAGATGATTAAATAAAAGAATGAGCAGGTGAGGAGAAATTAATCAACCCAGGTGGAAATGAAAAAAAGGTAGGCAAGTTGGTGGGGAAACAGGTGAATAATATTTGTACACAGGTGAGGTGATGAGTAAATAGGTGAGTGAGCAGGTAGACAACAGTGAAATTCATGACACCTCAGCCACCCAAGGTCACAGGGAAAGAGAGGAAGCATTGAGTTCCTTTATTATAGTACATTACTCGGCTCATGAAGTACTATTTATATTACACACACACACACACACACACACACACACACATGCCAGGGCTGCCAAGGGTGAGGTTTCTCCGCCTATTGAATCTATATTTTTGTTGACGTTCTGCCGAAAATACTCGTAAAGTCGCTGGTTATGGATTTTATGGAGTAGCCACGATGTTATTTAATTCTAGAGATGAGTCAAATTACGTATACATAAAAATTTTGTGGTTATCTCATGAGGGTCAGTTTTAATTTTTCTTTCGTTCTTTCTTTCTTTCTTTTTTGCATTGAGGGTGTTTTGATTTTTCTTTCGTTCTCTCTTTCTTTCTTTTCTGCATTAAGGGTCAGTTTTAATTTTTCTTTCGTTCTTTCTTTCTTTCTTTTTTGCGTGGAGGTCAGCGGGAAATTCTCACAGTCTTAGCAGCCCCGACACACACTTGCTGCAGAGGTGAGGGAAGTAAGGGAATGCAGGAGGGAGAACTCTCTAAGGTTAGGCACACTGATTCCTTCCTTCCTTCCTTCTCAGCTGGTGTTATGGGCCCATATTCTCAAACATCTCAGGACTTACACACGCCCACATTTGGCAAGACTCTCATAGGTTGTGGGTATTTCCAAGGGTAGTTTTGAGAGCCTAGCGATTGTTCGATAAGGATTCTGTACCATGAGGAAGAAAAAACTCATGAGAACCCAATTAGTCTCCTTAGTGGCCTTTGGAGGTATTTGTTGTGAGAGCCGAGAGAGTCTGAGAACATGGGCCGAAGAGTTCTGCCTTCTCAGTGACATCAGCAGAAGGAAAGGTTTTGAATCAAGACACTTCTGGCGCTGAGTTAGAGCATTCTGTGTTGGCATCTGTTGTACTAGTGTGGGAGAATTGTGTTACGGGCATTTATCTCTTATATATCTCTTGTTTGGCCCTTGGTCTGTCTCCCTTACCATAGGAACTAGTAATAAATATGGGGATGCAATATACAGATGATAATTTAAAGGGGAAAATATCAACAAGATGTGAAATATGAACATTGCAAGAGGATACAAATAAAAATAACTTTGAAATTTTGAAAACTGTAGTTGGAGCTGAATTTATATAATTAGATGATAGTTCAACAGAAAATAAGTAACAATAGAGCTGAACAGGGACACTATAAAGGGGGGAAAGTTAATATGCAGCTCATTGAAATTTTGAGACAAGCAACCTAGTGAAAAATTGAAGCCAGGTTACACAAAACAGAAATGTCTTGGAAAAAAAGGAATAACAATAATTCAAAAAAATTTAATCTTTAGTCAGAAAATTCACTAGAGAAATGAATCCACATTACACAAAACAGGGAAGTCTTGAAGGAGGAAACTTAGAGAACCCCACCAATGTGCATCTAGGCAAAGGTCTACAGGGAGTGGGGGCCAAAAAGCTATCTTAGGGGACACCTGCAGTGCCTTGCCCCACCCCAGTCATGGCATATGTACAATACAGCACCAGGGCAAGGCTTGTAATGCTCGCCAATTGCTACGCATCATTCAAAGTACACGAATTCACATCAGGAAAAAGTAACCCTGGAAATCCAAATTGGGGCATGGAAGTGAAATGGTTAATATGATGTTATACTATCAACCAGTATTTTGACAGAGAAGTTCCGATTTGTTCAAAGTTTGGTGAATATATAAGTTGGCACTTTTTACTTTGTGCCATTC
Organism: Eriocheir sinensis; assembly: GCF_024679095.1. Lineage (NCBI taxonomy): Eukaryota > Metazoa > Arthropoda > Malacostraca > Decapoda > Varunidae > Eriocheir > Eriocheir sinensis. The sequence continues at coordinate 8,171,302 of NC_066538.1, forward strand.
AGTTTTTTTTAATCCAGGGGCCACACAATTTTATGTTCACTGAAGTAAGCCAGTTTTTTTATCAGTTATTTTTATTTTACTCTGGTCTTCAGCTTCTACTATTCAAGACCTACCAGCCCTACTAGATATCTTTTCAACAGTTCAGCCCAATTATCATGAGTATCTTTCCTTGCTGATACGAGAACAAATTTGAATGATGCACACAATTTAGCGAACATAGGGCGTTGGTAACACTGGCCCCTGCACACACTATACAAGGTGGCAGGAAGGTGGCAACACTGGCCCCTGCACACACTATACCAAGGAACTGAGTGAGGAATGTGGGAGTATAGTGGATGCAAGTGCGAATGAGAGAAAATAAATAGTGCTCTGCCCGACACCCATGAAGAATATAAAAGGAAGTTAAGGCATCAATAAATACAGAAAAAGCAATATGTACATTACTCTACGTGGAGAAACACAGCAAGCGAAATACTACGGAAAGACACAAGAGATACAAGAATATGATCTACACATTAGAAAATAAAATATACGACTTCCTACTGCATAATAAAAGAGGAATCTATATATACAAAAAAATGAATCTACCCTCTTGAAAATAGAATAATGTCACTTACTCCATAAGAAAACTAGATACAAGAATAGAGTCTACATTTCAGAAAACAAAAAATACAGCTATCTATTATCACTGCCATAGGAGGGAAAAAATATATAACAGAGATCAGAAGGAAATTTGAGTCCAAGTCATGAAGGATAAACAATAAATAAGAACACAGTGAAATAAATAAAAATAACCTACCGTCCTTAAGCTAAAACATATGGTATACCGAGATAAAAACGTACTGATTGGCAACTAACGTGAGTATCCTAAGGAGGAACACGTGGAAAATTGGAGATTACAATAGCATAATACTGATGTTAGTTTTTTCTTTTCATTTTTGTTGTATGTAGAGTGGGAGTATAGCGTCCATGTGTTTCCCAGTATGTGTGCGTGTGTCTGTGTGTGTATCTTGTGTGTGCGTCCAGGAATGACAAAATGATACCCTAAAAACATACTATCATTCTACCTTAAAAAAAAACTACGACTATTACATTAAACAACTATCTAAAATCTTCATTAGCTAAACCACTTCCTCCTCCATCAATGGCACACACACCTCAATGCCCCAAATATGCATGAAAATCGACAATCTAATATCTTTTTTCAACACATGTCGAGAAAAAAAAGGCTACAGGCAATCTAATATCTTTTTCTACACATCTCTCGACTAAAAAAGGCAACAGGTTCACTAGATCTACGGAAGCTATTTGGATACTTTTATGTGACTGTCAACACTATTTACCACCTCAAACACAAACACTCATAAATCACTTATTTTTCTACACACACACACTCACACTCATCGTCTCTCTTAGTCCATGCATTTGTGTTTACTCTTGATTTACCTTCCTTCTATTCTACCAAAGGAAGGTTCAATCACTATCTTCTACTACAGTACTTATATCACTTTCCTCTTTTCTATTACATCTATCAGTCAATTCATTTCCCATATCAAAGGCACCTAATATTACTCCGTTCCTTTGGTCTTTGCACATGTATCTATTCTAACGCTAATACCAGCTGATTTGTATTATGTCATGGGTCGGCTCTCACTATTAACTTCTTTTTGTTTAATGTCCTTATTTCCTACTTCTGACATACATATACACATACTCTATCCTCCCTAATGCTAGTCCTTCTCATATCTTTCTCCATATAATCATCTCCACATCTCGCATCACCACCATACACCCTCACACATTCTCACCACACCACCAAACATCACTACAACCCTTGCCATCCACTCTCTCCACCCCCACACACCTTCCACACATGACCACATACCTTGCTGTCCACTCTCTCCACCCACATGCCCTCCACATATCACCACAACCCTTGCCATCCACTCTCTCCACCACCACATGTCACCACCCATCATGAAGGCTTGAGGACACACCACATTTGCACATAAGTTATCACAGTTTTCAGGAATGGCACATGACCTCAAGACACTCCCTCACACTCACACACTCATGAATACTTATTAGGATTTCCGACTTTATCTATACAAGTTTCCTATGCTGTCAGTCTCCCCTATACCTTCATCTCTGCTTCCTCATTCTTCAAAATAATGATTCCTCACACGATGACACCCACACACACACTCATGAATACCTAAGACTTTTTTCTATCTACACTTTCTTCTTCAGAGCTTCTTCCTATCAACACAAGGTTCTGATGTTGGCAGTCCCTCTATTTCCATCACCATATTCCTGTTTCCTCTCTTCCTTTAAATTATCAATGATTCCTCTTTTTCCTCTTTATATATATGTACATTCATTAAGTACTCTCCCTACATGCCTTCATCCCCATATCCTTCTATATCTCTCCCTCTAAACTCTCATTAATTCCTTGGTATCTCTTTATATATACATACATTCACTAAGTCCTCTCCCTAAATGCCTTCATCCCCAAATCCTTCTTTATCTCTCCCTCTAAACTCTCATTAATTCCTTGGTATCTCTTTATATATACATACATTCACTAAGTCCTCTCCCTATATGCCTTCATCCCCAAATCCTTCTTTATCTCTCCTTCTAAACTCTCATTAATTCCTTGGTATCTCTTTATATATACATACACTCACTAAGTCCTCTCCCTATATGCCTTCATCCCCATATCCTTTCTCTCTTCCTCAAAACTCTCAATCATTCCTCCCTGTATCTCTTTGTGTATACGTAAATTCACAAAGTCTTCTACACTATTACCTAAGTTCTCACTACATCCTTCACCCTTCAGTTTGAGGTAACACGGTATATTATGCAAGGAATGAGTCACCGTATGTGAGTATAGGAGTGAAGAGTGAAAGAGAAACAAAGATTTTTCGCACACACCTAAATGGGAAGTCAGGAAATATTACAGCTCACCAGATTAAATGAAACTATCTCGTCCTGGAAATGTGGAGAAACCATGTAAGTAATATAATGCAAAAAACTGGAAACAAAAAAGAAAATATAAGGAGAGGAATGAAGTGAATTTGGGACGTTTCAGAAAAAAAAATTACACCATTGATAAACAAAACTGTGGTGAGATGTGGCTCAAGAAAATACCAAAGAGCAAGATGGAAAATAAAAAACAGACATGTCAAAACAAAATAAAACACACTGGAACAAAACATAAGCCCACACGAGCAAAAATAAAAATAGAAACAATATATAGTCAGTACACACCAAGTCACGGCAGCACTTACACACATGGAAAATTAGAACGTAAAGAAGAAATAATTACAATAAACACTGGTGCTGCATATTCACAGTAGTGGTGGTGGCGGTGGTGATGAGAGTGGAGGTAGTGGTGACAGAAAAATTAGTGATAATAAGGCTAGGCTAAGGTAGATCGGGTTAGTGGAGTGTTTAGTAAGTTTAGTTAAGTTTACGTACACGAGTTTAATACTGAGAAGTCCCGTTGTTTGCCAGTAGAGGCGGGGAAGGCAACCAGAAGAGTTACGAAGGTTTGTGATTGCACTGTTAATTAAGATTCACCTCCTCTTACTTACATGCCAGAGATAAAGGACGGTGAAAAGGGGAGTACGAGAATGATAGAATACTCGGCCAGAAGAAAACCTTGTCGCCAGTTAGAATGAAGGACTATAAACATTAATGCAAGAAGATTTTAGGAGAGATTTTATACAAGAGAGATTTCGACCCAAGTTAGAATGAGGACTTTTTAACCCGGTAGCTGTGGGGATCATGTTTCTTAAGGGCCCCTCTAAGCGAGAAAAATGAGAAAAAATCATCACTCTCACAAACCACTCTATAATATATATCAAAGCATTTGTGATCAGTTTATGCATCATCTATTTGGGGGGATTTATATCATAGCAAAAATGTGGCTTGTCGCTGCTACCAGGATAAACTTTTATATATATGAAGATTTGAGGGGAGAAAGATGTTATGCAAGTGAGATTTTAAACTAAGTAAAAATGAGAGATGTTTAAACTTATATACATGAAGATCTTACACGAGATCGACTTTCTACAAGAGAGTTTCAACCCGAAAAACTTCAACCATTCATCATACTCTTACTGGAAGGTGTGGCGGGAATTATCAAACCACAAATTGCACTGCCCTTAGCCTTCCTTGTGGCCGAACACCACAATATTAGGTAAGGACAGGTAAGGGCAGGTGGGTTGACATAAGGGACTGTTAGGGATGAGAAGGGAAGGGGAAGAAAAAGAGGTATGAGGCAAGGGAAGGGACTGGAAGGGAAAGGAAGGGAAGAGCAGGAAAAAGAGGAATGAAGCAAGGAAAGGGACTGGAAGGGAAAGGAAGGGGAGGGGAAGGAAAAAGAGGTATGAAGCAAGAAATTCAAGGTACGGAAGAACAGGATATGGACAGGAAAGGGAAGGTCATGACAGGTTGTGTAAGGTAAAAGAAAATATATAGTGTACCATGTAGGGAAGTGTCACATCTGCTAAGGTCACACGTCAATGCACGCTTGCGATAACAACCCTAGGGAAGAGCAAGGGAGGGCACGGCTAAAGGGAGGGATTAAGGGAGGAGGAACACAAACAAATCACCCTAAATGATCGTGACATTACCGTAGCTTGCAACAGGGAGGGGATGAGAGGGGAAGAGAACACATTAAATACGAGCAAAGGAAGGAGGGATTAAGGGAGGAACATGCCCATATCACCCTAAGTTGATCTTCGTGACATTACCGCGTCTTGCCAGGGAGCCGTCCATGCTGCTGGGGTGGCTGGTCAGGCTGCTGGGGGCCGCCGAATCATCCGGGGTGTCGAGGTCGTCATGGCGGTGGTGTGAGGCGTCGGCAAAGCGAACGTTCTTGGTGAGGTAGTCGTCGTCTGCCTCGCGCTCTCTCAGGCCGAGGATCAGGACGCGGAACAACTCCCAGTCGCCAAAGTTCATGAGTAGTACCTGGGGGGTGTTGATTTGGGGGTTGTGGTCATTGTTGTTGTTGTTGTTGTTTAGTGGTTGTTTTTGTTGCTGTATAGATTGTGGTTGCTATCAGTGCTTTTTGTATTACTATTTAGTCACTTATTCTTACTTTTCTGCTGTTTTTGTATATAAGTATCATTTTTACATGAGAAATAACTGATAACACATACATACTTCCGTGTTCTCTTCCTTAAATCAATGGTATATGTACATTTATGTGCACCTTATCACATGAAAATTTCAATGCAATCAAACTGCAAACTTAACAAACTAAAAACAATCTAAAACACTCACATGGAACATACAATCTCACACACACACACACACACACATGCCTCAAATAAACAAACATACAAACCCATGTATTACTATCCCACAAGACACACACACAAAAAAAGAACATCACCGACACAAAAAGAGTGAGAAAACAGATTAATCAAAAAATAATTCCAATTAACAACAAAAAAAAACACAAACAGCTTCTTCATTTTTACTTTAAAACTTAAGAGTGAAAAAGAAAGTCACATATTCACAAAAACATAAAAAAAATCATTCAGTTCAACACCAACAACAAAAAAAGTAGCTCTTCCCACCTTCTTCAGGTCGTCCAGGTCACAGTGCATGAGGACCTTCCCGTTGATGTTGTGCTCCTGCAGGCGGTCCTTGTAGGCGGGCAGCATGCCTGTACTGACGCCCTCCACCTTGCTGAACACATCAAAGAGCCCGTCGATGGTCAGTGTAGAGAGCCTCTTGTCCGCCGCCTCTGGCTGTGGGGGGAGAGGAAGGGGAGGGCAAGGGTGAGATGGGTGAGGTGATGGGTGATGATGGGAAGGCTTGAGAATGTTGAATATTGCTACTGTTACTACTACTACTATACTACATACTCTTGCAACTACTATAACTACTACTACTATTACTGCTGCTACTATGCTGCTTCTACTCTATTCTTCTTTCTTCTTTTTGTTTAACGTCCTTATCTTCCCCTATGGGCTCAACAGGCTATGAGTCTCTTCCACTCTTGATGATCAGATGCTCTCTCCGCCCTGATGTTCATCCATCTCATTTCTTCCTCCACGCGCCATCTCCTGGGCTTCTTTGGTATTCCAGCTGGTCTCTTCCCTTTAGCTTCTGCCTCCCTAACCCTTCTGAGTACATGGCCCTCCTACTACTACTGATATTACTTCCACTACTGCTACTATTGTTACTGTTTGTTTTGTCTACAGTTCATTATACAAGAATTAACAAGTTTTTAATAATCTTTTAGAACTCTCTACCACTTTTCCTTTAGCAGAGCAGAAGTTCAACAAGATTTCTTTCCCATTGCATTCTTTTCCCATTTTTTCATTGCTCTTCACTGCTTGCGTTGGTATAAAAAAGGTTAATAAACAGAGCCCACTAACCGGCAGACTGGAGTGGCTGGGGCTGAGGCCAGCCATGGGGTTGACGGTGATGGGCACATGGTTGAAGTCGACGGAGGAGGAGCTCTGCATGTTGGGCATGAAGGTGTGGGGCGGCCCGTACCCCCACATCATGGGGTTGATGGGGGGCAGGCTGGCCGTGGAGTTCTTCTGGTTGCCTCGCATGGGCTGGGGGAAGGGTTGGCTTGAGGTTAGGTTGGGTTGGGTAAGATCTTGTTTGAGTTAGGGTCAGTTTGGTTAGGTTAGGTTTGGTTAGGTTGATTGAGTTAGGCTTGGTTAGGTTTGATTTGGTTTGGTTGGGTGGCAATGGTGTTAGTGTTGGTGTTGGTGTTGCTGGTCATGGTGTTGTTGGGTTAGGTGGTGGTAGTGGTGGCAGCAGTGATGGAATGTTAACTTGAGTGTACTGTTTGATGCTAAGTTTGAAACAGAAATTGATTGCAAATGCGTTAAATTTACCATGAAAAAAAAAAGGTAGACATTTCTATAAGGCATACTGAGAGAGCCTAAATTTCTATCTGCAAGACTAACCTGGCAGCAGCGAAGGGCCAAATTTGTGCCATGATATAAACCCCCCAAAATAGATGATGCATAAACTGATCACAAATGCTTTGATATATATTATGAAATGGTTTGTGTGAGTGATGATTTTTCCTCATTTTTCTTGCTTAGAGGGACCATTAAGAAACATGATCCCCGCTGCTACTGGGCTAAGTGAAAATTGCCAAAGAGATGATGGGAAAATCTGACATTAAAGAGATGATGATGATTGGTTTGACTGAGTGGTGTGTGTGTGTGTGTGTGTGTGTGTGTGTGGGTGTGTGGGGGGGGTTAATAGGGAAGCACTCACCGGCCTGCGTGGTGTGGTGGAATTCTTGGGCGCTGCGTCGTACTGCTGGAAGCTCCACGGGGACGGAGCCGGCTGACCAAGGAACTGTGGGCCATCCTCAAACTGTGGCTGGTCCTCCTTGATCACCTGGCATGAGGGAGGGATAGGATATGATGATACAAATAGGATATGAATAGAATACATATAGGATAGGAAGAGGATAGGAAGAGGATACAAATAGGATATGAATAGGATATGAATAGGATATGAGTACGATATGAATAGGATAGGAATAGAATACAAATAGGATATGAATAGGATAGAAACAGGATACAAATATGATAGGTACAAATAGGATATAAATAGAAAAGGAATACATATAAGTCGCCTGAAGAATAGCTAGTCATTGTAGATTTAGTTGAGTTATTAATTTCAGAAGAGAGATAGAAGGTGAGAAAGGAGAAGTAGGAGAAGGAAAAGGAAGAGAAAATTAAAAAAACAGAGTAAGAGGAGGAGTGAAAAAGGAGAAGTTGGAGATGGAAGAGGAAGAGAAAAAAAAAAAAGAGGAGGATGGTGAAAGAGGAGAAGATGGAGATGGAAGAGGAAGAGAAAATGAAAAAAAAGAGAAAGAGGATGGTAAAAGAGAAGATGGAGATGGAGGAGGAAGAGAAAATGAAAAAAAAAACAGAAAAAGAGGATGGTAAAAGAGAAGATGGAGGAGGAAGAGAAAATGAAAAAAAAAAAAAAAACAGAAAAAGAGGATGGTAAAAGAGAAGATGGAGATGGAGGAGGAAGAGAAAATGAAAAAAAAAAACAGAAAAAGAGGATGGTAAAAGAGAAGATGGAGATGGAGGAGGAAGAGAAAATGAAAAAAAAAAAACAGAAAAAGAGGATGGTAAAAGAGAAGATGGAGGAGGAAGAGAAAATGAAAAAAAAAAACAGAAAAAGTGGAGGCATAAAAGAGGAGAAGATAGAGATGGAAGAGGAAGAGAAAATGAAAAAAAAAAAGAAAAAGTGGAGGCGTAAAAGAGGAGAAGATAGAGATGGAAGAGGAAGAGAAAATGAAAAAAAAAAAACAGAAAAAGAGGAGGTGTAAAAGAGGAGAAGATAGAGATGGAAGAGGAAGAGAAAATGAAAAAAAAAAAACAGAAAAAGAGGATGGTAAAAGAGGAGAAGATAGAGATGGAGGAGGAAGAGAAAATGAAAAAAAAAAACAGAAAAAGAGGAGGCGTAAAAGAGGAGAAGATAGAGATGGAAGAGGAAGAGAAAATGAAAAAAAAAAAAAACAGAAAAAGTGGAGGCGTAAAAGAGGAGAAGATAGAGATGGAAGAGGAAGAGAAAATGAAAAAAAAAAAAACAGAAAAAGAGGAGGCGTAAAAGAGGAGAAGATAGAGATGGAAGAGGAAGAGAAAATGAAAAAAAAATAAAACAGAAAAAGTGGATAGTAAAAAAGGAAAACTTGGATATGGAAGAGCAAATGAGCAAAAACAAAGGAGAAAAAAAAAAAAAAAAAAAGAGGAGGATAGTGCTAATGGTGAGGATAACGCCAAGGCTCCTCACCTTTCTAATGAAGGGATCCAGGTTGATGGTGAAGGGCAGGAACACCTTGAGGTCAGAGATGTGAAGGGAACTCTTGTGCATAGAGAGGAAGATCTCAAACTTCTTCTCCTCCTTGTCCATCTCCAGCAGGGGTTCCATGTCCTTGGAGATGGGCACCTGGTTCTTGATCCTGCAACACACACAGAACATGAGGAATAAGAGAAGGTAGGAATGCAAGAGCTAATAGACACAAGAAACAAAAATAAGAGAAGGTAAGAATGCAAGAGCTAATAGACATAAGAAACAAAAATGAGAGGGTAGGAATGCAAGAGCTAATAGACATAAGAAACAAAAATGAGAGGGTAGGAATGCAAGAGCTAATAGACATAAGAAACAAAAATGAGAGGGTAGGAATGCAAGAGCTAATAGACATAAGAAACAAAAATGAGAGGGTAGGAATGCAAGAGCTAATAGACATAAGAAACAAAAATAAGAGGGTAAGAATGCAAGAGCTAATAGACATAAGAAACAAAAATAAGAGGGTAAGAATGCAAGAGCTAATAGACATAAGAAACAAAAATAAGAGGGTAAGAATGCAAGAGCTAATAGACATAAGAAACAAAAATAAGAGGGTAGGAATGCAAGAGCTAATAGACATAAGAAACAAAAATAAGAGGGTAAGAATGCAAGAGCTAATAGACATAAGAAACAAAAATAAGAGGGTAGGAATGCAAGAGCTAATAGACATAAGAAACAAAAATAAGAGGGTAAGAATGTAAGAGCTAATAGACATAAGAAACAAAAATAAGAGAGGGTAAGAATGCAAGAGCTAATAGACATAAGAAACAAAAATGAGAGGGTAGGAATGCAAGAGCTAATAGACATAAGAAACAAAAATAAGAGGGTAAGAATGTAAGAGCTAATAGACATAAGAAACAAAAATAAGAGGGTAAGAATGTAAGAGCTAATAGACATAAGAAACAAAAATAAGAGGGTAAGAATGCAAGAGCTAATAGACATAAGAAACAAAAATAAGAGGGTAAGAATGCAAGAGCTAATAGACATAAGAAACAAAAATAAGAGGGTAAGAATGCAAGAGCTAATAGACATAAGAAACAAAAATAAGAGAGGGTAAGAATGCAAGAGCTAATAGACATAAGAAACAAAAATAAGAGGGTAAGAATGCAAGAGCTAATAGACATAAGAAACAAAAATGAGAGGGTAAGAATGTAAGAGCTAATAGACATAAGAAACAAAAATAAGAGAGGGTAAGAATGCAAGAGCTAATAGACATAAGAAACAAAAATGAGAGGGTAGGAATGTAAGAGCTAATAGACATAAGAAACAAAAATGAGAGGGTAGGAATGCAAGAGCTAATAGACATAAGAAACAAAAATAAGAGGGTAAGAATGTAAGAGCTAATAGACATAAGAAACAAAAATAAGAGGGTAAGAATGTAAGAGCTAATAGACATAAGAAACAAAAATAAGAGGGTAAGAATGCAAGAGCTAACAGACATAAGAAACAAAAATAAGAGGGTAAGAATGCAAGAGCTAACAGACATAAGAAACAAAAATAAGAGAAGGTAAGAATGCAAGAGCTAACAGACATAAGAAACAAAAATAAGAGAAGGTAAGAATGCAAGAGCTAATAGACACAAGAAACAAAAATAAGAGAGGGTAGGAATGCAAGAGCTAATAGACACAAGAAACAAAAATAAGAGAGGGTAGGAATGCAAGAGCTAATAGACATAAGAAACAAAAATAAGAGGGTAAGAATGCAAGAGCTAACAGACATAAGAAACAAAAATGAGAGGGTAAGAATGTAAGAGCTAATAGACATAAGAAACAAAAATAAGAGGGTAAGAATGCAAGAGCTAACAGACATAAGAAACAAAAATAAGAGGGTAGGAATGCAAGAGCTAATAGACATAATAAACAAAAAGGAAGAATGAGTGAGTGAGGGTGACAAAAATGCAAATAAATTCAAGAAACAAATAATGAACAAAAATCCCTATGAAGAAGAGAGCATGAATGAAGGAGAGTAATTAGATTCCAGACATAAGAAACAAAAAGGAGGAATGAGCGAATGAGGGTGACAAAAATGCAACTAAATTCAAAAAGCAAATAGTGAACACAAATCCCTATAAAGAAGAGAGCATGAATGAAGAGTAATTAGATGCCAAAGCGACAAAAGAGAGAGAATGACAGTGAGGTTAAATTAAGTAATCAATTTAATTCAAGAGAAAGAGATGGAGAGCAAACAAAAGTAAGAAAGAAAGAAAGCACTAACAAATGATTCAATACTGAGACACAAAAGATATGGAAATAAAAGCAGAACCAAACAAATAACTATGGAAACCAACTCTTGCTTAATGTAAAGTCTAAATGAATAAATATATGAAGGAATAATAAATAAAAAATACCACTACACCATTCCCACTCCTTTTCCATCTCTCATCCTTACTCCACCTTCCCTTCCCTTCCCACTATACCATCACCTTCCCTTCCCACTATACCATCACCTTCCCTTCCCACTATACCATCACCTTCCCTTCCCACTATACCATCACCTTCCCTTCCCTTCCCACTATACCATCACCTTCCCTTCCCACTATACCATCACCTTCCCTTCCCTTCCCACTATACCATCACCTTCCCTTCCCTTCCCACTATACCATCACCTTCCCTTCCCTTCCCACTATACCATCACCATCCTTCCCACTATACCATCACCTTCCTTCCCACTATACCATCACCTTCCTTCCCACTATACCATCACCTTCCCTTCCCACTATACCATCACCTTCCCTTCCCACTATACCATCACCTTCCCTTCCCACTATACCATCACCTTCCCTTCCCACTATACCATCACCTTCCCTTCCCACTATACCATCACCTTCCCTTCCCACTATACCATCACCTTCCCTTCCCACTATACCATCACCTTCCCTTCCTTCCCACTATACCATCACCTTCCTTCCTTCCCACTATACCATCACCTTCCTTCCCACTATACCATCACCTTCCCTTCCCACTATACCATCACCTTCCCTTCCCACTATACCATCACCTTCCCTTCCCTTCCCACTATACCATCACCTTCCCTTCCCTTCCCACTATACCATCACCTTCCCTTCCCTTCCCACTATACCATCACCTTACCTTCCCTTCCCACTATTTAATCAGCTTCCCTTCCCTTCCCACTATACCATCACCTTCCCTTCCCTTCCCACTATACCATCACCTTCCCTTCCCTTCCCACTATACCATCACCTTCCCTTCCCTTCCCACTATACCATCACCTTCCCTTCCCTTCCCACTATACCATCACCTTCCCTTCCCTTCCCACTATACCATCACCTTCCCTTCCCTTCCCACTATACCATCACCATCCCTTCCTTCCCACTATACCATCACCTTCCCTTCCTTCCCACTATACCATTACCTTCCCTTCCCTTCCCACTATACCATCACCTTCCTTCCTTCCCACTATACCATCACCTTCCCTTCCTTCCCACTATACCATCACCTTCCCTTCCTTCCCACTATACCATCACCTTCCCTTCCTTCCCACTATACCATCACCTTCCTTCCCTTCCCACTATACCATCACCTTCCTTCCTCTATACCATCACCTTCCCTTCCTTCCCACTATACCATCACCTTCCCTTCCTTCCCACTATACCATCACCTTCCTTCCTTCCCACTATACCATCACCTTCCCTTCCCTTCCCACTATACCATCACCTTCCCTTCCCTTCCCACTATACCATCACCTTCCCTTCCCTTCCCACTATACCATCACCTTCCCTTCCCTTCCCACTATACCATTACCTTCCCTTCCCACTATACCATCACCTTCCCTTCCCTTCCCACTATACCATCACCTTCCTTCCCACTATACCATCACCTTCCTTCCTTCCCACTATACCATCACCTTCCCTTCCCTTCCCACTATACCATTACCTTCCCTTCCCACTATACCATCACCTTCCCTTCCCTTCCCACTATACCATCACCTTCCCTTCCCTTCCCACTATACCATCACCTTCCCTTCCCACTATACCATCACCTTCCCTTCCCTTCCCACTATACCATCACCTTCCCTTCCCTTCCCACTATACCATCACCTTCCCTTCCCTTCCCACTATACCATCACCTTCCCTTCCCTTCCCACTATACCATCACCTTCCCTTCCCACTATACCATCACCTTCCCTTCCCTTCCCACTATACCATCACCTTCCCTTCCCTTCCCACTATACCATCACCTTCCCTTCCCTTCCCACTATACCATCACCTTCCCTTCCTTCCCACTATACCATCACCTTCCTTCCCACTATACCATCACCTTCCCTTTCCCACTATACCATCACCTTCCCTTCCTTCCCACTATACCATCACCTTCCCTTCCTTCCCACTATACCATCACCTTCCTTCCTTCCCACTATACCATCACCTTCCTTCCCACTATACCATCACCTTCCCTTCCCTTCCCACTATACCATCACCTTCCCTTCCCACTATACCATCACCTTCCCTTCCCTTCCCACTATACCATCACCTTCCCTTCCCTTCCCACTATACCATCACCTTCCCTTCCCTTCCCACTATACCATCACCTTCCCTTCCCACTATACCATCACCTTCCCTTCCCTTCCCACTATACCATCACCTTCCCTTCCCTTCCCACTTATACCATCACCTTCCCTTCCTTCCCACTATACCATCACCTTCCTTCCTTCCCACTATACCATCACCTTCCTTCCCACTATACCATCACCTTCCCTTCCCACTATACCATCACCTTCCTTCCTTCCCACTATAACATCACCTTCCCTTCCCACTATACCATCACCTTCCCTTCCCTTCCCACTATACCATCACCTTCCCTTCCCACTATACCATTACCTTCCCTTCCCACTATACCATCACCTTCCCTTCCCACTACACCATCACCTTCCCTTCCCTTCCCACTATACCATCACCTTCCTTCCTTCCCACTACCATCACCTTCCCTTCCTTCCCACTATACCATCACCTTCCTTCCCTTCCCACTATACCATCACCTTCCTTCCCACTATACCATCACCTTACCTTCCCTTCCCACTATACCATCACCTTCCCTTCCCTTCCCACTATACCATCACCTTCCCTTCCCACTATACCATCACCTTCCTTCCTTCCCACTATACCATCACCTTCCCTTCCTTCCCACTATACCATCACCTTCCTTCCCTTCCCACTATACCATCACCTTCCCTTCCCTTCCCACTATACCATCACCTTCCCTTCCCTTCCCACTATACCATCACCTTCCCTTCCCTTCCCACTATACCATCACCTTCCCTTCCCTTCCCAAAATACCAGCACCTTCCCTTCCTTCCCACTCATACCATCACCTTCCTTCCTTCCCACTATACCATCACCTTCCTTCCCACTATACCATCACCTTCCGTTCGCTTCCCACTATACCATCACCTTCCCTTCCCTTCCCACTATACCATCACCTTCCCTTCCCTTCCCACTATACCATCACCTTCCCTTCCCTTCCCACTATACAATCACCTTCCCTTCCCACTATACCATCACCTTCCTTCCCACTACACCATCACCTTCCTTCCTTCCCACTATACCATCACCTTCCTTCCTTCCCACTATACCATCACCTTCCCTTCCCTTCCCACTATACCATCACCTTCCCTTCCCACTATACCATCACCTTCCCTTCCCTTCCCACTATACCATCACCTTCCCTTCCCACTATACCATCACCTTCCCTTCCCTTCCCACTATACCATCACCTTCCCTTCCCTTCCCACTACACCATCACCTTCCCTTCCCACTATACCATCACCTTCCCTTCCCTTCCCACTATACCATCACCTTCCCTTCCCTTCCCACTACACCATCACCTTCCCTTCCCTTCCCACTATGTAGTGCGGCGACGGCCTGATGAACGAGCCTCCCATAACCCACTTAGCCAGTGGGGTACCTCTTTGGCCGACTCAGTAAGGAGTGGCTCTCCCGTCACGCTGGTCGCGGGTTCAATCCCAGGCAGCCGGCGAATACCCTGATCTTGATTAATTTCTCGTGTTATTTCGATACACGCAGAGGACGTGTTGAGAAATAGGAAGGATGGAGAGAAAGCTCGTCGGGGCATTACAGTGGTGGCATAGTGGTGGGCATCCTCTCCTGTTCTGTTGAGCTTCCCCGAAGGGGTAACAGGTAGGATGGCCCATGCTCTCCTTTTGCATCTCTCATCATTTCTCCATCTCTCCCTTCTCCTTTCCTTTTCTCCTCCCCTTTCCCTTCCCCTACCCCTTCCCATTCCCTTTCTCCTCCCCTTCCCTTGCCCTTTCTCCTCCCCTTCCCATTCCCTTTCTCCTCCCCTTCCCTTTCCCTTTCTCCTCCCCTTCCCCTTCCCTTTCTCCTCCCCTTCCCTTCCCTTTCCCATTCCCTTTCCATTTTCCCTTCTTTTTCCCCTTCTCCTTCCTCTTCCCCTTCCCTTTCCCCTCCCCATTCCTCTTCCCCTTCCCTTCCCCTTCCATTGCCCTTGCCATTTTCCCTTCTCCTTCCTCTTCCCCTTTCCTTTCCTCTTCCCCTTCCCTTTCTCCTCCCCTTCCCTTTCTCCTCCCCTTTCCTCTTCCCCTTCCCTTTTCCTTTTCCCTTCTTTTTCCCCTTCTCCTTCCTCTTCCCCTCCCCTTTCTTCTCCCCTTCCCCTTCCTTTCCCCTCCCCAAGCCACTCACTTTTCATAGAGGTCCTTGAGGGAAGTCTTCTCCTCCAGGGTTTCCTCGTGTGCCTCGTAGTACAGGATGAGCCATGAGGCGCGGTACGGCCACTGCTCCGTGATGTTGATCCACGAAGCCAAGTGGTACCAGTTGAAGTCTATGTGGAATGCTTTGAGTAACCTGAGGGAGGAGGAGGAGGAGAAGGAGGTGGTGAGTTAGTGAAGGGGTGAGGATGTGTGTAGGAGAAGAGAGTGAAGGGATGAGTGATGGAGAAGGGGTGTGAGGTGGTGAAGGGGTGAGGGTTATATTAGTTAGTGATGGGGAGAAAGAGAAAATTAGTTAGAAAGTTAGTGAAGATAGTGAAGTTAAGGGGTAAGTTGATAGTGAAGGGGTCAGGGTGAGAATGAGGTGGTGAAGGGGGTGAGGGTTGTATTAGTTAGTGATGGGGAGAGGAAGAAAGTACAAGTTAGTGAAGGGGTGAGGATGTATGTAAGTCAAGATAGTGAAGTTAAGGGGTGAGTGATAGTGAAGGGGTCAGGGTGAGTATGAGGTGGAGGGAGTGAGGGTTAATAAGATAGTGATGAGGGAGAGAGAGAATATGAGTTAGTGAAGGGGTGAGAATGTATGTGAGTGAAGATAGTGAAGTTAAGGGGTGAGTGATAGTGAAGGGGTCAGGGTGAGTATGAGGTGGAGGGAGTGAGGGTTAATAAGATAGTGATGGGGAGAGAGAAAGTATGAGTTAATGAAGGGGTGAGGATGTGTGTAAGTGATGATAGTGAAGTTAAGAAGTGAATGATAGTGAAGGGGTCAGGTTGAGTATGACATGGTGAAGGGGGTGAGGGTTATATTAGTTAGTGATGGGGAAAGAGAGAATACAAGTTAATGAAGGGGTGAGGAAAGATAGTGAAGTCACGGGGCGAGTGATAGTGAAGGGGTCAGGGTGAGAATGAGAGTGGGAGTGAGGGTTAATAAGTTGGTGATGGGGGAGAGAGAGAGAGAATGCGAGTTAGTGAAGGGGTGAGGAGGTGAGTGTACAGAGAGGAGTAGTTAAGAGAAGGTGAGTGTACAGAGAGGAGTAATTAGGAGGAGGTGAGTGTATAAAGAGGAGTTAGTTAAGAGGAGGTGAGTGTACAGAGAGCAGTTAGTTAAGAGGAGGTGAGTGTACAGAGAGGAGTAATTAAGAGGAGGTGAGTGTACAGAGAGGAGTAATTAAGAGGAGGTGAGTGTACAGAGAGGAGTAATTAAGAGGGGGTGAGTGTACAGAGAGGAGTAGTACAGAGGTGAGTGTACAGAGAGGAGTAATTAAGAGGTGGTGAGTGTACAGAGAGGAGTAATTAAGAGGAGGTGAGTGTACAAAGAGGAGTTAGTTAAGAGGGGGTGAGTGTACAGAGAGGAGTAATTAAGAGGAGGTGAGTGTACAAAGAGGAGTTAGTTAAGAGGGGGTGAGTGTACAGAGAGGAGTAATTAAGAGGGGGTGAGTGTACAGAGAGGAGTAATTAAGAGGGGGTGAGTGTACAGAGAGGAGTAATTAAGAGGAGGTGAGTGTACAGAGAGGAGTAATTAAGAGGAGGTGAGTGTACAGAGATGAGTTAGTTAAGAGGGGGTGAGTGTACAGAGAGGAGTAATTAAGAGGAGGTGAGTGTACAGAGAGGAGTAGTTAAGAGGTGAGTGTACAGAGAGGGGGTGAGTGTACAGAGAGGAGTAGTTAAGAGGAGGTGAGTGTACAAAGAGGAGTTAGTTAAGAGGAGGTGAGTGTACAGAGAGGAGTAATTAAGAGGGGGTGAGTGTACAGAGAGGAGTAATTAAGAGGGGGTGAGTGTACAGAGAGGAGTAATTAAGAGGGGGTGAGTGTACAGAGAGGAGTAATTAAGAGGGGGTGAGTGTACAGAGAGGAGTAATTAAGAGGGGGTGAGTGTACAGAGAGGAGTAATTAAGAGGGGGTGAGTGTACAGAGAGGAGTAATTAAGAGGAGGTGAGTGTACAGAGAGGAGTAATTAAGAGGGGGTGAGTGTACAGAGAGGAGTAATTAAGAGGAGGTGAGTGTACAGAGAGGAGTAATTAAGAGGAGGTGAGTGTACAGAGAGGAGTAATTAAGAGGGGGTGAGTGTACAGAGAGGAGTAATTAAGAGGAGGTGAGTGTACAGAGAGGAGTAATTAAGAGTGGGTGAGTGTACAGAGGAGTAATTAAGAGGAGGTGAGTGTACAAAGAGGAGTAATTAAGAGGGGGTGAGTGTACAAAGAGGAGTAATTAAGAGGAGGTGAGTGTACAGAGAGGAGTTAGTTAAGAGGAGGTGAGTGTACAGAGAGGAGTTAGTTAAGAGGAGGTGAGTGTACAGAGAGGAGTTAGTTAAGAGGGGGTGAGTGTACAGAGAGGAGTAATTAAGAGGAGGTGAGTGTACAGAGAGGAGTAGTTAAGAGGTGAGTGTACAGAGAGGGGGTGAGTGTACAGAGAGGAGTTAGTTAAGAGGGGGTGAGTGTACAGAGAGGAGTAATTAAGAGGAGGTGAGTGTACAGAGAGGAGTTAGTTAAGAGGGGGTGAGTGTACAGAGAGGAGTTAGTTAAGAGGAGGTGAGTGTACAGAGAGGAGTTAGTTAAGAGGAGGTGAGTGTACAGAGAGGAGTTAGTTAAGAGGAGGTGAGTGTACAGAGAGGAGTTAGTTAAGAGGAGGTGAGTGTACAGAGAGGAGTTAGTTAAGAGGAGGTGAGTGTACAGAGAGAGTTAGTTAAGAGGAGGTAAGTGTACAGAGAGGAGTTAG
Organism: Eriocheir sinensis; assembly: GCF_024679095.1. NCBI lineage: Eukaryota > Metazoa > Arthropoda > Malacostraca > Decapoda > Varunidae > Eriocheir > Eriocheir sinensis. Next base: position 8,189,574 of record NC_066538.1, read on the forward strand.
TTAAGAGGAGGTGAGTGTACAAAGAGGAGTTAGTTAAGAGGAGGTGAGTGTACAAAGAGGAGTAATTAAGAGGAGGTGAGTGTACAGAGAGGAGTAATTAAGAGGAGGTGAGTGTACAGAGAGGAGTAATTAAGAGGAGGTGAGTGTACAGAGAGGAGTAATTAAGAGGAGGTGAGTGTACAAAGAGGAGTTAGTTAAGAGGAGGTGAGTGTACAGAGAGGAGTTAGTTAAGAGGAGGTGAGTGTACAAAGAGGAGTAATTAAGAGGAGGTGAGTGTACAAAGAGGAGTAATTAAGAGGGGGTGAGTGTACAAAGAGGAGTTAGTTAAGAGGAGGTGAGTGTACAAAGAGGAGTTAGTTAAGAGGAGGTGAGTGTACAGAGAGGAGTTAGTTAAGAGGAGGTGAGTGTACAAAGAGGAGTTAGTTAAGAGGAGGTGAGTGTACAAAGAGGAGTTAGTTAAGAGGAGGTGAGTGTACAAAGAGGAGTTAGTTAAGAGGAGGTGAGTGTACAAAGAGGAGTTAGTTAAGAGGAGGTGAGTGTACAAAGAGGAGTTAGTTAAGAGGAGGTGAGTGTACAGAGAGGAGTTAGTTAAGAGGAGGTGAGTGTACAAAGAGGAGTTAGTTAAGAGGAGGTGAGTGTACAGAGAGGAGTTAGTTAAGAGGAGGTGAGAGTACAGAGAGGAGTATTTAAGAGGAGGTGTGTGTACAGAGAGGAGTTAGTTAAGAGGGGGTGAGTGTACAGAGAGGAGTTAGTTAAGAGGAGGTGAGTGTACAGAGAGGAGTTAGTTAAGAGGAGGTGAGTGTACAGAGAGGAGTTAGTTAAGAGGAGGTGAGTGTACAGAGAGGAGTTAGTTAAGAGGAGGTGAGTGTACAGAGAGGAGTTAGTTAAGAGGAGGTGAGTGTACAGAGAGGAGTTAGTTAAGAGGGGGTGAGTGTACAGAGAGGAGTTAGTTAAGAGGGGGTGAGTGTACAGAGAGGAGTTAGTTAAGAGGGGGTGAGTGTACAGAGAGACGAGTCACCCACCTTCCTGTGATGTAGACGACGTTCATCAGCCTCCGCATGGATCTGGGGTTGATGTCGCTGAAGTAGTCGTCAGTTAACAACACCTAATGAAAGAAAAAGAGACTCAGGTCAGGACACGGAACAAGCGTCTTGGCAACACATGAGGGACAGACAGCAGAGATGAAGAGAAAAAAAAAGAGAAGGAGAGTGCTTGGAATATATTAATGGGCAAAATTAATAAAAAACAAAAGAATAGAGAGGGAAAAGACTGGGAAGAAAGTCTTGTAGCTGAAAAAAATGACTACAAAAGAAACTGAAAAAAAAATATATAGAATGAATCAAAAAGAAAAATGAGAAGAGTCCATAAAGAAAAATGCTAAATGAGAATGCAAGAAAATAAATCAGACAAACGATATGAGAAAAATATTAAATGTGGAATGGCTATATAAAGACCAAAACCTTTAAGAAAATGCATACCCAAGTAAAGAACATGTAAAAAAAAGAATGTATGTATGTGTATTTGTGTGTTTACCTTGGTGAGATCCTGCGCCCCGCCCACCCTGTTCAAGTTCGAGCCGATGGAGGAGGCGATGGAGTCAGAGGGCTTGAGGGTGCGTCGGCTGGTCTTGCTGTTGTTGCGCCGCAGGTTCTGTGACGCACTCAGCCCGCTTTCCGTGGATAGGCGGCGATTGGCAGGGATCTGGGGGAGGCACAGAGGGGGTGACTTACTGCCGGGGCGATGACTTTCTCGGCATCTTCTGTATCTCTTCGGAAGCATCATGTTGTGGGCCATTTTCGATATATCTTTTCTTTTACTGTAGTGCTTTTTTTATATTACAGGGACTTTTTATCAGGCATGCCTTTTTATGTTTGTTTATGGTGAAAAGAATAAAATCAATCCGGCTCAGCGTCTTCCGAGGTAAAAAGTATCCAATAAAATAGTCGGCAGTCGGAAAAAGCAAAAAATTAAAGGTATAGAAAAATTTTGTCCGGGAAATCATACTTAGAATCAACAGAATTAAGACTCCGCTGTATTTCTGTCTTATCCTTTGTCTGTCTAATTACTGAAAAAAGGCTGAATAATAACCAAACCATGTGAAAAAAAGACTGCTTCATGTTACTCATAAAGCGTTGCCACAAATAATGAAACAAAGGGCCGTATTCCAAACTGAATTCCAGAAGTTTTGGGTCCCTACAGAGACATTCATCCCGAACTCTGTTGATTATCAAATTATTATGTTTGTTAGATTATTATTATCACAGTGCCGGGCCTGAAACCTCATCAACGTTAAACGGTAATCATTAAAATCACAACACAGTACAATGCCTCCCATTAGTCCATGCTAACACACAACAATTGTCCATTCTGTTAAAAGTATCCATGCACATAAATCACATCAATATGCACTTCATGACAACTGCACAGAGTAATTTATAACATTCAAAAGCATCATCAAGCAACACACACGATAAAGAAAGATGAAAAGGGTAAAACATACATGACAAAGTGACACACAAACGCAACACACAAAACAAAACAAAAAGAAAGCTAAGAAAAAGTCATAAGCACTTGGGAAGCAACACAAATGATAAATAAAGGAGATAAAACAAAAAAGGATGAAACAAAAGGGACAGTGCACAAAAAAGAAAAACAAATCACACAAAACAAAGATAAACAAAAAAGCAGGGAGTAAAAAATAAATACAAAAAATAACGCAACACAAAAAAAGCAGACAAGCGCTAAACACAACAACTAAAAAGCGACAAAACACACACAAAGAAACGCACACAAAAAGACAAACTGAGAAAGCAAACAGAAGCAAAAATATAAGAAATAAAACCATGAACTGATCTTCTGAGGGAGAGGAAACAGAGAAATAAGACAGTGAAGAAGAGTAGCATGAAGGAAAGACATAGTAAGGAAGGCAAATAAGGAGGAAAATATTTAAAGGCAGAGACACTGATGTAGGAAGACACAGGCAAAAAGAAATCAAATAAAAGTGATGCAAGGAAAGAAAGGAAAGACACGAGAGCACTAATGAGAAAGACTAAAATATGGACAAATAAACAGACAGAGCTAAGAAAAATGAGACAGACAGACAAGCAAAGAGAAGGAATAAGAAGCACTGAAGAACAAACAAGGCAGAAAGGACAGGACAGGACAGACAAACAGGAAGCTGAGAATAAATGGAATGGGAGAGGTCAGGACGGACAGGCAAACAGACGACTACGAACAGGACAGACAGAGACAAACTAGGGACTAAGAAGAACAACTGGGACGGGACAGGACAGGACAGACAGATGGACAGACAGATACTTACAGGAATACTGAATCCGGTATCAGAGGAGAGACAGCGCTCTAAGGGAATCTGAAGGATGGACCGAGAGGGGCGGCCGTAATAAAAACAACATGCCAACGGGAAACAAAACAAAACAAAACAAAAACAGGAAGCTAAAATCCCACATAAATAAAACACTGGACAATACAAGACTAGCAAGACAGGGTTGTTGTTGTTGTTGTTTCTGTTGCTCTAAAGGTAAAATGGCAACAGGAAATCACAGGAAAAAATATTAAAGAAAATGAACTTTGATGATATAAAAAGGGAAAGGCTTACAAGGGAGAGCATGATCAGAACTTTGAGGATCTTCAGGCACAATGCAAACACAAACTTGATGGCAAATAACAGAACAATTAGGCATTTATGTACACACAATCAACATGGAATTAAGGCTTTAGTGAAAACAGCCAATCATACAGCAAGACCTAGGCGCACACACACACACACACACACACACACACACACACACACACACACAGAAAAAAAAGATAAATAAACAAATACACAGACAAATAAACAGTGAAAGTGAATCATGAAAACTAAAAAAATTGAAAAAAATGGATGAATCAAGAAATAATAAAATAGATAATTGAAATGCCCTGCAGTGATTCATCTTTCATCCCTGCTTTTTTTCCCGACAGCAAAATAAGAGAAAAAAAATATTGTAAAGATAACTCATTCATGCTCTGAGGTTTTATAATATGAACATCTGAGTAGAGCAGAAAGGTGATGATGTTTTTTGTGTTTGGTGGAGGAAAATAAACTGACAGCAGATGGAAGAATATATACAAAAAAAAAAAAAAAATCACACACACACACACACACACTTATATATATTTCCACCTATATACATCACCCAAAACTGACCTCTCTTTTGGCCACTCTTTACTTTTGTCTATTGTGGGAACAGTGACTAACGGGCTTTTTTTTCTACACTCTTTTTGTTGCCCTTGAGCCGTCTCCTTTGTTGTAAAAAGAAAAAAAATGAATACGATGAAGCAAATGAATGACAGTCGATAAAGAATGAAAAAAAAAAAAAATCAAACACATGCACACCTATTTTTTTCACCTTGAGCTGCCTCCTTGACTGTAAACAAACAAACAAACATGCACAAACACACACAAACACACATCAACATAACACACATGCTTGGGGTGCACTCATCTGGAAGGATTAAAAAGCTTCTTCACATTCCAACAAATAAATATAAATAAATGAATAAATAAATAAACACAGATCACCTTCCAATATACTTTTACTTACCTGTCATTATTCTCTTTTTTTTTTTTTTGTGTGTGTGTGTGTGTGTGTGTGTGTGTGTGTGTGTGTGTGTGTTCCTCTCTTCTTCCCATTTCTTTTTAACTTTTTCTCCTTCTCCACTTTCATCCTTCATCCCCTATTTCCTCTCTTATTTTTCTGCTCTTTCTCTCCTCCCTTCACCTATCCCTCCTTTCCCATCCAATATGTATGTGTGCATGTGTGTGTATGTATTTCTGTATCCATTCATGTGTATGTATGTATGTGTGTATGTGTATTCATGTATGTATGTATTTCTGTATGCATTCATGTGTGTATGTGCATTTGTGTGTGTGTATCTACAGGTAACTCCTCAGGTGACTCACGTGATTGATGCCCCCAATGGCGGAGGTGGCGGCGAGGCTCACAGAGTCCGTCTCCACCTCCAGCCACATGCTCTGGGAACGCCCACGCATCCGCTCCGCTGCCTGGGAGGGGAAGGGGCCGGTGGATGAGTGGTGTAAGTATAATGATAACAATATAAAGAAAAGAAAACATATTCTTAATAAACTATATATAATACTAATTAATAAAAATGATAAAACCTAACCTCAGTAAATTATATATAGAAGCAAATAAAAATATATCCTTAGTATAAAAAAAATAGAGAATAACTTATCTTTAGTAAATAACATAAAACACCATATAATAAAAGTGAAATAAAACCTACTACCAAATAAAAATTAAATCTACCCTCCCAACAAAAATAAAATACAATAAGAAAATGATAAAATAAATATGTACTAAACTAAACTAAACTTAATTAAAATATAAAGTGAAATGTAAACAAGATAAAACACTAAAATAAAACAGACAAAGAACAAATTAAACCCAAATCAAAGCCGTACAAACCCACCTCACTACATATTAGATACAACAAAACTAAACCATCACCAGGCCGAACCACAACACCCGCCCCGCCACCCACCTGCTGCGCCTGCTTCACCTTCCTCAGGCCGGAGTTCTGCAGGTAGAAGGGCAGGTGCACAATGTTCCGCAGGTAGTCGTGGCCGCTGATCGATGACTCGTTGAACACCCGATGGACATGCTGCTCTATCGCCTGAGGGGGAGGGGGGGCAGGGAGCACATTAGTTTTATTCTTTTTACGCCAGAGGAGACGGTCGAGAGAAAGAAAGAAAAGGGAAAGGAAATGTCTTAAGCGTTGATTGTTAACCTGGTAGCAGCGGGGATCATGTTTCTTAATGGTTCCTCTAAGCGTGAAAAATGAGAAAAAATCATCACTCACACAAACCATTTCATAATATATATCAACGCATTTGTGATCAGTTTATGTGTCATTTATTTTTGGGGGTTTATATCATGGCACAAATTTGGCCCGTCGCTCAAAGTTGCCAGATGTCTTACTCAGCCTCTTATATTTACAGACTTCCGACCCCAAAACTGTCTCGTGGACCCCAATAAGGAGATTCACTTATTATTACCGTTAAAATAGTTAATTCCTGATGTTTCTTGGCAATAGTTAGGCATCAGAAACCGGTAAATACTATGCTATGAGTACGACAATCTGGCAACGGTGCCGTCGCTGCTGCCGGGTTAATAAAAATCAAATAAGGAAAAAGAGTCACAATCACTGATCATGAGTGGGCAAGTTAGCTCTCTTCTTTCTTCCTTACAGCAGAGGAGATAGTCACGAGAAAAAATAACAAATAGGAAAAAAAATTGTAAGCATTGATCGTAAAAGAAAATGAAACAGGAAAAATGTCATCAGCACTGAATGAAAAATAAATAAATAAAAGCTACAGTAATTAATTCATGCCTAACAACACTCCTGGACCTATACTCATACTCACAACTAATGAAGAAGTTTTGAATCTTATGTCAAATCCAAGTTGTATATGGAGACTAAATTATGTGGTTTCTTTCTTAATGTTCCCTGCTTCCAAATCTAACTTGACACACTTTGAAAATGTACAAAAAAATGGGTTTAATTAATTTCTTTACTAGATTTTTCTATTAGTATTGTTTTCTGTCTTCCGTGACTCACCAATACAATATCTTCCTCACCTAATAGCTCACATAATCATTACAATTAAAACAATCAACAATCTTAGAAATAACATTAATAACAAAGGAAAGGGAAAGTTTAGTGGGTCATGTTTACCTGGGCAGCTAACACTCAATGAGCAGGTGAGTGGAATCAGCAAGCACTGCGTTACACAAGTATTTACACAAGTTTTATTTATGTGCTGGCAGGTTGTTTTTGCTTTACTTATTTTGCCCTGAATTTGCTTCCTTGATTGTAGAAGAAAAAAAATGGGGAGAGGGGGAACATACTTTTTTTTTTTTTTACAGCAAAGGAAACAGTCCAAGGGTGTAAAAAAAAAAAAAAAATAATGAAAAAAAAGCCCGCTAATTACTGCTCCTGAATAGAGAACATCACCAACCTCATTCATATTGATGTATAAAAGTTGAAAATGTATGACGAACACAAATTATCTTTTTTTTTTTTTTACAGTAAAGGAAGCAGCTACAGGGAGGAAAAAGAGGAGGAGGAGGATGTCTTTTTTGTCCCGCTTAAAAAAAAACCTGAACAATTTTAATAAAGGTAGACACACAAAGGGAAGCATCTAAGATACCAGAGGGATAAAAAAGAACGAGAAAAAACAGGCTGGGTCTAGGAGATGCCTGTGCTGTTATGGAAGAAAGACAAAAAATTGTAGTAAGGAACAATAAACTTCAAAATATGAGAGGCAACTCCACCTGAAAGTTCCGCTAATCCAATACATCGCAAAGTGAGGCAACACCAACAGGAAAAATGATGATAAACAGTCCAGAAAATAAAAGTTTTCTGCACATGAGTCCAGCATTCAAATGAGGCTCAGAGTCAACATAAACCAACACCAAATATTCACTTAAAGGGAAACAAAAAACAAACAAACAAAAAACAACCTAAACTGAGCCACGAGTTTACAACATCACAACCCATACAGAACTAAAAAGCATTGAGGGTTTACTAAGGGATCTGAGACTACAAAAACTATAGGAATACAAAGGTTCAGCAACTAGAGGGGTTACTTGAGGCATTAGAGGGGTTCAGAATCTACACAAGAGCCCATTCAGTAGGTTCTAGGATCATTCATGGGTCAAGGTTAGGTCAGGCAGGGGTCACAAGAACTACAGGATTGCCAGACTTCAAAAACTAGAGGAGCTACAGGAATAGGAACTAGAGGGGTTTAGAATCTACACGAGCTCATTCAAGAGGTTCTAGGGTCATTCATGGGTCAAGGGGAGGTCAGGCAGGGTCACAAGAACTACAGGATTCCATGGATTCTGAAACTAGAGGAACTACAGGGGTTCTACATGAGGTCATTTAAGTTCTGGGTCCATTCAGGGTCAAGGGAGGTCAGGCAGGGGTCACATGAACTGTAGGATGACCAGACCTTCAAAACTAGAGGAACTAGAGGAAAAAATCTACACAAGGTCATTTAGCAGGTTGTGGGGATCATTCAAGGGTCAAAGGAAGGTCATTCAGGGTCAAGGGGAGGTCAGGCAGGGGTGACGAGAACCAGTGTTAGTACCATAGCCCTGTGGTCCCTTAGCAACCGGTGGTGGCGGTAGGTGGAGAGAGCCTGAGGCAGCAGTGCGGTAAACAGTGATGCTTAGTGGTGGCGGAGAGGTGGAGTGATGTGGTAAGGGAGTGTGGAGGGGTGGAGTGATGTGGTAAGGGGGTGTGGAGAGGTGGAGTGAGGTGTGGATTGGGGGTATAGGCATGGAAGTGGAGGAAAGGTAAGAGTGTGGAGATAATCTAGCGGTGGAGAGGTGGAGTGATGTGGTAAGGGGTGTGGAGATGTGGAGCGAAGTGTGGAGTGGGGGGTATAGGCATGAAATTGGAGGAAAGGCAAAAGTGTGGAGATAATCTGATGGTGGAGAGGTGGAGTGATGTGGTAAGGGGTGTGAAGAGGTGGAGTGATGTGGTAAGGGGTGTGAAGAGGTGGAGTGATGTGGTAAGGGGTGTGAAGAGGTGGAGTGATGTGGTAAGGGGTGTGGAGAGGTGGAGTGAGGGTATAGGCATGGAAGTGGAGGACAGGTAAGCGTGTGGAGATAATCAGGTGGTGGAGAGGTGGAATAGGGTGTAAAGTGGCAGACTGGAGTGTGGATTGGAGTGGAGACAAGAAGTTAAGGAAGGGTAAAAATGTGGAGTCTGTCATATTTCAAAAAGCAGTGGTGGTGGAGTGCTGATCATAAGTGGAAGTGGAACAAATACGAAAAAAAGTGGAGGAAGGGTAAAAATATGAAGAGAAACCAGGTTATTATGAGTCACCAGGAAGATTTAACAGTGGTGGAGTGTTGGGTGGAGGGAGGAGGGAGTGGAAGGAAAGGAGGGAGGAAGGGAGTGGAAGGGAAGGAGGGAGGAAGGGAAGGAGTGGAGTGCTGGAGTGGAGTGAGGAAGCAGAGTGAGGAGGTATCAGAGGCAAGCGGAAGGTGAATGGAAGCTGGTGTGTGGGATGCAGTGGAATGCAGTGAAAAATGTCGGAGTTTAGTTACATAAAAAGTGAACAGGATTGATTTAGCATGAATCCAAGAGCTGATGAAGATGTTGATGGAGTGTATAGATGGAGTGTGTGGTGAGAGGGGAATGAAAGGGGAATGAGAGGGGAATAGATGAGAATGGAGTGAGAGGAATGAGAAGGGAATGAGAGGGGAATGAGAGGGGAATGAGAGGGGAATAGATGAGAATGGAGTGAGAGAAATGAGAAGGGAATGAGAGGGGAATGAAAGGGAAATGAGAGGAAAATGAGAGGGGAGTGACAGGAAAATGAAATGGGAGTGAGAGGGGAATGAAAGGGGAATGAGAGGGGAGTGAGAGGGAAATGAAAGGGGAATGAGAGGCGTATGAGGTGGAATGCAGTGGAGAATGTTAAAATTTAAGCTTAGAAAAAAAAAGTGAACAGGATTAGAAGATGGGAGGATGTGGAAAAGGATGAAAGGGAATGAAAGGGGAATGAGAGGGGTATGAGAGGGAAATAAGGGGAATGAGAGGGAAATGAGAGGGGAATAAGAGGGGTATGAGAGGGGAATGAGAGGGGAAAGAGAGGGGAATGAGAGGGGAATGAGAAGGGAATGAGAGGGAAATAAGAGGGGAGTGAGAGGGGAGTAAGAGGAAAATTAAATGGTAGTGAGAGGGTTATGAAAGGGGAATGAGAGGGGAGTGAGAGGGGTATGATAGAGGAGTGAAAGGGGAATGAACAGGGAATGAGAGAGGGATGAGACGGGAATGAGAGGGGAGTGAGAGGGGAATGAGACGGGAATGAGGGGAATGAGATGGAAATGAGAGGGGAGTGAGACGGGAGTGAGAGGGGAATGAGAGGGGAATGAGAGGGAAATGAGAGGGGAATGAGAGGGGAATGAGAGGGGAATGAGAGGGGAATGAGAGGGAAATGAGAGGGGAGTGAGAGGGGAATGAGAGGGGAATGAGAGGGAAATGAGAGTGGAATAAGAGGGAAATGGGAGGGGAATGAGAGGGAAATGAGAGTGGAATGAGAGGGAAATGAGAGGGGAGTGAGAGGGGAATGAGAGGGAAATGAGAGTGGAATAAGAGGGAAATGAGAGGGAAATGGGAGGGGAATGAGAGGGGAATGAGAGGGGAATGAGAGTGGAATGAGAGGGAAATGAGAAGGGAATGTGAGGGAATGAGAGGGGAATGAGAGGGGAATGAGAGGGAAATGAGAAGGGAATGAGAGGGGAATGAGGGGAATGAGAGGGGGATGAGAGGGGAATAAGAGGGGAATGAGAGTGGAATGAGGGGAATGAGAGGGGAATGAGAGGGGAATGAGAAGGAATGAGAGGGGAATGAGAAGGGAATGAGAGGGGAGTGAGAGGGAAATGAGAGGGGGGTGCAAGGGAAATGAGAAGGGAATGAGAGGGGAATGAGAGGGGAATGAGGGGGGATTGATAAGGGAATGAGAGTGGAATAAGAGGGGAGTAAGAGGAGAATGAGGGTGGAATGAGAGTGGAATGAGAGTGGAATGAGAGTGGAATGAGAGTGGAATGTGAGAGGAATGAGAGTGGAATGAGAGTGAAATGAGAGTGGAATGAGAGGGGAATGAGAGGAGAATGAGAGTGGAATGAGGGTGGAATGAGAGTGGAATGAGGTGGTTATTTAGGTCTGTTACAAAAGCCTTCACACTGCCTACACCCTAAACAGCTTGAGACATGACGTGGTGGAAGCAAACACTGTGAGGGACAAGCACTGGACACACTGAGGTTTCATGTTTCCTTATAACCTGAGAAGCTGAACCAAGTAAAGGCTGACAAGATAAAATGGTACACCTTAACCCGGTAGCAGTGGGGATCATGTTTCTTAATGGTCCCTCTAAGCGAGAAAATGAGAAAAAATCATCCCTCACACAAACCATTTAATAATATATATCAAAGCATTTGTGATCAGATTATGTATCATCTATTTTTTGGGGGTTATTTCATGGCACAAATTTGGCTCGTCGCTGCTACACGGTAAAGCCACAAATTTGTCACGTCGCTGCTGCCGGGTTAAAAGAAAAGGAGCTGATTTATATATATGTGTGTAATTTGTATGTACACCAAGGGTCGTATTATAAGACATTTCGCCACCTAAGAACACATATTTGACAAGGCTTTCGTAGGAGTTTTGGGCATTTCCAGGAGTAGTTTTATGACCCTGGTGGTAGTTTGACCCTTCTTCTGTACCGTGAACCCAAAGAAACACTCGTTAGAACCCAACTGACCTGCTCTTTGACCTTTAGAAATAGTTGATGTGAGAAGCGAAAGTGTCTTATAATTCCGACCTAAATCATCCCTTTCTGTAGGTTAATGTTTTGCTTCCATCACATTCATGGGAAAAATTATGTAAGCTTAGAGTCAAAGGAGAGTTATTTGAAAGCATTATTATTCAGTTTTATTTCACTCAAAGCTTCGTGAATTTGTTTTTTGCTATCACATCCAGAAAACAGGCATGGAAGTTAAGGTTATGAAATCAAGCAAGAAATATATATAAAAGTCCATCAATAGTTATTTTTTATTTTTTATCCCTGTTAACTCATAATTTAATTTCAAGAATGCTTATTTACATTACAGATCCATAACAACTACAAGGAGTATTTTTTTGTCACAGTATGAACAAAAAAGATGGTAAATAAGTGAAAAATTAAAAGGAATGAAAGTAAATAAAAAAGCAAGAAGGTGGTAAAAGTGAAAAATAAAAAGGAATGAAAGTGAATAATAAAGTAAAAAGAGGCGGTAAAAAAAGTGAAAAATAAAAAGGAATGTAAGTAAATAAAAAAAGAGTAATAAGAGGCAAATTGAAAAAAGTACAAAAATAGTAAAAGGAAAAACATCAAGAGGCAAGAGTAGGTAAAAAAGAAAGGTACAAAAAAGCAAAAAAATAAATAAATAAATAAATAAATAAAACAAGAAGTAAAAATAGTTATAAAAAGGTACAAAAAATGATAAAAATAGGTATAAAAGATAAAAACAGGTATGGAAAAGGTAAAAAAATTTTTTAAAAAAAATAAAAATAAAAAAATAAAAATAAAGCCTCACACCCCCTCAGAAGGACTTACCCTGGTGATGATGTGTGGGTCAATGGCGAGGAGGATGATGAAGGGCGCCGAGGAGTCCGTGAAGAGGGTGTGCACTGCGTCCAGCACAGACAACACCTTCTCCTGCTCACAGCTGTCCAGGCCGTCCACCACCACCACCAGCCGTGTCTGCTGCACCGTGAAGGCGTCCAGACACTTCACCTGCACACACACACACAAGGAAAAAGAGTTAGAAGTTGGGAGTTGACCCACTGACTACGGATTTCCTACAAGACATCACAGGAATGGAACAAAAAGTGGCTGCTACAATTCAATGAAGAAAAATGTAGTCATGCACCTTGGGAGGGGATATCCAGCATACCAATACCACATGGGAAACACCCAACCATCCACCACAGAGGCAGAGAAAGACCTGGGAGTGCATGTTGCCAGGCTACCAGAGAAAGCTAAATCCTTGCCAATCGCAGAGAACGGGTTAAGACACATACAAGGAGAATAACTTAGGAGTAATCATAAATACCAGGCACATACAAGGATAAAGATTTAGGAGTAATTATTAAAAAATGAGAAAAAATGAATAAAAAAGAGCAGCAAAGACAGAAAAAAATAGAAAGAAAAAGATGAAGAACAAACCAAAGAAAGAAAAAGAGTGAACAAACAAACAGTAAAATGAGACAGAAAACAAAAAAAGAATTGCCAAAAGAGAAATGAAGAACAGACCCAAAATGGAAAATAGAAACGAAAACAACTGGAAAACGAGAGAAAAAATGAAAAACAATGTACGATAAAATAATAAAAAAACCTCCTCCCCTACTCACCATCTCCACCATCAGGTTGACCTCCCCCTTCAGGGTCTGCAGGTAGCCCTCGGCCTTGATGGTGTCCAGCTTGGCCACGGCGCGCAGGAGGTGGCGGCGGTGTGAGAAGACCAGGGAGCCAACCATTCTGACGAGGGTGTGCAGGTTGGCCACCACCACCACCGCCACCAGCACCCCCAGCGTGATGAGCAGCGGGTTCATCAGGTGCCCATGGTAAGGACGGCTGCAGGGGGAGGAGAGGAGGGGAGGGGGGAGGGGGGGGATAAGTTAGGGTTGTGTTGGCGTGTTTTTGAGCTAATTCCACATAAAATTTCTCAGCTTTTATACAACATCAAACACTATACAAGAAAATTGGGATAAGTTAGTTAGGGTTGTGTTGGCGTGTTCTTGAGCTAATTCCACGTAAAATTTCTCACCCTTTATACAACATCAAACACTATACAAGAAAATTCCAAGGCGTTTTATGTACTGTTTGGGCATACGTTCTATCGTCATTTTGCACCATGGATAAAAACAAGATTAAAACATAAAAAACACAGACAAAATCAAAACAAGACAAAACATATAAAAACAGGATAAAAATATGAATAAAAACACCAAAAAAATAATGACAAGATGGTAATATATGGAATAAAAACAGGACTTAATAAAAACAGGATTAACACATGGATAAAACCACATCCCACTCACTTATCATAGTATTCGCTCTCTTCACTAGACTCCCCACTGGCCACGTCATCCTCCTCGTCCTCGTCCCCAGTGTCCGGCAGGAGGTCCTCTGTAGTGGGCGCCTCCATCTCCTCCACCAAGGGCGTCTCCGCGTGGAAGCCGTAGAGGCCGCCTATGACGCCCACTATCACCAGGCAGGCCAGCGTGACGAAGAAGATGACCACATAGGGGATGCCACAGAGCCTTCGGTACTTCCAGGGTGATGATGCGCCCTCTGTGGGGAGAACGAGGGTGATGAAGGTGGAGGTTTCATGCATTACGTGAGGTGCATGTTTGTTTTGTTTATATTTCCGGCGCATTTGCCGTACAAAGTCAAGCCACTCTACTCTGTTTAGGAGCAGTAAATAGCGGGCTTTTTTTTTCATTATTGTTTTCTTTTTTTTTTACGCCCTTGCACTGTCTCCTCTGCTGTAAAAAAAAAAAAATGGGGTTCCTCTAGGCAAGTCACCCCTTCCCATCTTGATTTTCTTGTCTTTATTCTGGTATGATTAATTTATTTGGATGTATTGTGATTTTGTCTAGTCCTTACTGTTTATATTCTGATTACACTCTTCCTTGTATTTTTTTTAAGACAAGGTTTGTATGCCAAATGTAGTACTCAAACATTTACTTTTTGTTTACAGTAAAGGAAATGAAAAAACAGAGAAAGAAAAAAATAGGTTAAAGATGTATAAATAAGATGTGCAAGTCAGTCTTTCAAATACAAACAAATACAGGTACTTACGAGCTTTCGGCCGGAACGCTCGGTAGAACCTGGTGGCAAACATCCCGTACTCTCGCTCCACCATGTTGAAGAGCGAGCCCAGCATCTGCACCACCGAGTTCTCCCCCGCCGCTGTGCTGCTCGGCTTGGCCCCCTCAGCGAAGATGAACCTGATGGGGAGGAAGGAGGAGGGAGGAGGTGATGAATAAACATGTGTCTGGGGAAGCAAGGTTACAGAACAAGGGAGGAATTTAAGTGGTAATAGTGTCAAGTTTGGAAAGTTTTGTTTAATCAGCGCAACATCTGTGGTCATATGCCGGAGAGAGACAGAAGGGGAAGGAATTATAGAATGGACACAACCCCCGATTAATACTTGGTACCCATACACTGCTGGGTGGACAGGGGCATAGGGTATCGGAAAAGCCGCCCAAATTTTTCCACTCTGCCCGGGAATCGAGCCCAGGCTCTCTCGGTTGTGAGCCGAGTGTGCTAACCACTGCACCACGAAGCCCCCTGTAATAATGCCAACCTTCTTCAGTTCTCACACTCCACTTTCTTAAGACTGGTGAAGGTAAACATGGCACAGGGAAGGAGGAGAAGAAAGGAGAAAGGTGATGATTGAGGCATGCAAGGATGAAGAACTATGATAGAATTTGTTTCAATGCAATATAAATCTACACGAATTATCTTTAGAAGGCTGCGATAAATGAGGGGTGTGAAAATGAAGAGGAGGAACCATCACCCTCATCATCATTGTACCGTCATCATTCAAGAGGAGGTTATCAGGACACCTCTCCTCCCGAAATTGACCTCTCTTTTGGTCACTCCTCTTAACTCTTTATAGGAGCAGTGATTTACGGGCTCTTCTTTTCATTACTGTTTTCTTTCTTTTTGCCCTTGAGCTGTTTCCTTTACTGTAAGAAGAAAAAAAAATGTCATCACCACCAAAACCCAAGACTCACTTCAGGGGTCGCGCCTGCACGCCGTCCTTCCACTCCTTCCATTGTGCGCCAGGCGGGGAGCAGAATATCACCTGCAGCACCAGCTTGAAGGCCGCCATCTGCCGCTCCAGCTTCACGCTCCACTGGTACCACAGATTCCAGTCGTACCTGCCGAGGAAAGTGGAAAGTGGAGGAGCAATAAAAAACTGTTCTGAGGGCGTAAGGAGAGGATAAAAAATTAAACAAAAAAAGAAAAGCATAAATAAAACAGCATTCAATAAAACCACTGGACCAAGGCCAATACAATGGAGATGAGCAGCAAGGGCTCGCCAAGCTATACTGTACACCCCCAACTTAACCCCTTGACTGTGGATTTCCTACAAGAAGACATCACCAAGCTACAGGTATGGAATGAAAAGTGGTTGCTACAATTCAATGAAGAAAAATGTTAAGTCATGCACTTTGGGAGGGGATATCCAGCACACCAATACCACATGGGAAACACTCCACTATTCACCACAAAGGCAGAGAAAGACCCGGGACTATATGTTGCCAGGCTACCAGTGAAAGCCAAATCCGTGGCAATCGCAGTGGACGGGTTAATTACACCAATATAAATGTAAAAATGAAACTCTAAACAAAATGTGACTGATATTGAACTAGAGGGGATGAGAAGTTATACATCAACAAAAAAGCATCAATAAAACATCACTGAAATAAAACTAAGAAGAAAATGGAAATAAAATACATACACTTCCCTCATTCCCACTACCTCATATCAGCCATATCACCTCATTTCAACACCTACCCCTCACTTTCTTTCCTTACATACTCCCACACTCCCCCTCTACACATCCAGCTGAGGTACGAGTGACAGAAAAGAGTAAGAAATAGAAAGAAATAGAAGAAATATATAAAAATGAAACACCAAAAAAAGAAAAGGAATAGAAAGAAATAGAAATAATATATAAAAATGAAACACCAAAAAAAGAAAAGGAATAGAAAGAAATAAAAGAAATATATAAAAATGAAACCAAAAAAAGGAAAAGGAACAGATAGCCTAACAGGAGTAACTTGAATCAAACACACACGCTCCACATCACTCCCTCATCTTCCCAGGCCACTCACCTTCTCGAGCTATGACTAAGAATGAAGAGGAAGAAGGTGAGAAGGACGAAGATGCCGCCGCCGACCGCCAGGCCCACGATGAGGCTAAACGAGGGTACAGCAGCGATGAGTCCCACCAGCAGCGCCAGATGCAGCACCACCAGCATGGACAGCGGGGAGATCTGAAACAGCGGCTCCACCCACTGTTTGGCGAAGCTCCCCATCTCCTCTGTTTTGGGGGAGAGAAAATGGGTTAAGGATGCTGGAGGTGCAACTATAATAACCACTAACAACCCCCACACAATACTCGAACCACCACTAATGTCACCACCACAACCCTCCCACAGCATATGAGAAACTACCACCACCACTACAAACACCCACACCAACAATGAACCCCACCACCACTAACAGTCCCACCCACAACCCCCTCCACAATACTTGAACCACTACTAATGCCACCACTTAAAACCCCTCCCACAACATGCAACAAACTCCCACTGCCACTACCAACACCCACCCCAATAACTAACTCCCACCACCACTTACAACCCCTCCCACAACACACAACACCCCCCCACCAACCCCACATAAACTCCCACCCCCACTCACCCTTCAGTTTGCGGATGAGGAATGACTTGCCGGAGCCCCACTTAGCGTAGAGGCCGACGGAGATGGGCATGGAGAGGGACGGCTCGCTGAGGATGTCCGCCATGGAGGAGGAGTAGAGGTCGTAGCCAAGCATGTTCTCGTTGTCCTCGTTGGTGTTGAGGCGACCTGGCATGAGAGGATGTCACATGAGGTCAAGGGAGGAGGGGAGGTTAGATGTTGACAGACGTGAAGTATGAAGGATAGAGGTTGTGAGGTTGGTGGAAAAAGGTGGAAAGGGATGTGAGGTTAAGAAATGAGGGTGTGGAGCTAAAAGATGAAGGTGGAATGGGAAGTGAAGTTATGAAGTTTGATGTTGAAGGAAGTGGGAAAGAGAAAGACGAATCTTAAGAGGCTGTGATGCTGAAGGAAGAAGGTAATATAAGAAGACTGACAAAATAAAAGAGGAGAGACAGAATACAACATTTTCATTCATTCATCTTTGACGCCTGCTCCTAGGAGCTCCCACCAGGGGATGGCCACGGCAGAAGAGTTTCCATCTCTCTTTATCCAGACACTCCCTCCTTGCCTCCTCATAGTTTCTCAGGAATCCTTCACCCCTCTCCCTAACATACTCTTGCACCCTATCCCTCCATTTCACTGGAGGTCGTCCTCTAGCATTCCCTCCCTCTATCTCACTCATATACACCCTTCTGGTCATCTTACTCTCCTCCATTCGCTCCATGTGGCCAAACCACTTTAAAGTCTGTCGCTTCACTTCTTCCACCACTCCACACTTCTTCCCTTCACCCCTGTGACACATTCCAAAACACTCATACACACTTTCATTACTCATTCCATCCATTCTACTCACACCACAAGCACTCCTCAAATAACTCATTTCCACTGCCTGCACTCTAGACCTCTGACTTTCAATCCAGGCTCACGTTTCACTTGCATATGTGAGGGTTGGTACTATTATTGTATTTCTCAAATCCCTCTTTACCTCCATACTCACACTTCTGCCATTCATGATTTGTCCCAAAGACCCTACCACCCTTCTTCCTTGCAATGCCCTTTCTCTTGTCTCTCCTTCTGTACCACCGGCTTACACATAACCGATCCAAGGTACTTAATCTCATTAACCTCCTCCATTTCTTCACCATTCAAAATTATTTTGCATTCTTTTTCACATTCAATTCCCACTCAATATGGGCATACAAAATCCATAACAAAATGAGATCAGGCTAAACAAAAACATAAAGATGAACAACACTTACGGGCCCCAAAGATCTGTCCGAGGATGGTCTTCTGGTTGGAGAGGTCAATGTTGTAGGGCGTCTCGTGGGCTCGGTTGGGGCGGTAGAGCATCTGGCTGTTCTTGGGGTTCCTCAGAAGGATCTCCACTATCCTCTGTGTGGGGAGAAGAGGAGGAGGGAAGAAAGCGGGTGAGAGAAGGACAATGGTGGAGGGAAGGGAGCGAGTGAGTGGAGATAATGGCTGTGATGAAATAATGGTGGAATACCTTTTTTCATTATTCTTGTTTAATTTATTTATTTTTTTCTATTTCTTTCATCATTCTTGTTTATTGCTTTAGAAGCAGCTTAGGTATTACATTTACATAGCATTTACTGCATTTACATGGAATGGCAAAAAGCAAACAGGCACATAATATTTTTTTTTCAATCTATTTTGAGTATTTTTTCTCTTACATTTTTTCAGCAGTTCTGTACGCAAGAAATTTTTCCCCTCACTCATTCCCTCTTTCATCCATCAGCTCAGCACCTAACCTAACCTAACCTTCCTCAATCAAAGAACACACACTCAACACTCACTCTAATTTCACAACACAAGAAGCCCTAAACTTCCCCTCTTTCCCCATCAGTTATACTCATCCTCCTCATCCATCATACATCCTCACACCATCCCCTATCACCCACCTTTGCTTCCTAACACAAGAGGTACATTTTTCCTTTTTCTCCACCTCACTGACACTCATTTTGATTTCACAGCTCTATTTTTTCCCCTCTTTCCCCAACTGCTATACACCTCCTCCTCCTCCTCATCCTCATCATCATCATCACCCTCATCACCCACCTTGGACCGTCCCCTCATGGCAATATGCAGAGCAGTGTCGCCTTTCTTGTCCACCACTGTGACCTTCGCCTTCTTGTCCACCAGCAGTTGTACCACGTCGGCACTCTTGTTCCGCACGGCTCGCAGCAAGGCCGTGTCCCCGTCCTTGGTGGTGTGTTCCAGGTCGGGGTTGGCACTGAGGAGGACCTGAGGGAGGAGGGAAGTGTACAGGAAGGGATGAGTGAGAGATGGGAGAAGCAGAGGTAGAGATGAGAAAGAGGGAAGGAAGTGAAGGATGAGAGAAGGATAAAAGAGAAGTGAGGAGGAGTAAGAGAAGAAGGAATGAGGGGAGGGAGAGAAGGGTGAGAGAAGGATAAAAGAGAAATGAGGATGAGGGGCAAAGGAAGATGGGACAGTAGGTAAAAGAAGTGGAGAGGGAGGAATAAAAAAGACAAAAGGAAGGGATGAATGAGAGAGAAGGGAGGTGAGGGGCATGATAAGAAGTGTAGGCAAAGAAGGGTGAAGAAGAAGTGTGGTTTAAAGGGAGAGAAGTGAAAGAGAAGAGAGAAGAGGAGGGGAGAGAAAAGAGAATTGGAAGAAGCAGGTATTAAAGGAGGAAGTGAGGGATAAGAGCAGAGGAAGGAGGAGAGTTATAGAAGAAAGAGAATTGGAAGGGAAAGGTATTAGAGGAGGAAGTGAGGGATAAGGGATAAGAGCTGAGGAAGGAGGAAAGTTGTAGAAGAAGAGGGGAAGGGATGAGAGGTAAGGGAAAGGAAGGGATGAGAGGTAAGGGAAAGGAAGGGATGAGAGGTAAGGGAAAGGAAGGGATGAGAGGTAAGGGAAAGGAAGGGACAAATAATGGAAGTGAAGGGAAGGGTTATGCACAGAGGAAATGGTGTGAGTAAAAGAGAAAGGAAAGAAAGTGAAGGATATGACATGAGGAGTGATGAGTTGGAGCAAGAGGAAAGAGTAAAAAAAAATGAAGAATTATATGAAAGAATGAAAGGGAGGAGGAAGTGAAAGTGTAATGAGAATGTGTGAAAAAAGGGAATAATGAAGGGTAGGGAAGACATGAAGGACAACAGAATAGACACCCACCTTAACCACTGACGTGTGCCCCTTCTCCACCGCCCAGTACAGCGCCGTCTTCCTCTCCTTCCCGACGATATCCACGTCGGCGTACTTCTTGAGCAAGGCCTCCACCACCGCACGATGCCCACCACGCGCCGCATAAATCAGGTTGGTGTCCCCGTTGCGGTCCTGAGGGTGGAAGGGAGTTGGTGGACTGGAGGAAGGGGTGACACTCAAATATTTTTAACTGTACGATGATCTTAGCTGTTTTCTGTGAGTTGTTAAATAGATAATCTTAATGGTATGCTAAAGTGGAGGTGTGGTTGAAGGGGTGACATTAGGCATTTTAATTGTGAAGTGGTCTTAGTTGCTCTCTATCAATTGTTGCAGTACTGAGGGTGGAAAAAAAGAGACGGTGCGGATGAAGGGGCCGTGTTCTTTTAATTGTGAAGCGTAGTCGTTTGGCATTAATTGTTGTACATACAGTTATCTTAATATCTGCCTCTGTGTTGGATAGTGGATTAAGTGTTTCCCATGTGGTAGCTATTGGTATGCTGGATATCCCCTCCCAAGGTGCATGACTACATTTTTCCTCACTGAATTGTAGCAGCCACATTTTGATCCACTCCTGTAGCTTGGTGATGTCTTCTTGTAGGAAGGCCGGATCCAAGGGGTTAAGATTACTATTCCAATCTGTCATTATAGTGTGGATCAGGCGACACCACACAACCCTTATCAACGCCAATCATCAGAGTATAAGGTGAATTTATTACCTGTTAAGGAATTAGTCTACCTTATCTGACAGTTGTGTGGATTGCTACCTGCTGTAAACGTGTGGATTATCTGTGGATTGCCTTGTTGTTAACCTGGTAGCAGCAATGGGCCAAATTTGTAGCTTTACCGTGTATCAGCGATGGGCCAAATTTGTGGCTTTACCGTGTAGCAGCGATGGGCCAAATTTGTGGTTTTACCGTGTAGCAGCGATGGGCCAAATTTGTGGCTTTACCGTGTAGCAGCGATGGGCCAAATTTGTAGCTTTACCGTGTAGCAGCGATGGGCCAAATTTGTAGCTTTACCGTGTAGCAGCGATGGGCCAAATTTGTTGCTTTACCGTGTAGCAGCGATGGGCCAAATTTGTTGCTTTACCGTGTAGCAGCGATGGGCCAAATTTGTGCCATGATTTAAACCCCCAAAAATAGATGATACATAAAACTGATCACAAATGGTTTGATATATATTATGAAATGGTTTGTGTGAGTCATGATTTTTTCTCATTTTTCTCGCTTAGAGGGACCATTAAGAAACATGATCCCCGCTGCTACCGGGTTAAGGTGCGCCTAACCTCACCTCGTTGTTAAGCTCAGGTGCATAGCTGGGCGTTATCGCGATAAGTTATCGCGATACTTTATCGCTGACAATAAAATCGGGTTATCGGCCATCCGCTACTTATTTAAATACATATCGGTATCTTCGTTACTTTTGTAACCAAACTAGTCCGGTGTTGTATAAAAAAACTTCGGTGTATGAAATATCTTCGGTGAAGAGATTTCAAACTTAGATCATCAACATTAAAACACTTGCTGATTTTTTATGTTGACTCAAAAATCAATATATCAGAAAGAAAAATCATTTAACTTTGCCCAAAAATGATTATTCACTG
This sequence comes from Eriocheir sinensis, assembly GCF_024679095.1. NCBI lineage: Eukaryota > Metazoa > Arthropoda > Malacostraca > Decapoda > Varunidae > Eriocheir > Eriocheir sinensis. The sequence goes on from NC_066538.1 coordinate 8,211,442, forward strand.
CCTCAGATTTGATATTCCATATTCGTTTTTCAGCATGCCATGGGATTGAAGGCACCCAGTGTTGTGTTATTTGGTGTCCCATCGTCAAAAGCTGGCACTTTTGTTTACAAACACTGGTCTCTTGTGAATTGCGCATGTTCAGACCAGTAAACGTACCCCTGTACAGTCTCACAAAGCTTTTTAACACATTAAGCGTTTCTGAAAGGCTGAATCAGACACACAGTACCACCATCCTCGCTGTTTCTGGAACGACACTCTTGTACATAAAAATATAACTCGTACAGTGTCGTTCTAGAAACAGCGGGGATGGTGGTAGTGGTTCTGTACGTATGTCTGATTCAGCCTCCCAGCAACTCTTAATTACGGTTAAAAAGCTTTGTGAGACTGTACAGGTCTACGCTTGCTGGTCTGAGCATGCACAGTTCACGAGAGACCAGTGTTTGTCAGCATAAGCGCAAGTTTTTGACGGTGGGGACACCAAATAACACAACACCGGTTCAGGCGTTTCTAGTATTACCGTCCATAGGTACGTGTCAACGTGTGGTTTTCAGGTTTTTTAAGTTTTCTAAAATACAGATAATGAAAATTTGAATTCATCAATGTTTTTTTTTTATTTGAAATATCAATATAGTATCGTTTTCGCCTATCGGACTTATCGCTAGCTAGTATCGGAATTGTGGATTTATATCGGGTATCGGTTATCGGTTATCGCCTATAATTGGTGTCTCTAGTTAACGAATATCGGTTATCACCGATAAGGTTTTCTATTATCAGTTATCGGTTGTCGGAATAAGGTTTTATGTTATCGTGCCCAGCTATGCTCAGGTGAGAGATCAAGATAACATAGGCGTGGATTACCTGGCCACATGCTACCTCTCGTTAAGCTGAAGTATGCATTATGTCACCTAGTTTATGTACTCTCGGGAATACTAAAAAAAAATAATATGCTCAAGGTATGCCAAGTTCTCAATGAAGGAAAGTTTACAACATATCTAAATCCTTGCTCTAAAAAGCTGGTGAATGTTCTCATATTCTCTTTCTAAATCCCTCTTTTCCTCCTTACTTATTTCCCTTAATCCCTCTATGTATCCTCATCTCCCCCCTGTTTGTTCTCATTCCACTCCTTAATCCATCCACTGCAACTGGCACGGATTTCGCCTTCACTGGTAGCCTGGTAACATACACTCCCAGGTCTTTCTCTGCCTCTGTGGTGGATAGTGGAGTGTTTCCCATGTGGTATTGGTAGGCTGGATATCCCCTGCCAAAGTGAATGACTTTACATTTTTTCTTCATTGAGTTGTAGCAGCCACTTTTTGTTCCATTCCTGTTGCTTGGTGATGTCTTCTTGTAGGAAATCCCCAGTCAGCGGGTTAAAGATGTGTATTTCCCTAACCACTCCACTTTTCCCACTTGAACATTCCCCTTGATCATACCCATCATACACATCCATATGTTCCCCAACTTAAGATTTACTCACATACCTATCCCATTCTTTCTCTTTATCTCTCTCACAACCTCCTTCCTTCATCATACCCTCCTAACACAGTTCCATATCGACAAAACACAGCTAATCCTCTCATCACACACCTGCCCTCACATCTGCATAATAGTGTAATAGGGATTGTGTGAAGTGGCAGGTGTTAAGCTCAAGATGTATCCCTTTAAGAGGCTCTCATAAGGCTAATATATGGACCCTTAAACCTGCACCCATATCAGCGTTCGTAAAAAATTGTTTGCTACGTGATATTCTGATGATTTTCCTCTCCATAAGGACTTAATACCTTGTCATTGTGTTTATTACATTTCTTATATTTCACATGTAGTTATGAAGCCTTCCCTCACCTGCATGTTGACGTAAGCCCTGGCGTTGAGGAGAGCCTTTTATAACCCCTTTTTCCTCACGCTTGTTTTTATTCTTCTTAATTTACTGTTTTTATCGCTATTATTCTCCTTGTTCTCCCTCACCTGCATGTTGACGTAGGCCCCAGCGTTGAGGAGGGCCGTGGCGATCTCCGTGTAGCCCTCCTTGCAGGCGATGGTGAGGGCCGTGCCGCCGTCCTTGTCCATGGCGTTCAGGTTCGGCCGCTTCTCAAGTAAGAGGTTCACCAAGTCCACGTAGTTTCCCCGCGTCGCCACAAGCAGCGGTGTCCATGAGTACTGGAGGTGGTGGAGGTGAAGGTGGTAAGAGTGGGGATGAAGGTGGTAATGATGAAAGCAATGGTGGTGAGGTGGTGGTGAAGGTGGTGGTGATGAAGGTGGTAAGTGTGGGGATGGGGGTGGTAGTGATGAAAGCAATGGTGGTGAGGTGGTGGTGGTGATGAGGGTAGTGATGTGTGGTGATTGATAATGATGATGGTGGTGGTGGAAATGAGGATAGTAGTGATGACAACTATATTTAAAACTAGGTAAACACACACATTCACCTTCCCATATACCCATACACTTACCCATGCCTTCCCACACCCCCAACTCACACCCCATACCCATACCCCCACACATACACACCCATACATGTCCATACCCTATACCCACACCCTTACACTTACCCATGCCTTCCCATACCCCCAACTCACACCCCATACCCCTACACATACACACCCATACATGCCCATACCCTCCCCCACATACCCTATACCCACACCCATACAATTATACATGCCTTCCCATACCCCCAACTCACACACCCATACTTGCCCATACCCTCCCCCATATACCCTATACCCACACCCATACACTTACCCATGCCTTCCCATACCCCCAACTCACACCCCATACCTCCACACATACACACCCATACATGCCCATACCCTCCCCCACATACCTGATACCCAACCCACACACTTACCCATGCCTTCCCATACCCCCAACTCACACTCCACACCCATATCCCCACACATACACACCCATACATGCCCATACCCTCCCCCACATACCCTATACCCACACCCATACACTTACCCATGCCTTCCCATACCCCCAACTCACACTCCACACCCATATCCCCACACATACACACCCATACATGCCCATACCCTCCCCCACATACCCTATACCCACACCCATACACTTACCCATGCCTTCCCATACCCCCAACTCACACCCCATACCCCCACACATACACACCCATACATGCCCATACCCTCCCCCACATACCCCATACCCACACCCACACTCACCATGCCCGAAGCGTCCACACTCGCGCCATGCCTCAGCAAATCCTCAGCGATGGCGAAGAACCCTTTCCGACACGCCCAGATGAGCGGAGTCGTTCCGAACTTGTCCCCAACGTTGGTCTTTGCACCGTGGTCCAGGAGGTAGTGAACGATCTCCGTGTGACCTCTCCCGGCCGCCCACACCAGCGAGGTCATGTGGTGCTGCCCCTGGGTGCTTGGGTCAGCCCCTCGCGTTAGGAGGTACCGCGCCAAGTCACTGTGGCCCTTGTAGCTTGCCCACATTAGGGACGTCCATCCGCCCTGAGAGAGGAGAGATGGTGATGGTGAGGGTCAGGGTTTAGGGAAAGGTGTTGAGGTTTATGATGAAGGTAAAGGTGTGGGGTGCCGACAATAAGCAAGGCTGTGGTGAGGTGGATATATGGTCACTATGGGCCGATTTATTAAACAGCTTTTGGGGTTCCAGTTCCGGGTTATGAGGTGTTGTGGTTAGTGATAGGTCATGGTATAAGTAAAGTAAGGTCACTGTAAATATTGGTGGTCCATGTTATTGAGGGAAAATATGGGTTGACCATTACCATTATAATCAAAAGGACAGTTATATATTAGTCCCAAAGACATTGTGATATGGTTCAGGAAGACAAGTGTGGGTGTTAATGTGTCCTGAAAGAAAATCATGTGGAAAGAACAGAATTGACTTTGACAGCTTCTGGAAGGTTACGAAAATACATAATAATGCAAATACTAACTAATAATTCAAAGATATTTTAATGAACCTGAGAGAAGTGACAGTTGTTGGTCTTTGTTGGAAGTGCATCAAGGAAAGAACAGGATTAGGTGGAATAATGGACCGTATTGGCTGTACAGGCAGTGCCACATGTGGCCACTCAACTCCAAGCTGAAGTTTCCACAGAGTTCAAGTTATAGACTAGTGTGCGTCTGAGGCTGTCTCAGGGATACACGGCCATGATGCCGCCGTCGCCCCAAGCCGATGATTGCACACACTTCACTCCTACCCGATTTCAGTTTTTCTCCATGTCAAATAGTAGAATCAGGAAATCGGGTAGGAGTAAAGTGTGTGCAGTCGTTGCCTTGGACTGGTGGCGGCACCAAGGCTTTGTATCCAAGAGGCAGCCTCAGACGCACTCTAGTACATAACTTGAGTTTTATGGAAAGTACTGCCTTGACAGTTCACTGAGTGGCCACGTGTGGCGCTGCCTGTATAGCCAATACGGTCCATTGTTAGTAGTTATGAGCACAAAACAAAAATAAAGAGAACATATTACTCAAAAAGGAAGTGATTAACCTGAGAGAACTAACATCGTCCTTTTCCTACTCCAATATTACATCCTCCTTTTCCTACTCCAATATTACATCCTCCTTTTCCTACTCCAATATTACATCCTCCTTTTCCTACTCCAATATTACATCCTCCTTTTCCTACTCCAATATTACATCCTCCTTTTCCTACTCCAATATTACATCCTCCTTTTCCTACTCCAATATTACATCCTCCTTTTCCTACTCCAATATTACATCCTCCTTTTCCTACTCCAATATTACATCCTCCTTTTCCTACTCCAATATTACATCACAGTCAGTATTCTTTCACCATCACCATCCACATGGAAGCACATCAGTGGAAGAATGCAATTAGGTAGAATGACTGTTAATGGCTAGCAAAGGGCATAAAATAAAATAAAATAAAATAAGATAAAAAAAAAAAAAAGAACATGATCAATTCTCTCACCATGTCCTTCTGGTGTATGTTTGCCCCGTGGTCAGCCAGCAGGCCCACTGTCTCCAGGTGGCCCGCCTTCGCCGCACAGATGATGGGCGTCCACTGGTCCTGGGGGGGAGGGGAGAGGGAGTGTTACCGATGATAATGAAACAGGGGAGTAAATGAATGGAGGGAAAGGGAGAATGGAGGATGGGAGAGGGGGAGAAGGAGTGGGGAGAAGTGGAGGGCAACTACTTCTAATATATCTAAGTTAGACTAATTAATGGAAAAGGTAAAGAATGGAAGATAAAAGGAAAGGGAGAATGGAGGATAGAGGATGGGAGAGGGGGAGAAAGAGTGGGGAGAAGTGGAGGGCATTTCTACTTCTAATATATCTAAGTTAGCCTGATTAACGGAAAAAGGTAAAATGGAGTTATATTTCACACCTTGGGGTCAGCTAGAAGAGGAGGGGGAGAAGGGAAAGAGGGTAACTACTATGAAAAAATGGTGAAGTCGATTAATAGAAGTAGAGGGTGGAGGTGAAAGAACAAGATTAATTAATGAAGAAAGAAGAGTGAAAGAATGGAGGATAGAGAGAAAGTGAGAATGGAGGTTAGACAGGAGAAGAGGAGGAGGAGAAGAGGGGAGAAGGGGAAGAGGGTAACTACTATGAAAAAAGGGTGAAGTTGATTAATAGAAGTAGAGGGTAGAGGTGAAAGAACAAGATTAATTAATGAAGAAGGTGAAGTGAAAGAATGGAGGATAGAGAGAAAGGGAGAATGGAGGTAAAGTCAATTAGGAGAAGAGGAGTGAGAGGATAATGAAGAGGAAAGAGGAGGATGGATGAAAAAGAGGAAAGGGAGAATGAAGGTTAGATATTAGAAGGTAGGAGAAGAGGAGGAGGAGAAGAGGGCAAAGGTGGACGAGGGTAACAACTTCAAACACCTGAGCTTAATAATGAAAAAAAGGTAAAGTCAATTAGGAGAAGAGAAGTGAAAGGATAAAGAAGAGGAAAGAGGAGGATGGATGAAAAGGAGAAAAAAGTCTTAAAAGAGAAAAGGTGTGAGGGGATTATTCTAACACCTGGGCTTGGTTTAATTAGCAGGTGAAGTAAAGTAACTACATGAGGTGAGATTTAAGAGTTGAGGTACAATAAAAAGGAGGAGGAAGGATAAGAAGGGATTTGAATAACAGAGAAATGAGCTAAGATAGGAAAGAAAGAGGATTAGGGGATTTCACGTTATTTTTTCTCTTCAATTAACCAAAGTATAAACACCAATATAAGTAATACTATAATTCCCTTCTGTCAATTAAGGCATAAGGAGACTGGACATAAATATTACAGGTACATAATATTACCCTCCTTTTCCTGCTCCAGTATTACATCGGTCAGTATTCTTTTCACTATCACCATCCACAATAAATTCTTTCTCACGCTGTCTTCTGCATTGACGTCTGCGCCATTTACCCTTACGTTTATACCACAGCCACAGAGTTATATATTAGAGGGTTCAACTCCAATCTCTCGCCACGGTGAGAGGTGAAGCCACTGCTCCTGCCTGTAACTCTGTGGTCGGCCGCCATAGGGTGACGGATTGGTGGCCTTTCTCTAATTCCACATGTTTACACTTAACCACTGTTAGCTAGCCACTATTATGATATTTTGGAAAACTGAGCCGATCATCGTGTTGATGAGACATTGCTGCATATCATGATCACAAAATTATTGCACTTAGGTATACCTACAATAAAATAATGAGAAAATATCATGATAATGTATAAACATTTAATTCTGTGACCACAGCTTTATACGTACTCCCTTACATCATCCTAATATTTTAAACCAGTAACTCTTCAGCTATCTTAGAGCGTACGTACATCGTCCTCCGCATTGACATTAACGCCTCAAAACTCATCTCTACACATCTTACCCCATAACTCATCAGTAACTCCCATTACCATTTGCATTTTTTATCCTCTACACTGATATGGGCCCTCAGAGGTCATCTACGAAGCTACACACGTTATTCTTACACTCAACATCCTAACACCTTTAAAACCCGTAACTCTTCATTCTCCTCCACTTACAATCCTCCGCTTCGATAACAGCGCCATTTTCCCTCCCCTGTTCCTCACTCACAACTTCCCAAACCAACAATCTCCTCCAGTACTCACATTGTCTTCCGCGTTGACATCGGCGCCGTGCAGGACGAGCTCGTTGCAGAGGTCCGGCTTGCCCTTGGCGGCCGCGAGGTGGAGCGCCGTGGAGCCATTCTCGTCCTTGTCGTCGATGACCACAGAGCGCGTCGCCAGGAAGGTCTGCAGGCCACTCAAGTTGTCCTCGTTGATGTAAGACTCGAGGGTGCGGAAGCTCAGCGAGACCATCTGATCGTTCTGCGCCGGGAGGGGGAAGGGTAAAGGGAGAGATAGATTAGTATGTGCGTGAGGTAGAGCTATCGGTAAGAGGGGAGAAATGGGAAAATAAACAGGAAAAATGCGAGATCGAGAAGGAGAGGAGGAATATGCTGTTCAGACTTCATAGACCTTTCGATCGGACTGCGCCGGGAAGGGAAAGTAAAGGGGAAGTAAATAGTGTGTGCGTGAGGTAGACGTGAGGGGGAAATGAGACGAGAACAACGAGAAAGAAGGGGAGATAGGGCTGTATACATGGAGACGTTTAGACTGAAAGGGGAAAACAGGAGACATGAAAACGAAATTGGGAAAGAGAGAAAAGGCTGCGCGGAGAAGGGAAAGAATGAAGGAAGAAAAAGATGGATGCTATAAGTAAGTAAAAGGAGGAAGAAATTGTAAAGAAGAGAGAGAGAGAGAGAGAGAGAGAGAGAGAGTAGAACAACACTTATCAATATTTACAACACACACTGAGAGATGGATAAATAGAGAAACACAAGATCGGTGCAACACAGACAGCAACACAAACCTGGGGTGTGATAAAGAGACCAACCAGCCACAGGCGACACACAGGAGGACGATAATTAAGTAAAGAAATAAAATAATACAAAATGGCGGTTCCTTAAATTATAAAGAAACGCTGGTAAATGGCGTCCCCTATTTTTTTTTTTTTTTTTTTTTTTGTTAGACGAGCGCATCGTAAACACAGTAGTAGTAGTAGTAGTAGTAGTAGTAGTAGTAGTAGTAGTAGTAGTAGTAGTAGTAGTAGTAGTAGTAGTAGTAACAATAATAATAATAATAATAATAATAATAATAATAATAATAATAATAATAATAATAATAATAATAATAATGAAAATAAACAAAATGATGCGCAAAAAATATTACAAATCGTCTTTTTTTCCTTCTTTTCCTCATTCAAATAAAATACTTCTTCGCAGGTATTATTCATTTTCTTTTTTTCTTCCTCCTTTACATTGATTAACCTTCCCCTTCCCCTCCCCCTCCCCCCTTCTGTCATCCCTCCTTTACGTTATCCTGCCTTCCCATTCTCTCCCCCAAACAGGTGTAGAGTTAATTAGTGCACAGGTAGGAGCTCACATCTCTTTTAAGCCATCACCATTATTTTGATCTTTATTATTATTATTATTATTATTATTATTATTATTATTATTATTATTATTATTATTATTATTATTATTATTATCACTTTTATCAGCATCATTATCATTATGGTCATTATCACTCATCTCCCTTGCCTTCCCTGCCGTCAAAATCAAATAAATAATCATATATGTATATTCTCCCTCTTCCAAAAATAACTGCACAAAACATACAGAAAAATACAACACGAAAAATTTCAAGACCAAAAAATATTCACACAAAAAAACACTCGGGAAAAAGAACACGAAAAGAGGAATGGTGATACAAAAGGTTCCTCTTGAGACTGGTGGAAGGGAACAGCGAGTGAGCGTGGTAACCAGCCAGCCAGCCTCGCCTCTTGCCCGCCTGCCTCTTGCAATCAACCAATCAATCGATGGAGGCATACGCCGGAGGACGCGTCGCCTCGCCTACCCTGCGACGCCAAACCCTGGGTTCCCTCCGGGGTTAGTCTCCATGCAGGCCCCCTTCTCATCCTGAGTACCCCCTGGCAGGATCTATCGATTGCTCAAGCCACGAACTCCGTGGGCGTCCCCTTGGCCTCCTCCGCTCAGGGTTGTCTCTCACAGAAACAACCCAGTGAGCAGGGTCGCCTTCTGCGCAGCGCGCCACGTGCACGTATAGCCGGAGTTGCAGGTAATACGCCTCAATCCAGTCTCACGGAGTAGTCGCCGTTTTGACACACAGCCATTCCAGCGATATCCCATGATTCTGCGAAGGCATTTGCTACCAAACGCATCGGCACGCCTCTCCAAGTCACTATGGGTGCCCACGTCTCCCAGCCATAGAGTAACACAGGGAGCACAAGCGACTTGAAGATCAGGATCATTGTCCTTTCTTCTTTGTCCTTCGAAAACGCTGTATCCTCGTGCGAGTCCATAACATCGTGCTCTTATAAACGAGAACTATAATAATTATAATAATTAATTGTTTAAATCAAAGTAATGAAGTAACGATGAATCCAAACAACAAAAACAAGGAGCCTATTTCTTCTGCCTTTCTTCTTGAAATGTCTTCACCATTTTGGGGCGCCATGCATCTATTTTCCTATATTTACTGTAGTGCACTGTGAATAAAAGTAATAATAATGTAACTACCAATCAATTCAAACTATTATCTTACTCTGTTTCTCTACTTGTGTCATGCAACGGGCTTTTTTTTATCTCAGTAACCATGAGAAACTCTAACCTTACTCTCAAGTTGAATGCTAAATAGATGCAAATAATACAAAACTAATCAAAGAACCAATACGTATACTTGAAAATAAACGAACGAAAGAGCAAGTGAACAAACAGATAAATATATAAATAAAGAAACTGATAAGTAAGGAACTACGACCTTTTCAGCAATGTTACTTTCGGCAGTACAGGGGCGGGCAAGGCTGGGCTGGAGGGGTTACCTGCACGCACTCACTCACCCGTGTTTCTCCCACATCACCTCGGCACCATAAAAAAAATACATACGTAGCAGCAGTAGTAGTAGTAGTAGTAGTAGTAACAAGAGTCATAAAACAATACAAAAAGTCGATCTAGAGTGGAGCAGAAATGCCAAAACTCATCTACCTTGAGAGGCTCTAAACTCTACGTCAGTCAGGGCTACGTGTACTAGAGAGAGACCAGGTAGACCGGCTAATCAACAGGTAAATAGGGCTACAGGTGTGAAACATTCTACACGTGCGCGAATAGGCGTATCAAAAAGCAGCAGCAGTTTTGTAGAGGGGAAATAGCGGATAAAAAGGGAAAGTAAATAGTAAATAGTATCATAAAACTAGTCATTCTAATAGTAGTAATAGTATTAATGGTAGCGATAATAATTTAGACTCGCAAGTACTATTTAATGAAAGGGTTCAACTCGTGCGGTTCATGCTAATTAGGTCTAACTAGCTAACTAATTGACTAGCTAAGTAAGGCCCCAGTCCAGGTGTTTCGCGTCACACAGGTAATCGAAAACGGCTAAGGTGAGTACGAGGGTGGCTAAGAGGAGGTGGAGGAGGAGGTGGAGGAGGAGGTGCGGTGGTGGAAGTGAAGGTGGAGGTGGTGGTGGTGGTGGTGGGGGAGGTATTAGTAGTGCTAGTATAAGTTAAGTAAATTTAGTAACGTTTATATCAGTTAGTTTAGGCCGAGCTGGGTAGGGGTGGGGTGGGGGGGGGAGTGGAAGGGGAAGGGGTTTTGTGTTTATATATACAAGATTTTTAGAGAGAGAGAGAGAGAGAGAGAGAGAGAGAGAGAGAGAGAGAGAGAGAGAGAGAGAGAGAGAGAGAGTGTGTGTGTGTGTGTGTGTGTGTGTGTGTGTGTGTGTGTGTGTGTGTGTGTGTGTGTGTGTGTGTGTGTGTGTGTGTGTGTTTGTGGTTCGAAGCAAGGACATTCGAAGAGAGAAAAGAGGAGAGATATATGTGTATGTGTGTGTGTGTGTGTGTATGTGTGTACTGTCCCTTATATTCCATTGTAGAGGTAGAAAGCTACGCAAGCCATTAGATGCTGCATTACTCTGGTTAGCGGGGATTATTAGTGAAAGACAGGGATGTGTGAGTCAGGGAAGGGCGAGGGAGCAGGAGTGGAGGCATGGGGCGGTAGGCATAGGCGGAGGTGAAGGAGGGAGGGATGGAGGGATGGAGGAGGGCGGTGGCGTCGGCCTACCCTATTCTGGGCACCACCGATGTTGAAGGAGAACCGCCGGCCAGCGATGGACGGGGTCACACTGAGCAGCGAGACCAGGGACGGCCGGCGCGAGGGGGCGATGGTCACGGAAAGATTCGAGCCCCTCCGCTGGTGCTGCCCGGCGAAGGGGGCCAGCTTGGAGGGGCGGCGGGGTGCTGGCTCCCCCTCCTCCCCAGCGTCCTCCAGTGAGTCAATGGAGTCCTGGGGGTGCGGGCGGAGGGGCGGGGGGGCTGGGGTTGTCGGGGTAGCGGGGGGTGACGGGGATGGGGTGTTCTGGCGTAAGCATATGAGTGGGGTCGTACTACAGGAGTGGGGGATGGGGGCTAAGAGGGTTTCCGGGGGTGGGGGGGGAGGCGGGGCGGCGGTTGGGGCGAGGAGGGGGAGGAGGAAGCTCTGGGTGGGGATGGGGAGCGCGGCAGCGAGGCCAGGGAAGGGGATTGGGGGAGATGGGGGTGAGGTTGGGGGGGAGTTAGGTGGGGTGATGGTGGGGGGTGGGGAAGAATAGCTCATGGGTGGGGAGTAGGAGATGGGGTACTCAGAGGTTGGGGAGGCAGCTGGGGATTGGGGAGGGGAGGAAACAAACAGTCGGAACACGATGGAGGTCGGGGATGTGGTGGGGGTGGTGGGGGTGGGGGGAGAGGTAGGGGTGGGGGGAGAGGTGGGGGAGGGTGCAGGCGGGGGTGAGGGTGCGGAAGTGAAGGTGTAGGAGGAGGAGGTGGTGGAGGTGGAAGAAGGGGGGGCGGTGGAGGTGGGGGAGAGGGAAGAAGTGGATAAATGAAGAGAGTTGGGCCGGGCATCATGTGGAAGGGGGGGAGGAAGGGGGGAGGAGGAGGGAGAGTAAGGCAAGGGGGGTGAGGGGGGTGGGTCCATTCCATCTTGAGAGGCGGTGATGGTGATGCTAACAGTGGAGGTGGAGGTGATGGTGGAGGTGATGGTGGAGGGGTGAGAGAGAGAGAGGTGCGGTGTTCCCCTATCATCACCATTCCCAATAGATGATGGTAGTGATGATGTTGGTGATGAAGGTGATGGTGGTGATGGTGGTGTTCGCTGTGGTGGTGATGGTGGTGGTGATAGGGACATACTCCCCCCCACTAACAAGCACTACATCGAGAGAGAGAGAGAGAGAGAGAGAGAGAGAGAGAGAGAGAGAGAGAGAGAGAGAGAGAGAGAGAGAGAGAGAGAGAGAGAGAGAGAGAGAGAGAGAGAGAGAGAGAGAGAGAGAGAGAGAGAGAGAGAGAGAGAGAGAGAGAGAGAGAGAGAGAGAGAGAGAGAGAGAGAGAGAGAGAGAGAGAGAGAGAGAGAGAGAGAGAGACTATTTAATTATTTCACAATCACTAAAATGACGAGAAAAAAAAGAGAAGTATGAGAGGATGAAGAAAATATAGATGATGATGACGATGATGAGCTAGAGAAAGGAAAAGAAAAAAATGACAGAATAAAAGAAGGAAGAAAAGTAGAAAAGGAGAGGAAGAAAGGATGGAAAGGATAAGGAGAGGAAGAGGAAGGGATGAAGGGATGGAAGGAGGGTAGGAGGAGCAAGATGGAGGAAGGGATGGGGAGGGAAGAAAGGAAGGAAGGGGAGAAAGAAAGGATGGAGGAAGGGAGGGAAGAGGAGAAGGGAGGGAAGGATGCAGGAGAAACGGAGGATATGATGGAGGAGAAGGAGGAGGAGGAGGAGGAGGAGGAGGAGGAGGAGGAGGAGGAGGGGTGTCTAGGGGAGGGGAGGGGAAAGGTAACCTGAAAACATCAACGTAAGATAGACAAGGTAAAAAGGTAAACAAAAAAAAAGGAAAAAAATGAAAAAAAATTATGGTATTCAACTTATTTTTTTCATTTTTTTCTCAATATGTATTTTTTTCCATTCTCTCTCTCTCTCTCTCTCTCTCTCATCGATTATTCAGTATTTTCTTGTTATTGTTTTTTTTTTTCTATTTTCTTTTTAATTCCCTTTGTCTCTTTTGAAGGGGGGGTGGGAGGGGGGTAAGGGGAGGTGGGGGTAAGGGGGGTAGGGGGGTAGGGGTGAGATGCCAAACGTACGATAACAAGCAACAAAAGTACGTACGATAGTTGTGTGTGTGTGTGTGTGTGTGTGTGTGTGTTTACCCGTCACTGAGAGTACACACACAAACATAATTAGATAAGACAAACATAAAACAAATAAACGCATAACTAAGTAAACAAAATAAGAAAACAAGATTAAGTAAACAAACGGATAAACAAATAAACAAACAAACAAAAAACAAAAATATCAAAACAAATCAAACGTCAAACCACTTTCCGTTTTCTTTATAAAATTTACGAGTCTCCCTTTTTTTCTTTATTTCCCTTTTATTTCTCTTTCCCTTCTTATTTTCTTTCCCATTCCCTCTTTTACTCTTCTTCCTTTTCCTTCACGCACTTATTCCTTTCCCTCTCCCTGTTTTTCACCATCATTTCTTTTCTTTTTCTCCCATTCCCTTCTTTTACCCTTTCATTCCCTTCCTTTCCCTTCTGTTTTTCTTTTCTCTTCCTTCCTATTTCCTCGTACCTCCATTTCCCTTCCTTTACAGTTATCTTCTCTATTTCTCCTCTTCCCTTCTTTCTCCTCCCATTCTCTTTCCTTCCTTTCGCTTTCCTTTCCCTTCTCTTCCCTTCTTTCTCTTCCCATTCTCTTTCCTTCCTTTCGCTTTCCTTTCCCTTCTCTTCCCTTCTTTCTCTTACCATTCTCTTTTCTCCCTTCCCTTCGCTCTCCTTTCCCTTCTTTCTTTTCCCCTTCTCTGTTCTCCCTTCCTTTAGCTCTCCTTTCCCTTCTTTCTCTTCCCATTCTCTTGCCTCCCTTCCCTTCGCTTTCCATTCCCTTCTTTTCTCTATTTCTTCTCCTCTTCCTTTCCTTCTTTCTCTTCCTTCACACTTCCACTCTCTACCCTTTCCCTTCTTTACCATTTCAGCACCTCTCCCTTTCCTTCCCTTCCCATCCTCTTCTTTTCGTCCCATTCCCTTCCCCAACATTTTCCTTTCTTCCCCCTTCCTTCTTTACTTACCCATTTTCTCTTCTTTCTTCCTCGTCTTTCATATTTTATTCCCTACATTTCCCTCCCCTTCCCCTTCCTCCCTTGCCCATTTCTCTTCCTACCCAATCACCCTTCATCTCCCTTACCTTTCTTCATCCCTCCTCTTCCCTTCCCTTCCCTCCCCTTCCTTCCTCTCATGTGATTCAGGTATTTAGTATTCTCTCAACTACTCTTCCTTCCATCAGTCTCGAGGAGGAGGAGGAGGAGGAGGAGGAGGAGGAGGAGGAGGAGGAGGAAGAGAGGAGGAGGAAATCTGCAAAGGTGAATCATGTTGTGTTAGTCAGTGAGAGGGAGGGAGGAGAGGGAGAGAGGAAGACGAGGAAAGAAGAGAAAGGGAGGAGAGGAAGAAGAGGAAGAAAGAGAGAGAGAGGGAAGAGAGAGGAAGAAATGAAGAGAAGAGCGTGGAAGGAGGAGGAGGAGATGAAATGAAGAAAGAAAAGGTATGAGGAAAATATTATCAGTGAGAGAGAGAGAGAGAGACGGGTGACATTGCTAAAAACAACCAACAATCTCTCTCTCTCTCTCTCTCTCTCTCTCATTCTCTCTTATCCTCAGCCTTTCACGTTTTTAAGACATGGAGAGAGAAAAAAAGGAAGGTAAGGAGGAAAGGATTGACCAGGGAAGAATGGTGGAAAAAAAAGGGAGGAAAGAAGGAAGGAGGAAGATGGAGAGAAAAAAAGTAGTAGTAGTAGTAGTAGTAGTAGTAGTAGTAGTAGTAGTAGTAGTAGTAGTAGTAGTAGTAGTAGTAGTAGTAGAAGTAGAAGTAGTAGTAGAAGAAGAAGAAGAAGAAGAAGAAGAAGAAGTGGTAGTATTAGCAGTATTCTTCTTCTTATTAGCATTATTATCTTTATTATTATTACTAGTAGTAGTAGTAGTAGTAGTAGTAGTAGTAGTAGTAGTAGTAGTAGTAGTAGTAGTAGTAGTAGTAGTAGTAGTAGTATTGGTGGTGGTGGTAGTAGTAGTAGTAGTAGTTTTCACACCCATTCACAAGGCCACTTATAACCGGTTTTTCACACAAAGGAAAACAAAAACAAAAAAAAGTTAAAACCAGTCGGGCCGCAAAAACCGTTACACGCAACTTTCGTGACCGTTATTTCCGTCAGGGGATTCAAACTTTCAAATATTCAAATAAATCATAGACGAAACAAACACACACACACTTGACCTCAATAATCGCTCGTCTATTGTTTTATCTAATCATCATAGGAGAAGATTATGAAGCTTGCTGTCGTTTATGTTCTCTCTCTCTCTCTCTCTCTCTCTCTCTCTCTCTCTCTCTCTCTCTCTCTCTCTCTCTCTTTATATTTTCGTTTCTCCCTTCTTTTATTCCTCTCTCTCTCTCTCTCTCTCTCTCTCTCTCTCTCTCTCTCTCTCTCTCTCTCTCTCTCTCTCATTCTTCTCTTCCTTCTTCTCATTTCCTTTGTTATCATATATTTTCCTCTCTCTCTCTCTCTCTCTCTCTCTCTCTAACACTTACGTCTCCCCGGTAATAAATCGTCCCCGCATCCCATTTTCTTTGCGTTCGGGGGTCACTTCGTTTTCTTTGATCGGCACTTCATTTGTGGTCTTTGGCACCGGCTTGGCACGCTGTTTGTCTAGCTCTCTATCTCTGTCTGTCTCTTTTTTTTTCTTTTTTTTTCTCTTATTCTGTATTTCTTTCGTTTCTAAATCTCACTTTTTCTCATATGTTTTTCTCTTGTTGCGTTTTCTTTGTTGTTATTTTCTGGGTTTTTTTTTTCAAAGTTCTGTGTTCGTGAAAATGATGACTTATTATTATTATTATTATTATTATTATTATTATTATTTAACACTATTTCTTCTCTTTCTCTACCTCCCTCCCCTCCTCTCTCTTCCTTTTTGATGTTTCTATTTTTATCTTTCTAATTCTACTTTTCACTTCTCTTTCTCTTAATTAAACTTCAACCAATTAAAATATATAATAAATGACAAATAAATGAAAACAATGAAAAAAATAAATAAATAAACCTACAATATCACAGATCTATAAGAAACGAGAGAGAGAGAGAGAGAGAGAGAGAGAGAGAGAGAGAGAGAGAGAGAGAGAGAGAGTTTACGTTTTCTAAGAGGTGTATATAATAATAATAATAATAATAATAATAATAATAATAATAATAATAATAATAATAATAATAATAATAATAATGAAAATAATAATAATAATAATAATAATAATAATAATAATAATAATAATAATAATAATAATAATAATAATAATAATAATAATAATAATAATAATAATAATAATAATAATAATAATAATAATAATAATAATAATAATAATAATAATAATAATAATAATATACGGTTTATTCAAGTATGACATTTACATTTCAGAAATACATTTTAAGTAGATTTCGCTAACGAGAACAAGTACAAAAGGAAGGGGGATGGAAAACGGGGGTCAAACTTGTTTCTGAGAAGGAAGGGGTGATGGGAGGGGTGGGGTGGAGGGAGGGTGGTGGTGGTGTGTGTGGGGAGAGAGAGAGAGCGCAGGGGCGGATTTTTCGGTAAGGTAAAGTGCGATGTTAATCCTTATGTACGATGTTGTGTGTGTGTGTGTGTGTGTGTGTGTGTGTGTGTGTGTGTGTGTGTTGCATAATATCGTTCGGACAAAAAAAAACGTACATCAGATTATGGCTCATTAAATTTAGTGCGCACACACACACACACACACACACACACACACACACACACACACACACACACACACACACTGCACATCCCTATTAACCCCTTTATCTGTCATTCCTCCGCTCCCCTTCCTCTCCCCTCCCCTCCCCATTCCTCCCCTCCCATTCCCTTCCTCTTCCCCTTCCTTTAATTACGGTATAACAATTTTTAGCCTCCACCCCTTCCTTCTCTCCTCCTCTTCTCCCCATCCCATAAAAAGATATCTGATCCCCTTCTTCCCCTACCCTCTCCCCTTCCCCCTCCCCTTGTCTCCCCAACCTTCCCCTTTGCCAACGAGAAAAAAGTATTAGTGTCATTATGTTTTAAGGGCATGTAAAGGGCAGGAAAGGGGAGGTGAAGGGGAAAAGGAAGAGGAAGGGGAGGGATGGGGAAGGGGGAAGAGGAGGGACGAACAGAAGGGTAACTTAGAGGAGAGAGAAAATGAGGAGGAGAGGCAAAAGAAGGGGAAGTGAAGGGAAGAGGAAAGGGAGGGAAGGGGAAGGAGTGAGAGGAAGGGGGAAGAGAAGGTAAAGTTAGAGGTGAGAGAGAGGAGAGAAGAGTGAATGAAGTGAAGGGAAAGAGGAAAGGAAAAAGACAAAGAAAGGGAAGATAAAAGGGAAGGAGAAGGGAAGGGGAGAATAGAGAGGAGGAGGAATAAGTCAGAGGTAAGAGAAATGGGAGGAGAAGACAAATTTAGGGAGAGGAAAAGTGGAGAGGTAAATAAAGGAAGAAGGAAAGAAGAAAGATAGACAAGGAGAGAAAGATAAGTAGAGAGAGAAACCGGGAATAAGGAGAGAGAGAGAGAGAGAGAGAGAGAGAGAGAGAGAGAGAGAGAGAGAGAGAGAGGAAAAGGAGAGGTAGTGATGCAGTGAAAGAGGAAGAGACGGAGGAGAAGGAGGGGAGTAAGGGAGAGAGGGGAGGAAAAGAGGAAGAGGAGTGGTAGTGATGCAGTGAAAGAGGAAGAGAAGGAGAAGGAGGGGGGTAAGGGAGAGAGGTGAGGAGAAAGTTAGAGAGATAGGGAGGAAAGAAAAGAGGAAAAGAGGGAGAGGAGAGGAAGCGAAGTAGTGAAAGAGGAAGAGACGGAGGAGAGGGATGGAGGTAAGGGAGAGAGGGGAGGAAAAAGGTAGTGAGGGAGGGAGGAAAGAAAAAAGGAAAAGGAGAGGTAGTAAATAGTGAAAGAGGAAGAGAAGGAGGAAAGGGAAGGAGGTAAGGGAGGACGAGAAGGAAGAGAGGGAGGAGGTGAGGAAAAGAGGAAAATGAGCCAAATATTAACCTGTCTGCCTCTCTCTCACCTGTGATAATAACCGTGGCGTAAAAATGTCCTCCTCCTCCTCCTCCTCCTCCTCCTCCTCCTCCTAGTCCACTTCTTTTCGTTTATCACACGTTTGTTTCTTTCCACTATTTTTATTCATACGTTATGGTTACTTCTCTCTCTTACTTCTCTTTTTTTGTCTTCTCTTCCCTCTCACTTCCTTTCTTCCTCCACTTTTTTTCCTCTAATCCCTTTTTCCCTTCACTTCTTCTCTTCCTTCCCCTCATTTATTCCCTCCTGCCTTCCCTATCTTCATTACTCCTTTCACTTTCTTCCCCTCCTTCATTTCTTCTTCCATTCTTTCCATTCTTTTCTCCTTCCTCTCTCTTCGCCTTCTTTCCTTCTGCAATCTTGTTCTTTCACCTCTCTCCACCTCTTCCCTTTCTTCCTTCCTACCTTTGCAATCTTATTCTCTCTCTCTCTCTCTCTCTCTCTCTCTCTCTGATAATATTTTCCTCCTTCCCTTTCTATTTTTCTCTTCGTCTCCTCCTCCAGCCACGCTCTTCTCTTCATTTCTTCCGACCCCTCCCCCCCCCCTCTCTCTCTCTCTCTCTCTCTCTCTCTCTCTCTCTCTCTCTCTCTCTCTCTCTCTCTCTCTCTCTCTCTCTCTCTCTCTCTCTCTCTCTCTCTCTCTCTCTCTCTCACTATCACCCCACTAATGCACTTTCCGCCCGTCACTATCACATGCGGGAGAGTGAGGCGCCACGTTCTCTCACTAGCGCGATCTTTTATGCAACTTTCCAAAAATACTTAGTTCGTTCGTTTCTTCGTTCGCTCACCGTTGTCTGTGTGTGTGTGTGTGTGTGTGTGTGTGTGTGTGTGTGTGTTCATTCATTCGTTCCTCACATATTTCTCTCTCTCTCTCTCTCTCTCTCTCTCTCTCTATATCTGTTTGTGTGTGTGTGTGTGTGTGTGTGTGTGTGTGTGTGTGTGTGTGTGTGTGTGTGTGTGTGTGTGTGTGTGTGTGTGTGTGAGGAAGGAAATTTATGATCGCACTTTCTTTTTTCTCTCAATTTAACTTCATCTATTTTATTTTATTTACTTATTTATTTATTTTCAGTGACAAATATGTAGCGTAAAGCGTTCAGCAGGTGTGTGTGTGTGTGTGTGTTTGTTTGTTTGTTACGAAAGGTGTTTATAATTATTTATTTCATAGTACCCCAAAAAAGTTGTTAATTTCTCCCTTTTTATCTATTTATATCTATTCCATCTTCTCTTTTTTTTTCTTTTCCTTCTACTTCTTTCTCTTCTTCTTCTTCTTTCTCTTATTCTTATTATATTTGCATTTTTTCATCTTTTCCTATTTTCTTTTACTTCCCTTTCTTTTCCATCGTTGTCTTCTACTTGTTATTACTTTTTTATCTATCATTCATATCATTACTATCACTATTATTATCATCATAGTCATCAGGAAGGAATGATGGAGGGGGAAAGGGAGGAGGAGGGAGAAGGGGAGGGAGGGAAGGGTGAAAGGTGAGAAAGGAATGACAGGGGGAGGAAAAGGAGGGGAAGGAAGTGAATAAGGCAGAGGAAGGGGAGGAGGGGAGGGAAGATACTGGGAGGAGGAAGAGGAGGAGGAAGAGGTGAAAAAGGAAGAGAGGAAGAAAGTGAGGAGTGAGGAGAGGAGTGGAGAGAGAAGGGAGGTGAGTGATAAGGTAAGGGAGAGAAGGAAGAAGGAGAGAGATGGAGGGAAATAGAGAGGGAAAGATGGAGGAAGGGAAGCAGTGAATGGAAGAGAGAAGGAGAGAAAAAAGAAGGAAATGAGATGGAAAGAGAAGAGTTCGGAGAGGAGGAAATACAAAAGAAGAGAAAAAGAAGTAAAGAAAAAAAGGAAAACAGAAGGAAGGAAGGAAAGAAAGAAGTAAAGAAAAGAAGGGAAACCAGAAGAAATGAAGGAAAAAAATTAAAAAAAGAAGGGAAGAGAGAAGGAAGGAAGGAAACCGGTGAGAAGGTGTAAATGAGGAAGAAATGAAGGAAATAAGAGAAAGCGAAGGAAATAGGAAAGAGGAGGAGGGAGAGAAAAGGGGGGAAAGATGAAGAACAGAATGAGGGAGAGATGGGAGAGAATGAGGGGAAGGGGTGAAGGAAGGGATGTGAAAGGAGGAGCGAGGGGAGATAAGGAGGGGTGAGGGGAGAAGAGGGAGGGTGAGGGGGTGGTAATCCCAAACACTTGTAACCTCCTGCTCCCCCCCCCTCCCCCTCCTCCTCCTCCTCCTCCTCCTCCTCCTCCAAAATTTCCTTCATACTTTCTTCTGTCAGCTTCTCCATCATGGTCAATAGGAGGGAGAGAAAGAGGGAGGGAGGGAGGGAAAGGGGGAGGGAGGGAGAGAAAGAGAGGAAGGAGGGAGGGAGGGAGGGAGGGAGAGAGTGGAGGAGGAAGAGAAGTATCAGTAAGATTGACAATAACAAATTTAACCAGGCATTGAAACACAAATAGACAGAGAGAGAGAGAGAGAGAGAGAGAGAAGACAAGCAAAAACAGACCTACTTACTAAACTGAGGAAAAGATAATTCATGTAAAACTATTAGATAATGGAGGAGGAGGAGGAGGAGGAGGAGGAGGAGGAGGAAGAAGAAGAAAAAGAAGTAAAAGAAGTAAAACAAGAAAAAGAAGAAGAAGAAGAAGAAGAAGAAGAAGAAGAAGAAGAAGAAGAAGAAGAAGAAGAAGAAGAAGAAGAAGAAGAAGAAGAAGAAGAAGAAGAAGAAGAAGAAGAAGAAGAAGAAGAAAGTAGTAACAATAACAATAATAATAGCAATAATAATAATAATAATAATAATAATAATAATAATAATAATAATAATAATAATAATAATAATAATAATAATAATAATAATAATAATAATAATAATAATAATAATAATAATAATAATAATAGTGCGAGGTCATGATCTGTCTGTCATCTTCACTGTATCACTTTCACTGTTTTCATATTCCTCTCACCACCACCACCACCACCATTATCATATTCACAGTCACTTTCACCACCAACACCACAAGACGAATAAATGTTTACACGAGAGAGAGAGAGAGAGAGAGAGAGAGAGAGAAGAGAGAGTAGGTAGTTCACCCTACGCTCACAATATCAACACTAAACCCATATGCTCGGGGGTGCCAACTGGGTGCCAATCTGACGTACACACACACACACACACACACACACACACACACACACACACACACACACGTCAAATGGGTCTATGTACACGGACTCTCTCTCTCTCTCTCTCTCTCTCTCGCTCGCTCTCGCTCGCTCTCTCTCTCATTGGCTCGTGTGTGTGTGTGTGTGTGTGTGTGTGTGTTTGGGGAAGCCACATTCTGCCCTCAATATTATACAACCCCGTTTTTTTTACCTCCCTTCTCCCCTTCTCTTCTCTCCCCTCCTCCTCCTCCTCCTCCTCCTCTTCCCTCCTCCTTTTCTCCCCCTCATCTCTTCCCCCTCCCTTTTCTTTTATCTCTCCAGGTGTCGTCTTCCCCTTTCCCTCATATCTCTTCACCTCTTTCCTCCCTTCCCTTCCTCCCTTTCACTTATATCTCTTCACCTTTTTTCCCCCTTTCCTCTCCTTTTCTCCCTTTTCCCTCATATTTCTCCACGCCTTTCCTCCCTCCCTCCTCCCTTTTCTCTTCCTTCCTTCCCTTTCCCCTCTCTTTTCATTCATATCTCTTTACCTTCATCCTCCCTTCTTCCTTCCCTTTCCCCTCTCTTTTCATTCATATCTCTTTACCTTCATCCTCCCTTCCTCCTCCCTTTTCCCCTCTCTTTTCATTCATATCTCTTTACCTTCATCCTCCCTTCCTCCTCCCTTTTCCCCTCTCTTTTCATTCATATCTCTTTACTTTCTTCCTCTTTTCCTCCTCCCCTTTTTCTTCCTTTCTCCCTTCCTTCCTTTTCCTCTTCCTTTTCACTCATATCTCTTCACTTTTCTCCCTCTTCTTTTCCCTCCTCCCCTCTTCTTTCCTCCACTCCCTTTTCCTTTTCCTTTCCTCCCTTCCCTTCCCTTTCTCATTCACCAATATCTTTTTTTTTTGTATGACTGAAAAAAAAAAAATTATATCACATGTCAACACTAATGTCACTCATCTCTCTCTCTCTCTCTCTCTCTCTCTCTTACCTTAAACGCTACTCTCTTCTTCAATGGGGAGGGAGGAGTGATGGGGAAGGAGAGGGAGTACAGGGAGGTGGGGGAAGTAGGGGGAAGTGGGGAGGTGGGGGAGAGGGGAGATGGAGGGGGGTTGGGGAGACGGAGAAGAGGGGGGAGTACGCGGTCGGTGGAGGGGAGAGGAGGAGGGGTGGGGAAAGAGGGGGCAGTGGGGAGGAGAGATGGGGAGGGGGATGGGGAGGAAGGGGAGGGAGGGGGAGGGGGATCGTCTTCGGAGATACTTGTTATTCGAAATCTTGTCCCCTTAACTTGCTCTTCCTCCTCCCCTCCTCCTCCTCCTTCTCCTCCTCGTCCTCCTCCTCCACTGAAGCCATGAAGGGTGAGAATAGGTATCTTCCTGCTCCTCCCCCCACTCCCAGACATGTTCAGTGTGTTTTTGTTGTTGCTGTTGTTGTTGTTGTCGTTGTTTTCACCGTAATAGTCACTCCGGCACCGTTGCTCTTTAGTTTCACCGTGGCACTCTCGATGGTCTTAACTCTTGGCACTGTTCCCTTCACCGTTGACTTAAGAAGAGGTTATTGAATATGTTTTTGTGTGGTTATTTTCACTTGTCATTGTAACTCTTTTGGTATAGGTACATTTTGAGGGGGTTTAGTTATATTCAAAGTACCCTTCTCGCAGTTATATTCACAGTAGTACAAACATCATCTTCGTAGCACTATTTTCACCATATTAATATCCTTCTCTTCACTAAAATGGTCGATATTATAAGACAGTTTCGCGTCTCACATCACCTATTTCTAAAGCTCAAAGAGGGGGTCAGTCGGGTTCTAATGAGTGTTTCTTCAGGTTCAGGATACAGAAGAAATTTACGAAGGGAACGAGAAGACAAATAATGTAGAAAAAAAAAGAGAGAAGTGTATGTTTATTGTGGCTTTTTATTTTATTTATCGACAAAGAAGATTAAGTAAGAAGAAGAAAACAAAGGAACTGGCGTATTGAAGAACTGATTGAAGGAGTTTGGGGGAATCAAAAGTGAATGAAGTGAATGAGAAGTGGAGTTAGTGGAAGCCTCGGCGGTGGTGGTGGGTCATTAAACTACTCCTGGAAATGCCCACAACTCCTGCGAAAGCCTTGTCAAACAGGTGTTCTTGGACGGCGAAACGTCTTATAACACGACCCACTATGTCACTGTCACTGCTCAACCCCCACCGATCGTTGTCTTCACCGTGCCTCTGCTCCCGCCCCAATGGTCTCACTACCCTCACCGTGCCCTGTTATACCACCCTCCTTAGCGGCGTTATCTCCACCGTCACCGTTATCTCCTTATCCGGCTCCTTTTTTATTCCTCCTTTCCATATCTTGACCGCTTTCACTTTTTTTTACCTTCTTATTGAGCTTCTGATCCACCTGTTTACACCTGCGTTTTGTGTTCTCTTATTTGATTTGTGGATTTGTTTTTGTTTTCTGAATTATATGTGAATTATTTTCTTATTTAATTTGTGTATTTTGGGGTAATTTTTTTGTATATTTCTTTCTTTTTACTTCTGTTACTTTACTTTCTCCCTTTCTTCAACTATCTTTTCCTATCTCATTTGTTTCCATTATCTCTTTTTCTCTCTCATTTCGATATATCTTTTCCTCTCTTTTGCTGTCTTTATCTCTTTTTCCTCTCCCATTTCGATATATCTTTTTCTTTCTCGTTTGCTTCTACATTCTTGGTTTCGTTATTCAGTATTTCATCACTTCTTTTCTCCTCCTCCTCCTCCTTTTCTTCACTTTTCCTCTCCTTTGCTTCCTTTAGTCTTTTATGCGTTTTCTTTCTAATTACTGACTTATTTCATCCCCCCTTTTTTTCTTTCCTTTTAATTATTTTCTTCTTTTCCTCCCTTTTCCTCTGCCCTAATTTTTATTTTTCTTGGTCTCAGTTCTTTTCATTATCTTCCTCTTTTCTTCTTCCTTTTCTCTCTGTCTCTCTTCTCTTTCTTTATTTTTCTCGTTTCATTATATCTCTCCTCTCCTTATCTTCCTCCTCTCTTTATCTTCCTTCATTCATTATTTTCCTCCTTTCACCATACTCTTCCTTTCACTCTATTTCAGTCTTTATTTCACTTCGCCACGCTTCAAATGAGTCTCACGATTTGGCACTGACGTATTGCCTTGGCACTGGTGGTGGTGATGATGGTGGTGGTGGTGGTGGTGATGATGAAGGGAGAAGGGAGGTAATGTATGGTAGTGATAAATTGTTGCTGTTGTTGATTTAGTGTTGTTGTTGTTGTTGTTGTTGGTGGTGGTGGTGGTGGTGGTGGTTGTAGTAGTAGTAGTAGTAGTAGTAGTAGTAGTAGTAGTAGTAGTAGTAGTAGTGGTGGTGGTAGTTGTAGTAGTAGTAGTAGTAGTAGTAGTAGTAGTAGTAGTAGTAGTAGTAGTAGTAGTAGTAGTAGTAGTAGTAGTAGTAGTAGTAGTAGTAGTAGTAGTAGTAGTAGTAGTAGTAGTAGTAGTAGTTATTGTTATGATGAATATGACTTTGCTATTAGACAGATGATGATGATGATGACAATAGTGACGCTACTGATGGAGATGGTGATGGTGATGACACAAGAGGTATACAACACCACAAACAACACAGAGCTACACTGATCACCACCACCACCATCACCACCACCACCATCAACACCATTATCTTGATCTTAAGCACCATATCTCTCTTCTTAGGATTAGATAAAAGAGAGAGAGAGAGAGAGAGAGAGAGAGAGAGAGAGAGAGAGAGAGAGAGAGAGAGAGAGAGAGAGAGAGAGAGAGAGAGAGAGGTAAAGGTGTTCACCGTTTCACCTGTCTACGTAATCGGGGTCCCCAGCATCACCACACACGGAACTGAGAACGCATGCCAATGGTGATGACGTGGTGATGACGTGGTGATGACGCAAGCGCAACGTCACCACCACCACAACCACCACCAACAAAAAACAAGGAACCCAGTAATAAAATAAACCCACGGTACTCGAACCCTTAATAAAGACAAACATAAACCCCATAAAACCAGCCTCACTAACAAAAAAAACAACCAAAAAAACAACCAGAAAAACACGAAAAAAATAATAAATCGCAAAAAACTAACTGGCACTACATCAAACAGTCATATTTCCAGGTACGAGAGGTCAGCCAATAGGAAGC
>NC_066538.1:8241880-8279380 GCF_024679095.1 Eriocheir sinensis
AACAGAACCATAAAAAATAACAACGCACCGATACTCAAATGCGTCTTATAACACCCTAAAAAAAATACACACACACACACACAAAACTTAACCTTGACAATCTAAAAGGCCAGATGTGGGGGGGTGAAGGGGGGAGGGGGGGATGACCTAGAGTATGGGTGCGTAAAATGAGGGGGGGGAGGGGGGGCAGGGGGGGGGGAGAAGGCAAGGGGACGTGAAGAGTAACAGACAGAGAAGGAGGAGGAGGAGAAGGAGGAGGCAAAGATAAATGGGGGAGGTTAGAACATGCAGTGATACATATAAAGAAGGAGGAGGAGGAGGAGGAGGAGGAGGAGGTCAGATGTTGGGTGGGAAGCGAGTATTGGGGAGTAATAGGGAGGGGAGGGGAAGGTAGGGCAGGAGAAGGGAGAGAAGAGGATAGGAGGGGGCGAGGGGAAGGGAGAGGAGGGGAGGATAAGACAGTGATGGCAGTAATGGGTAATGAGAAGGGAGAGGGAATGGGGAGAGGAAGGGAGGGGAGGAGGTAAGATTAGGGGTGCTGGGCGAAAAGTGGCGGTGGGGTGAAGGGGTGATAGAGGGGGTGAATGATGGGGTGTATGGAGGAGGAGGAGGAGGAGAAGGAGAAGGAGGGGAGGAAGAGGGAGATGTGGCAAAAGGAATGGAGACAGATAGGATTGCTGAGGATTTGGTGTGGGAGGAGGAGGAGGAGGAGGAGGAGGAGGAGGAGGAGGAGCTAATGACACTGCAAAGATGGGGATGACTGGGGAGGATGGGGGAGAGGAGAGGAAGAGTTGGGGAGGAGAGAGTGTGTGTGTAAGAAGAAGAAAAGAACAAGAAAATCGAAAAAGAAGAAGAGGAAGAGAAACAAAGCCAAAAGAAGAGGAAAAAGTAAGAACCGAAATAGAAAGAGGAAAGAAGAAAGGATAAAGAGAGGAACAGATATAGGAAGAGAAAAGAAGAGGAACAGAAAGAGAAATAAAAAGTGGAAAGAAAAGGAAGAAAGAAAATAAAAAGAAAAGAAAGGAGAAACAAAAATGAAAGAAGCAGCAAAATGAGGAAGAGGAAGAGAAAGGTAAAAGAAGAGAAGGAAATAGAAAGAGGAAAGAAGTAAAAGAGGAGGAGCAGAATTAGAAAGTAAAAAACGGGCAAAGAGAAAGAAGAGAAAGTGAGAGAAAAAAAAAGAGGGAAAAAGAGGAGAAACAAGAAAGAGAAAGAGGAAGAAAAAGAAGAAAAGAGGAACCAAGAAGACAGTATAGGGAAAAATAGGGAAGGAATGGGTGATGAAGGGGGAGAAGAGGAGGTAGAAAAAAGAAGGGG
Source organism: Eriocheir sinensis (assembly GCF_024679095.1). Classification (NCBI taxonomy): domain Eukaryota; kingdom Metazoa; phylum Arthropoda; class Malacostraca; order Decapoda; family Varunidae; genus Eriocheir; species Eriocheir sinensis. Next base: position 8,243,198 of record NC_066538.1, read on the forward strand.
GTTGTGGGGAGAAAGCGAAGAGAGAAACTGGGAGAGAAAGAGAGAGGGGAGTTTTGCGACATCAATGAGGGGAGGGGGAATTTGAGGGGGTAGCAATTTAATGGGGGGTGGGAGGGTGTAGGAATTTGAGAAGGGGTCGGAATTTGTGGGGGTTGGAATTTAATCTTGTTCCTTTATAATGATCTGTATATATCTCTCTATCTATCTTGCTCTTGCCTGTCTATCATCTGTCTGTGAATGTTGGCAGCTGGTGTATGTATGTAAGTATTTTTTATTTTTTATCAGGGTATCAGGACACCTCTCCTCCCGAAATTGACCTATCTTTCGGCACTCCTCTAACTCTTTTTGGGAGCAGTGAGTAGCGGGCTTTTTTTTCACATTTGTTTCCTTTTTTTTTTATACCCTTGAACAGACTCATTTGCTGTAAAAAGAGTATGCATGTATGTATGTATATATAAATGTATGTATGTGTTTATGTATTTGAAAATGTGTATACTTCAAATTCGCATCTCCGTGGTGTAGTGGTTAGCAGGCCTAGGTACGAATTCTCGGGCATAGGTTCGAATCCTGGTCAGGGCAGTCGACGTGCATTCCACCCAACCACTCATCCTTCCTTCCCGGGCAGGTCGATATACGGTCACCTGGGGAAGCCTGGGGAAGGTAAACTGTGGCAACCGGATGGACACCCCTCCTCCCGAAATTGACCTCTCTTCCGGCCACCTCTTTGGATTCTTTTTGGGAGCAGCGAGTAGCGGGCTTTTTTTATTATTGTTTCCTTTTTTTTGTGCCCTTGAGCTGTCTCCTTTGTTATAAAAAAAAACAAAAAAAACATTGGCCGTGTCCCGGGGTGATGGGTTAATGCCCGCCACAGTCTCAAGGGCCGCTGTGACGGAGATGAACACCGAGGCCACGTGCAGCTTTTACGTATGCCCCCAACTTTACGTTTATCATTATACGAATATGTTAATCATCGCCCTTACTGTCTATGTGTTAGTATGTATGTATGTATGTATGTATGTATGTATGTATAAAACCAGGTTGATAGGTAGGTAGGTAGGTAGGAAGGTAAGGAGGAAGGAAGAAAGGAAGGAAGGAAGAAGGAAAGAAAGAAATAGAAAGATTGAAAAAAAGAAAGAAAAATGAAAGGAAGGAAGGAAGGAAGGAAGGAAAGAAAAAGAAAGAAAAAGAAAAAAAAAGATAGAAATACAGAAAGAAAGAAAAAGAAAGGTGAAAAGACTGAAAAAAAGAAAGAAAAATGAAAGGAAGGAAAGAAAAAAAAGAGAAAGAAAGAAAGAAAGACAAAGACAAAGAAAGAAAGAAAGATGGAAAGACTGAAAAAAAGAAAGAAAAATGAAAGGAAGGAAAAAATCAAGGAAAGACAGAAAAGGAGGGAAGACAGGCAGGAAAGTAGATAGCAAAAATAACAGACAACCTACAGGTAACAAGGTGGACAGTGGGAGAAAATTGGCAAAGCGAGTTAGTCTGTCTGTGTGTCTGTCTGTCTACTTATGTAACACTACGTAATCCCCCCCCCCCCTTCCCCCGTGAACCGTTGGACTAAGTGGAGCAAAAACACTTTAAGAACACATTCCGATACCGCAAAACACCTGAGGACTAAATGAATTCCAATCCACACACCTGACACTCTTTTTGTTGTTGTTTCTTTATACCTTTTCCGTGTTTGTTTGAAGGACGAGGGGGCGAAATGTGTTACGAGAGGAGGAGGAGGAGGAGGAGGAGGAGGAGGAGGAGGTAAGGGAGCAGAAAGATGAGATAAGAACCATATGGAATTGAGGGAAGAATGTGAGGATAAGGAGAAGATAAAAAGAGGAAAAAGGGAAAAAAGAGGAGGAAGAGGAAGAGGAGGAGGAGGAGGAGACGAGGTAAGGGAGCAGAAAGATGAGATAAGAACCATATGGAATTGAGGGAAGAATGTGGAAGAGGAGGATAAAGAGAAGATAAAAAGAGGAAGAAGGGAGAAAAGAGGAGGAAGAGGAAGAAGAGGAGGAGGAGGAGGAGGAGGTAAGGGAGCAGAAAGATGAGATAAGAACCATATGGAATTGAGGGAAGAATGTGGAAGAGGAGGATAAAGAGAAGATAAAAAGAGGAAGAAGGAGGAAGAGGAGGAGTGAGGGGAAGGAGCAGAAAGAGAAAAGATAAGAATGATATGGGGATTGGAGAAAGAATGTGAAAGAGGAGGAATAAGAGAAGAAGAAAAAGAGGAAGGGAGAAAATAGGAGGAAGAGGAACAGGAGAAAGAAGAGGAAGAGGAGAGAAAGAAATAGAACAGGAGATGCAAAAGAGGGAAGAAAAAGAAAGGGTTAAAGAACGTTGAGGGAAAATAGATAAATAGATAGATAGATAGGTAGATAAAGACACGGAGGGGGATAACTACAGACAGGTAAAGGATAAGGGAACAAAAAAAAAACAGAAGTAATGATGGGAGGTAGAGGGAAGGAGAAGAGAGAGGGGGAGGGGAGGTGAAGGGGAGGAGAGAAGGGGGGGGAGGGGGGAGAAAAGGGAGGAGCCAAAAGGGGAAAGGTGAGAGGCGTGAGATCCTTTTAATTACAGGTAGAAGGTAGAGGAGGAGGAGGAGGAGGGGTAGAAGTAGTAGTGGTGAAGAGGTAATTTTTTTATTCTCTCTCTCTCTCTCTCTCTCTCTCTCTCTCTCTCTCTCTCTCTCTCTCTCTCTCTCTCTCTCTCTCTCTCTCTCTCTCTCTCTCACCTGGTAATGATACCCTCGCCAATGTATTCAGACAACCAAAAAAACACACGTCATAAGTGGACCGTTCTGAGCCACTAATCACTCCATCTGTTGCATATGTACGCTCTCTCTCTCTCTCTCTCTCTCTCTCTCTCTCTCTCTCTCTCTCTCTCTCTCTCTCTCTCTCTCTCTCTCTCTCTCTCAATTCGCTTTTTTTTGTCATTTTTGTCATATTTATTTTTTTATCGTTTGTTTTATTTTTGTTTGTTTTATGTTTTGTGTTCTGCTAACTTTCATATTTTTAGTAACTCGTTTTCTTTTTTTCCTTTTTTTCTTTCTTCATTTTTTTTATCTCTCATTTCTTTAGTTGTTTCTTCTCGCTTCTTTATCTCTTTTATTTACTTTCATGTCCAATGTTTTCATACCTCGCATTTTCTTTCTTTTTTCCACATTCTTTTTTCTCATTTTTTTCTTGTTATTTATTTTGTTTTCCTTTTTCTTACTGCTTCATTTATTTTCGTCTCTTACATATTGCGATTTATTTGTGTCTTTCTCCACTTTTTTCTCTTTCCTTTTCTACTTCTTTCCTTCTTCCTTCAGCTAATCTCTTCTCTTCTCTCTCTGCTTTTATATTTCTCTCTTTTATTCTTATTCTCTTCTTTTTCTCTCTTTCATTTTTTCTCTTCTTCTTTCTTCAGTTTTCTCTTTCTTAAGTCTATCTTTTTTGTATTCCTCTCATTTTTCTCTTATTTCCCTTCTTTTCGATTTTTTTCCTTTTGTGTTTCCATTTAACTTTCGTAATCTCAATCCCCTTTTTCTCCTTCATTTACTTTTGCTGCCATCGTTTACATGCCTCGCCATTCCTCTCTTTCTTTATTCTCTCTTTATCTTTCCTTCTTTACTCCGGCCTCTGTATCTTTCTCCCTTTGTCTTCGTTTGTTTGTCCAAGTTTCTGAGGGCAGACTAAACCAAAGATTGCAGAGGGAAGTGAAAGCAGAGGAACAAATGATAAAAGAATAATAAATAGTAACAAGAGTAATGGAAGTAGTAAGTTAATAAAAAAAAGTAATAAAAGTAATAAAGTAATAAAAGAGGGAAGAGGCAACAGTGGATGACATTGGTTAGGTTAAGGAAGGTTGCATCTACTACTACTACTACTACTACTACTACTACTACTGCTACTACTACTGCTACGATTACTGCAATTACTTTACCCACTACTATGATTATAACACACACACACACACACACACACACACACACACACACACACACACACACACACACACACACACATTAATTTCTGAGAATCTTGGCAGAACGTAACTTCCTCCCCTCCCTCCGTCTCCCCCTTCCTCCCTCCCTCCCTCCATCCCTCACCTCCTCACACCTGGATGATCTCTCCACTTTCACTCTCCATACGCAGAAAGACACGCCGCGTCTCCTCCTCCTCCTCCTCCTCTTATTTGCTCTTCGTCTCTGTTTATTCCTCCCTCTCTTTGCTCTTCCCTTTCCCTTTCCTTACCCGGTTTTCGTTCCCTCCCTTCCCGTTCTTTACCTTTTATTTCATTTCTCTGTTTATTATTTTTTCCACGTTCCCTTCCTTCCTAGTTTTTCCTTGTATTTTTACCTGAACTTTACCTGTATTTACGTTTTACTGTGTTTTAAATCAGACTAAAAAAACATTCGCTTCATCTTAAGTTTCACAATCATGGTTTTAACTTTTTTTTTAATCGATTTGGTTTTCTCGATTTTTGTGAAGTTAGAGATGTCTTTTTTTTCAAGCAAGATTAAGAACTATTGATGGGTGTCTAGAGGGTTGTGTTGGGTTGTCAGGTGGTGACTGTTAATGTTTGAAGGTTAAGCAAATATTATCAAACTCTATAACCAGTAACTCTTTCTCTCTCATTTCATTTCTTCACAAACCATATTTTTAAACCTTAATTCTTTCTTTCTTCATTCATCTCTACATCAGTTCTCTTCATCATTCTTCAAACTCAGTTACTATCTCTTCCTCTATAGTTCATCTCTCCACTAACCATATCTTCAAACTCTATCACTAACTCTATCTCTATTCAGCCCTTCATCACTTCATCATTCTTCATATTCAATTACCATCTCTTCCTCTATAGTTCATCTCTTCACAAACCATATTTTAAAACTCTATCACTAACTCTATGTCTGTTCAGCTCTACATCAGTTCTCTTCATTAATCTTCACACTCTATTACTATCTCTTTTTCTTTTAGTTCATCTCTTCACTAGCTATAATTTCAAACTTTATTACAAACTTTTTCTCCCTCAGTTTATTTCTACGTCAGTTCTCTTCATCATTTTTCATACTATGTTATATCTCTCAGTTCATCTCCTCAACAATTTTCTTCATCATCTTTCAAATTCTACGACTAACTCATTTCATCCTTTCATCATTTTTCTTCATCATTTTTCATACTCTACAACTAAGTCTCTCAATCCATCTCATCATTTCTCCTCCTCATCTTTAAAACTCTGCTACTATTTCTCTCTTTTTCTCTCAGTTCCTCTCTTCGTCACTTCTCTTCATTAAGAACATAAGAACATAAGAACGCAGGAGTCTGCAAGAGGCCGGTAGGCCTGTACGAGTCTCTTTATCATCGTTCATAGTCTACCACTGATTCTCGAAGTCTATCACTCTCCCTCTCTCAGTTCTTCTCAGATCACAAAGACTCTCAAAAGTATAGTGTTAAGACCCATATTCTCAGACATTTAAGGCCTTACACACTCACACTTGATAAGGCCTTCGTAGAGGTTGCGTTAGTAGTTCCATGGGGGGTGGTTTTAAGAGCCTTGTGATAGTGTGACAAGGCTTCTGCACCATGACCGTGAAAAACAGTCTTGAGAACCAGACCCATATCCCTCGTGGCCCTTGAAGACAGCTTGTGAGAGTCGGAAGGGTCTGGGAATAGTAAACATTATAATGACATTGTCGAGTTTATGTTTATCCCTAGAACTGTGACATCCGGGTTACCACAGTTTACCTTCCCTAGGTTTCCCCAGGTACACCGCTGCGGGGGGTTGGGGGCGGGGAGGCGGGGGTGGGGGGGGTGTTGATTTCAGCGATCGGGGATGATAGCATTTGAGTGAATCCCCATTTTTTCTTCTTCTCCATTTGACTCACGATTTTGCTTTTTTTTTTTTCTCTCTTACAAACAAAGATGAAGTTTTTATTCCACTTAATTTTTTGTCTCTGCACTGTGACTAGATACTTTCTTCCTTCTCATAGGAAAAGGTATTTCCTTCTCTATCTACAAAAAATTAATAAGTTTGCAGAAGACGACTTTGTATGGACAGAAAACGTAAGAAAATGCGTTAACAAAAATATATAACACAGGAAATATGAATGAAAAAGAAAGACATAAAAAAACTATCTACAAAAAAATAATTGAGTTTAGAGATGAATATAATCTGCAAGGATGTTTCTCTTCTCTATTTTCACTTCTTTTCTATTTTCTCCTCTTCTCCTTCCGTTTCTCTTTTCTTCTTTTCTAATCTCTTCTCTCTGTAATCTCAATATTTGTAAATTCACCTTTTTCCATCACTTAAAGATAGGAAGTTGTTTTCCTAAGTAAACTCAACTCATATTTTATTTTCTCTATTTTCTTTTCTATCTCAAAGGTAAGACACAAAGGTAACAAGCATATGTGAAAAACGCAACATCTCTCTCTCTCTCTCTCTCTCTCTCTCTCTCTCTCTCTCTCTCTCTCTCTCTCTCTCTCTCTCTCTCTCTCTCTCTCTCTCTCTCTCTCTCTCTCTCTCTCTCTCTCTCTCTCTCTCTCTCTCTCTCTCTCTCTCTCTCTCTCTCTCTCTCTCTCTCTCTCTCATAGATAACAAAACACATCCGCCTCCTCCACTTCCTCGCACTCTTATACCACTCACGATGCATCAATTCTCTTTTTTATCTTTCCCCTCGCTAATGATTTACGAGCGGATGCCTAACCATATTTTCCCTTCCGCCTCATCCATCCTGTGTTTATCGTGAGTTTATCTTTCATCCGTCTGATTAATGTTGTCGATTAGTGAGTGCGTGTGTGTGTGTGTGTGTGTGTGTGTGTGTGTGTTCTTGTCACTGATGCTGTCGATGGTGGGGATAGTGAAGATGATGAAGATGGCTATATAATAATCCTATTTGTGTTTCTTTCCTCATTTTCTTTATTATTATTATTATTATTATTATTATTATTATTATTATTATTATTATTATTATTATTATTATTATTATTATTATTATTATTGTTATTATCATCAAATTTTTCGTCATTATCATTGTTATCATTATTGTTTTATCATTATTGGCATTATTAGTATCAGTATTTTTATCGTTAGTAGTATTACCATTATTATTATTACTGTAACTATTATAATTATCATATGCATCAATTCTAATACATTATACAACTCACTCCCATCTATTTAATTTCTCTTTCCTCCTCCGCCACTGACAACAACGCCCACGATAAAAAAAAAAAAGCAATCCATAACAGCGAACAAGCCTCCCCGTCACGAATTCATCTCTGCCACTGCCGAATAAAGACCAACACTCCAGATATATATTTCTCACCCTCAGTCCCTTACTCCTTATTTTTTCCTTTATTTTTTCCCCCTGCACGCCGTTTGTCTTGTGTTTCCCTTCCCCTCCCCCTCCTTCCCTTTCCCTCCCTCTCATTCCCTTCCCCTTCCAGCCCACACGCCCTTCCAAGGTAGAACGGTAAGTCAGCCCAGGGTGGAAAAAAACTATACATATCCTGACTGGGAGCACATTGTAGTCTGAAACGGTCTCAAGCAAGTGTTCTGAAGGTATTGTCTCTGTACCTGTATTGAGAGGAGTTCGTGAGGGTATAAGAAGAGGAATATGCAGGTATAAGATGAAGTATAAGAAGAGAAATAAGGCCGGTATAAGGTGAGGTATAAGAAGAGAAATAAGGCCGGTATAAGGTGAGGTATGAGGTGAGGTATAAGGAGAGAGAGACAGAGAGAAAGAGGGAGAGATTTCGTGAGCTGTTTGATTGTCGTGACTAAATGGAAACAAAACAAATCAAAACAAAACATTACTAAATTCTGGTGTTTATTCAGAGCCATACTTAGTTTTCTTTTTTTCTTTTCCACACGATGTTCAAGCTATAGTGTCTTCCTACTCCTCTTTTTTTTTCTCTCTCTCATGTCTTCCTTTACTCATTCCCTCCTCCTCCTCTTCCTCGGCCTTCCTCACTTCCTTCTATCCGGTACTCTCTCTATCTCTTTACTTGTCCTCCTATCATTCCTCATTTTGTCTCTGTCCTCCTCCGTCTCCATCTCTTCCACTTTATACTTTCATTCCCTTTGTTCTGTCTTCCTTCATATTCCTCTCTTCCTTCTTCCCTCTACTTCCACTCTATTCACTTGTCTTCCTATATACCCCCCTTTTTTGTCTCTCTTTTGTCCATCTCTTCCACTTTGTACTTTCATCTTGTTTCTCTTCCTTCATATTCCTCTCTTCCTTCTTCACTCAACTTCCACTCTCTTCACTTGTCTTCCTACATACTCCACTTTTTGTCTCTTTTGTCTTTCTTTACACTATCTATCCACCTCCTTTCCACCTCCTTCTCCTCCTCCTCTCTCTTCCTTCCTTCTATCCTGTACTTTCAATATCATTACTTGTCCTCCTATGTACTTCTTTTTTATCTCATGTCTTTGTTAATTCTACCTCTTCCTTTTCCTTTCTAATCCTTTTTTTCCATCCTATTTTTTCTTCATTATCATTAGTACTTGTCTTATTTTCGTCTCTCTAGTCTCTTTTTACGCTATCCATCTTCCTCCTCCTCCTCCTCCTCCTCCTTTCTCTTCCTTCCTTCTGTACTTCCTTTCTCATAATGCGAAACATAAGCCAGTTGATCAAGGTTATCAGTGCCCGTTTCCGACACCTTTCGCTCATTCTCTTTTTTTATCGTTCGCTCGGTGGGAAGATACTTTTGGGGGTGAGTGTGCAGCGGCCTCGTCAGCCACGTCACACTTCGCTGCTGCTCCAACGGGAAACTTGACAGGGTGGAAAAAAGGGTCTTAAGGGGGAAAAAAAAAAAGTGTTGTGAAAAACTTGCAAAGGAAACAATGCACGGGAAGGTCGTGAGAAGGGAGGAGACACACGCAGGATGAACGAGACCGAGGCGCCGCGGGAGTACGCACAGGACGAACGAGGCTGTTATTACTTTCTCATACTGGGGCGAAATGTTTTATACTTTTTTTTATATATTTTTACTTCGATAAATTAGATAGAGATATACGAGAGTGAGCTGTTTTATACTTTTTTTTATTTTATATTTTTACTTCGATAAATTATTAGAGAGAATTACTAGAGTGACTGATTTTATACTTTTTTTATATCATTACTTCGATAAATTAGATAGAGAATGACTAGAGTGAATTATTTTATACTTTTTATTTTTATATTTCTAATATATATATATATATATATATATATATATATATATATATATATATATATATATATATATATATATATATATATATATATATATATATATATATATATATATATATATATATATATATATATATATATATATATATATATATATATATATATATATATATATATATATATATATATATATATATATATATATATATATATATATATATATATATATATATATATATATATATATATATAAGATAAATAATTAAACAGAGATATCTGCGTAAAAACTATAAACGAGCATACGTCCTCGTTTCTGTTCATAGCAATTTTTTTTTCACTGTCATTTCTAAACGAAATTTCAGTTTGACAGTATCCTGATTTTTTTTTTTTAAGTTCGGGTTTAATTTCCCTCACCTGTAAACACCTGACCCATAAACACCCGACTTGGCGCATAAACCAACCAAGCCAAACAACCAGACAAGGCCGCCACACATACCAGCCCTGGAAACAAACACAGCCCATCCATATAACATCCCATAACAGCCTCTACACAAACGCCAGGTATAAATCAGCCCGGCCCAGGTAAGGACACACCTGACACACACGGGACTCAGGTGACCCTCGCCCGCCAGACGCATACTAAGTGCAGGACGGGGGACGCCCAACACATTCTTAGCAGCAGGGTGGACAACGCCTACCGAATACAGATTCCAGGGTGGACGGCGCCGATTAACTATCACTTCCAGGACGAATGAGGTCTGCTGAATAATAATCGCAGGGTGAGCCAACGAGCCTATTAATTATTACGAGAAGGGTGAAAGACGCCCTGAATGCTAATCCCAGGAGGAACTGAGCCAATTAAAAGTGTATTTCCTAAGACAAATATAATAAAAAAGTATACTATTCCCAGGATAAACAAAGTCTTTTACGTATCTTATTTCCAGGATGAACAAAATTTCATGAGAATTAATTTCATAATAGTTTTGTATCTATTAAAAGCTGACAACCCCCAACCTAATCCCTCACCCCCACCCCCCATCATCCCCCCCTCGCCCTGCCTAACCTAACCTAACATAACATAACATAACATAATATAAACAAAAATAACCTGACCTAAACTAACCTAACCTGACCTAATCTAGCCTGACATGACAAACCTAGGCCAGCCCAGTCTGCACCCCGCCTCTCCTGGTCACCCCCCACCCTCCCGCCACGCACCACCACCCCCTTGGTCAACCCTGCCCCGCCCTTATCCCACCCCACCTTACCTTACCCTACCTTGACTTGCCTAACCTAACTTAACAAACCTAGCAAAGAATGTATAATCCTCCTTTACCCACCACCCCTGACCTTACCTTACCGAGCCTACCCATGAATGTTTGCCACGGGATTGCCACCCAACCCATGCCCCTACCCATATCCACCCCCAACCTCTCCACCTTGCCCCGCCCGGCCTCACCCACCACTCTACCCATTACAACCTTGCCTTGCCTAACATAACTTGCCTTAACCTATACAAGAATGTCCGCCAAATCACCTACCCACGCCAACTTGCCCCCCCCCTCCCTTCCCCTTCCCTTCTCCCCTGCCACCCCGCACCGCACCGCCCAACCTCTCCCCGCCTACCTATTGGACCTTGCCTAACCTAACCTAACCTAGCCAAAAATTAAGGCAATTCACCTACCCACCCCATCCCACCCCTTCCCTTCCCTTCCATTTCCGCCCCCTACACCCATTACAACCTTACCATATCTCCTAACTTGACCTAATCTACCTAAGAATGTATGACACCCCTTACCCACCTTTTCTTTCCATTCCCCTTCGTCTCACCCTTTCCCTTCACTTCACTTCCCGCCAGACCTTCCGTAACCTATCCAACTCCATCCTATCCCACCCTTTCCTTTCCCTTCCCTTCCTTTCCCTAACCTAACCTAACCTATCCAAGAATTAAAGGTACTCCCCACCCTACCCCTTCCCTTCCCGTCGGACCTTCCCTAACCTAACCTAACCTATCCAAGAATTAAAGTTACTCCATCCTACCACTTCCCTTCCCTTCCCTTCCCGTCGGACCTTCCCTAACCTAACCAAGAATAAAGCTACTCCATCCTATCCCATCCCTTCCCTTCCAGTCGGCCTTCCCTAACCTATCCAAGAATTAAAGGTACTCCATCCTACCCCTTCCCTTCCCTTCCCATCCCTTCCCTTCCCTTCCCGTCGGACCTTCCCTAACCTAACCTAACCTATCCAAGAATGTCCGCCGCCTCACCTAACCACCCCTTCCCTTCCCTTACCTTGCCTCCCTTCCCGCCTACCCACCGGACCTTGCCTAACCTAACCTAACCTATTCAAGAATCTCCACCACCCAACCCTACCCTCCCCATCCCTTACCTTACCTTGCCCCCCTCCCCGCCTACCCACCGGACCTTGCCTAACCTAACCTAACCTATCCAAGAATGTCCACCATCCCACCTTACCCTCCCCATCCCTTACCTTACCTTGCCCCCCTCCCCGCCTACCCACCGGACCTTGCCTAACCTAACATAACCTATCCAAGAATGTCCGCCTCACCTACCCACCCTTTCCCTTACCTTACCTTGCCCCCCTCCCCGCCTACCCACCGGACCTTGCCTAACCTAACATAACCTATCCAAGAATGTCCGCCTCACCTACCCACCCCTTCCCTTCCATTACCTTGTCCCCCTCCCCGCCTACCCACCGAACCTTGCCTAACCTAACATAACCTATCCAAGAATGTCCGCCTCACCTACCCACCCTTTCCCTTCCATTACCTTGTCCCCCTCCCCGCCTACCCACCGGACCTTGCCTAACCTAACCTAACCTATCCAAGAATGTCCGCCGCCTCACCTAACCACCCCTTCCCTTCCCTTACCTTGTCCCCCTCCCAGCCTACCCACCGGACCTTGCCTAACCTAACATAACCTATCAGAGAATGTCCACCACCTCACCTACCCACCCCTTCCCTTCCCTTCTCTTCCCGCTCCACCCTTCTTGTCACCGAACTTTGCCTGACCTAACCTACAGAAGAACTTAAATCACCCCAACCTGCCCCACCTCACCCCCTCCCTTCCCTTTCCGCTCCACCCACCCCTCCCACCTTCCTTCTCACCGAACTTTGCCTGACCTAACCGATGCAAGAACTTAAATCACCCCAACCTGCCCCACCTCACCCCCTCCCTTCCCTTCCCTTCCCTTCCCTTCCCTTTCCGCTCCACCCCACCCCTCCCACCCTCCGTCTCACCGAACTTTGCCTGACCTAACCGATGCAAGAACTTAAATCACCCCAACCTGCCCTACGCCACCCCCTCCCTTCCCTTCCCTTTCCCCACCCCCACCCCCACCCCCGCCCCGACCTGCCCCGCCCCGCCGTGACATCCTGCTAGCGACGGCGCCCTTGGGAGAAGCCTTGGGGCACGCCACCTCTGCAGCCGCTGCCCCGACCTTGCCACGCCCCGCGCTCACACACACACACACACACACACACACACACACACACACACACACACACACACACACACACACACACACACACACACATACACACACACAAACAGGGTCACTTTCCTTTTTTTTATTTCTTTCTTTTCCTTTACTGTTTTTTTTTGTGTGTGTGTTTGTTGTCTTATTACCTTCGTTTATGTTTGTTTGTTTGTTTATTTGTATGTTTTCGTTTCCGTTTTCTTTTATTAGCCCTCTCCTCCCCCCTGACAAAAAAAAAAAAAACGAAAAAAAAACAATACATCGTTCATGGAGAGTATAATGTTAAACGCCTTCATAACACGATACAAACATGAAACTTGACACGTAACTTCCGCGCACACACACACACACACACACACACACACACACACACACACACACACACACACACACACGATTACGAGCTTCAATCCATTTTCAAGCTAACAAGAACAACAGCAGCAGCAAGAACAACAATAATAACAATACAAACACACACACACACACACACGCACGCACGTACAAAAAAAAAAAACGCATGGAGGCACAAAAAAGGTCTTCACAACTACCCCAAAAAGGTCACAATACTAAGCGACGCAGCACAGATTAATAAAAAAAAGAGATGTATAAAAAAAAAGGGTTCGGGCACTACCATTTCTCGGCCTTGGCAAACAATAGCATGCCCTGATGTGTGTTATTTGTTTGTTTTTTTAATACATGTTTTATTCTTGTCTATGTTTTGTCTGTTTTATTCTCCCTCGTTTTATCTCTCTATTATTTTGTCTTTTTTATCCCTTCTATCATTCATCTTCTTTATTCTTCTCTCCTATCTCCATTATTCCTTTTTTATCCCTCTCTCCTTCTATCTCTATCCTTAAGCTTTTTCTGTCCCTCTTTCCTATCTCTATTCTTCTTTTTTTATCTCTCTCTCCTTCAATCTCTATCATTAATCTTTTTTGTCCCTCTCTTCTCCTATCTCTACCATTCATCTTTTTTCTCCCTCTCTTCTTCTATCTCTATCATTCATCTTTCTTATTCCTCTTTCCTATCTCTATTTCCCATCTTTTTCATTCCTCTCTCCTATCTCTATTATTCATCTATTTTTGATCTCTCTCTCTCTCCTTCTATCTCTATTATCCACCTTCTCTATTACACATCAATCTTTATCTCTCGTTCTATCTACTATCTCTTATCTCTCTCTCATTCTACCTATCTCTTATTTCTCCTTTTTATCTCTCTCCCTCTCTCGTTCTATCTCCCTATTATATGTCTTTTCTTTATCTCTTTCTCGTTCTACCTCTCGAATATCAACTTCTCTACCTGTCCGTCATTAGTCTTTTTTTTTTTTTTTACCTCCCTCACGTTTCACCTATAAATCTACAAATCCTCTACCTGGTATTATTTTTTCCCCTTCTGTTTTTCTATGCATTCCTTACCCTCCTATATTTCTTCGCTAAACGAGTAGTGTGTAATATTTTCTTTCAACATATCTATTTCTTTTTTTTTATTTCTACCTATGAATCTACTGTCTCATAACCTGATAATAGATTTTTTTCTCTTCTTTCTTTGCATTTCTCTTTTTTTTCCATGATATTGACACTTTCAACATCCATATTATTCTACTTATCTCGTTCACCCTAACAGTCTAATAATTTCCTATCTGTTTATATATTTCTTCTTCCTTCTTTTCATTTTCATCCTCCTTCAGCTATCCTCAAAACGACATTTCATATTCTTCTTCTATTCCTGTTTGATTTTCCTTCTCATCCATATTATTCTATTCATATCGTTCTACCTATCAATCAACTAATTTACTATCCGTTTATATATTTTTCTTCCTTCTATTAACTTTCATCCTCCTTTAGTTATTCGCCAAACGACACTTCCTATTCGTCTTCTATTTGTTTGATTTTTCCTTCTCATTCATATTATTCTATCTCGTTCTACCTATCAATCAACTAATTTACTGTCCGTTTATATATTTTTCTTCCTTCTATTAACTTTCATCCTCCTTTAGCTATTCGCCAAACGACACTTCCTATTCGTCTTCTATTTCTGTTTGATTTTTCCTTCTCATTCATATTATTCTATCTCGTTCTATCTATTAATCAACTAGTTTACTGTCTGTTTATACTTTTTATTCTTCCTTCTATTCATTTTCATCCTCCTTTAGCTATTCTTCTTCTATTTATGTTTGCTTTTCCTTCTCACCAAATTACTCTATCTCGTTCTATCTATCAGTCAACTAATTTACTATTCGTTTATATTTTTCTTCCTCCTTCTATTCATTTTCATCCTCCTTTAGCTATTCTTCTTCTATTTATGTTTGCTTTTCCTTCTCACCAAATTACTCTATCTCGTTCTATCCATCAGTCAACTAATTTACTATTCGTTTATATTTTTCTTCTTCCTTCTATTCATTCCCATTTCATTTTCAGCTATTCGCCAAAAAAAACGACACTGCCTATTCTTCTTCTATTCCAGTTTAATTTTTCCTTCTCTCTCTTTTTATTGCCTGACATTACACATCTTTCCCCTTTCTTCTATTTGTTCTTGCTCCTCCTTCACCTACTCACAAAAACACACTAACGTTTTTATATAGTACTCATTCCCTATTTACTATTCTCCATTTATCTAGCTTCTATTCCCCTACCTGTAATTTGTTTGTTTTTTTTCTCTACTTTCTGAGCATTCTTTTACCTCTTCAATCTCCTCGCTAAATAAAAATGTATAGTTTTTTTTATTTATTTACTTCTCTGTCTATTTTTCTTCCTATCCCTTTTTCTTCCTCCTCCATCAACTCACTGAACAAGCGTATCGTTCTAATCTATCTATCTTCTACCCTTCTATCGACCTTACCTCTACCTATCATTTGTCTACCTGTAATCACCAGTTTCCTCCTTCTACTTTCCTTCCTCTTATTATATTTATTCTTCCTTCTTTCTATGTCTTTCTTTCCCTCTTCTCTTCCGTCTACTCGCTAACTAACAATGTGCTTTTTTTTATTTGTCATTTACTTTTCTCTACTTTTATTTGACTTTCTGTTATTCAAGTTTTTCTATCCTTCTTTCTATTCCCTCATTTTTCTCACATTTTCCTCATATATTAACTCACTGAACAAGGTTCCCATTTTTATCTACCTATCGTCTACCCTTCTATCTCCATTACCTCTACCTGTTATTTGTCTACCTGTAATCACCACTTCTCTCCTACCTTCCTTCCTCTTATTTTATTTATTCTTCCTTCGTTCTGTGTTTTTCTTTCCCTCTTCTCTTCCGTCTACACGCTAACTAACAATGTACTTTTTTTTCTTTATCTATCATTTACTTTTCTCTCTACTTTTATTTGACTTTCCCTGTTCTTCAAATTTAGCTATCCTTCTTTTTCCTCACATTTTCCTCATATATTAACTCGCTTAACTAGGGTTCTATTTTTATCTACCTATCTTCTACCCTTCTATCTCCATTCCTTGTACCTGTTATCACCACTTCTCTCCTACCTTCGTTCCTCTTATTTTATTTATTCTTCCTTCTTTCTGTGTCTTCCTTTCCCTCTTCCCTTCCGTCTATTCGCTAACACAGTATCTTTCTGTATTCATTATTTACTTTTCTGTCTATTTCTCTTTTTTTATCTCCCTGTTTTTCGTGTTTTTCCTTTCCTTCTTTTATTCCATCCCTTCATTTTCTCATCCATCAACAAGCTAAACAAAGGTCCTATTTTTATCTACCTATCCTCTACCCTTCTATCTCCATTCCCTCTACCTGTTATTAGTCTACCTGTTATCACCACTTCTCTCCTACCTTCGTTCCTCTTATTTTATTTATTCTTCCTTCTTTCTGTGTCTTCCTTTCCCTCTTCCCTTCCGTCTATTCGCTTACACAGTATCTTTCTGCATTCATTATTTACTTTTCTGTCTATTTCTCTTTTTTATCTCCCTGCTTTTTATGTTTTTCCTTCTTTCTTTCCATCCCTTCATTTCCTCATCCAAGCTAAACAAGGGTTCAATTTTTATCTATCTATCCTCTACCCTTCTACCTCCATTATCTTTACCTGTTATTAGCCTACCTGTAATCACCACTTCTCTCTCTCTCTATCTCTCTTTCTACCTGCTGAATAAAGTCCTGCTGTGCCCACGTCCTGCTTACTCTACTGCTGATGCTGATGCTGCTGTTGCTGTCTGCTGCACTCACTTACTGTTTGTGTGTCTGTCTGTCTTTCTCACTCACGTGGCTACAAGATGCTCAGGTACTGCTAATTACACTCACCTGTGGAAGGGAGAAAAAGACAGGTAAGTATTGGTGATGACGATGATGATGATGATGATGATGATGATGTACTCGTAGTCGTAGTATTTATAGTAAGTAATATGTTGCTGGGTTTTTTTATATTTTTGTTGTTGATGTTGTAATGAATAAAACAAAAATAGGAAGACATTATAACAAAACGTGGAAGAGGAAAAGAAGGAAGAGGAAGAGAAAGATGTAATGAAGGAAATAAAGAAAGAAACACATGTAACAAAACGAGGAAGAGGAAATGGAGGAGGAGGAAGAGGAAGAGGAAGAGAAAGAGGAAGATAATGAGGATGATGATGAACCGTGGGATGAGGAAGGGAGATAAAGAGGGAGGCAGGGACCCACACACCCCACCACTATCCCCCCCATACCTCCACCCCTCCTATTATCCCCCCTTTCCCCTTTCCTCCCCTTCCCCCTACAATACATAACAGGCCTCTTCCCCGCCCTTTCCTCATTCCCCCTCCCCTCCTCTCCCCTCCTTCAGCCCATCACGTACCAAAATGTCAAGGCCTAGGGAGGGGAAATGAGGGGAGGGGAATGAGGGGGTGGGGGGAGTAGGGGGGAGCAAGGCCCTTCTTCCCCAATAGGAATTCCCCTCAAATGAGTAGGCGTCTCTCTCTCTCTCTCTCTCTCTCTCTCTCTCTCTCTCTCTCTCTCTCTCTCTCTCTCTCTCTCTCTCTCTCTCTCTCTCTCTCTCTCTCTCTCTCTCTCTCTCTCATCAACGGATAAAGGCAGATTAAAACACACACACACACACACACACACACACACACACACACACACACACACACACACACAGAGACAGACAGACAGACAGACAGACAGACAGACACACACACACACACACACACACACACACACACACACACACACACACACACACACACACACACACACACACACACACACACACAGACAAAAAAACGGTCATACCTGTACATTCGTAACTTTCACCATGTGACCAGCAGGTGAACGCTCGACAGGTGACCCCCAATCAGTCCCCAGGTAACCCGCCAACCCTTCCCCAAACCACACCCCAAGACTTTCCCTTCCACCACTTCACCCACACCTCAATATTTCATCCTAAACAATGCATTTTAAACCTCAACAACTCCACCCCACAACCCCCCATAACCTTCCACCCCATACACCTCCCCTCCCTCCCCACAGACCACAACCCAAAAACCCAACAAACTCCTTTAAACCTCTACAATTCCACCCCACAACCACCTCCCCCCAACAACCCCCAACAATCACATACCTCAAATAAATCCTTTTAACCTGTGCTATTCCAACCCACAACCCCCACCTCCTCTATCCCCTCTCACCCCATCCTCTGATCCCCCCCCCTCCCCCCATCCCCACCCCCGTAACTCAGGTAGCCTAATAACACCCCCAACCAGGTAATTCCTCACGCAATCCAGTAATCAAGATATTTGTCTCAGGTGCCCCGGACAAGTACGTGGGCAGCGGGGGCAGGTGAGAGCAAGGTAGGTAGCCAGGTGAATCAGTGAGCCAGGTAGACCCGTGCACTTGATTTAAACAGGTGAGTATGCACAGGTGAGGGAAAAAAAGCTTGGTTCGTTTAATTCTTGACTTGTTTGATTCAGTAACCTCTATTTTAGGCTTGCAAATCATCCTCTTCTGATGTTTGTTTATTCTGGACTTCCTTCTTTCTCCGTCTTTTTGTCACTCACTTTATCCTTCACTTCCCTTCTCTCTCCTTCTCTCCTCGTCTCTTGCCCTTCCCTCTCCTTATCAGTCCACTTATTCTTCACTTCCTTCTCTTTCCTTCTCTCTCTCCTTCTTGTCCGTCACTTCATCCTTCATTCCCCTTCTCTTTCCCTCTCTCCTCATCTCTTCCTCTTCTTCCCTCTCCTCACTTCTTTCTCTCTCTCTTATTCCTCTCTGCTCCTCTCTCTTTTTCAGTCTGTCTCTCCTTCCTCCAATCTCCTTCTCCATTCCTTTCCTCCACTTCTTTACTTCTCCAAATCCCTCTCCCCCCTTCCTCCTTCCTCCCCTTAACTCCTTCACTCCTCTTCTCCCCTTCTCCCCTCAACTCCAAATTTCTCTTCTCCTCATTCTATTTATCTCCACTCTCTTTCTCTTTCCATTCTTCCTTTTAACTCCTCCACTGTCCTTCTCTCCTCCTTCCCTAAACTCCTCCAAGTCTATCTCCTTCTCAATCTGTTTATCATCCTCCCCTCTTCCTTCTCCTCTTCTTAACTCCTACACTCCGCTTCCCTTTTCCTCTCAACTCCGACACTTCATTTCCCTCTTGCTCTCCTTAATTCCTACACTCCACTTCCCTCTTGCTCTCCTTAACTCCTACACTCCGCTTCCTCTTCCTCTTCTCACTCCTACACTCCGCTTCCCTCTTCCTCCTCTAACTCCTACACCTCACTTCCTCTTCCTCTTTTTCACTCCTACAACCCGCTTCCTTCTTCCTCTTCTTCACTCCTACACTCCCCTTCCCTTTTCCACTTCTCTTCCCTTGGCTCCGGGTTACTCGCGATAAGCAAACGAGCGATAAGTTTATAGTGAGGTGTGTCGATATTGTGTGTTCGGGGAAGTGTACACAGGTAGAGGAGGACAGGTGAGACAGGTAGAGGACGGGTGAACACAGGTAGGCAGGAAATTACGAGCAGGTGACGTAACAATTTTTTTTAGTTGATTTTTTTTTTCTGTGACTGACTGATTTGTTTCTTGTGCTTTACTTTGAGGGCGTGGTGTGGTAGGAGTATTTGTCTGTGTTTGTCTGTACCTGTGTGCCTACGTGTCTGTGTTTGTCTGTACCTGTGTGCCTACGTGTCTGTGTTTGCGTCTGTATTTCTGTCTGTCCGTATTTGTGTATTTGTCAGTATGTTTCTCTGTCTGTTTGTATTTGTGTCTGTTTTTTTAATCTGTCTGTATATCTGTCAGTAAGTTTGTCTGTCTGTATTTCTGTCTGTGCATGATTGTGTTTGTCTGTATCTGCTATAAGTAATTGTATGTATTTTTCTCTGCTTTTATATTTCTTGTGACTTTTTTTTTTTTACATCAGACGAAACAAACAAAGGCAAACAAAAAATATAGGAAAAGAAGAAAAAAAAGAGCCCACAAAGGTACAGTGCCCGAAAAGAGAAACTGATCGAGAAATTTTGAATGAGTCCTAAAGATTATTACAATTATCATCGTTTTATTAGTCTCTGCTCTGCCGCCCTTGCCGCAAAGAAAATAAAAGGAAAACATGAGTAAGGAAGACCGTTCATATGATTCAACCTTGATTTAAGTGCATGAGTAAATATCATGAATTCAGAAATGATAAAATGGCTAAAAAAAGGACCATAAGCCATTGGTCAGCTACACATACACACCAATCTGATTAGGTCACAGGTAAACAAGACCATAAAAGGGATTCGAACCAGAGTTTAAATAATTAGTAAACACATGTAACTTTGCACAGGTGTGAAATGACTCAGACCCTTGACTTTCCTCACCTGGACCAATCAGATTAAGCCACAGGTACGCGGAGGGGCCATTAAAAGGATCCAACACTGATTCAGGAGGATTAGCAAGTACAGGTGATTGGGTACACGTGTGAGATAACCCCAAGACGCTGATTAAGCTCACCTGCATTAAGTTTATGAGGTCACAGGTCAAAGGCGAAGATTAAAGGGGATTCGAACCCGCTTTAGGGGCATCAGGTACGGGATTTATGGGTTTAAACGATTCTGACCTTGATAAAGAGGGCTGGTTAAGGAGTCTATTGTGTTTTCGACTCGCCAGAGCAATAAACAAAGACGAGTTGAGTTCATTAAGTCAAGGATAAGACTAATGGGATCTGAACCTAAATTAAAGAGATATGTAGACTGGTTAGGGAATTTATAGATCATCGTGAAGGAATTTATATCGTCTATTAATTATGATACAAGAGGAAAGAGTAATCGTATCGGAACAAATTATCGGAACCGACTTCACGAGGATCTGAAGGTCGATTAGGGATTAAGATATTCTACTTAAGGAATTTCTACAGTTTTCTTATGATTCAGCAAAACCAAGGGGCATCAAGCCTGGAGGTCAGTTTAATAGGTTAGAGGTTACTAGGGACAAAATTATGGGATCTTAAAGCGAGTGATGGAAATTTGCACGTTAGTTGAGAGAAGTCACCCACGGTTCAGGAGTTTATAGATATTCTGGTGTCGATTGAGAAAACAAAATCAGCAGAAACCAAACAACGAAACCAACATCAACTCAACTAGATAAAAAGGAAGAATAATCGGATATGAACCTAATTTAAAAGGTTTGGCAGACACGATTCAGTAGTGTATAGATAATTTGTGTCTACTGAGAGGACAGAAAAAAAAACTAACTCTCCTAGGTGAAAGGGTAGAGAAATTGGATCTGAACCTACTATATAAAAGGATTGGCAGACAGGTTATGCTGTTTAAAGATTGTAGTTAAGGAGTTGAATAATATTTACGATGAAGCAAAACACAGAAAGGTCAGACAATGATTAGGTCAAAGGTTACAGGAGACAGCATAATGTGACCAAAAGGCGATGAACGGAGGGAAGAAAAGGGGGCAAGGAAATAAAACAAGAAGGAAAAGAACTGGGACAGAGGGAAAATAGAGAGAGAGAAACATAAATACCAGAGACCAGAAAGAAATGATGGAGGACAAAATGGAGAAAAAGAAAGAAAAGAGAAGAGGAATGGAATGAAACAGTGTGAAGGAGGAGTTAAAACGAATGAAAGAGAATATGAAGAAAGAAAGAGGGAAAGAGGGAAGTAGAAGAGAGGAACAGAAAGGAATGAAGCATAGAGGGAAGGTTAAAACAAAGGAAAGAAAGAGAGGAGAACATGAAGAAAAAAGAAAAAAGAGGAAGTGGAGAGGAAGAAAATGTGCAAAGGGAAAGTTAGAAAAATATAAGGACAGTGAAGATAGGAAAAAAAGGAAAAGAAGAGAAAGAAAGAAGAGAAGAGAGGAGTAAAGGAAGAAGATACTGTGTTGAGAATAAAAAAAAAAAAAGAGATGAAGAGGAGAGGAAGGAGATAACTTACAGGCGAGTTGAAAAAAAAAATACCATATGGCTCTGAGGTTTGTGTTCGGGTAAAAATTGAAAACACTGAATATACGAAGACTAGACATCCTGGGGTTCGAACTGGGTACAGGTGGTCGGTCAGCCTGGCGAGATGGTTCAGATAGCAAAGAGAGAAAGAGAGAGAGGAAGAAAAATAGAACCAAGGCTGACAGAGCAAGGAGACGAGACAAATGAGGAAAGGAAAGAATGGGGAGAACTAGATCAGGAGAGAGAGAGAGAGAGAGAGAGAGAGAGAGAGAGAGAGAGAGAGAGAGAGATAATTATGAAGTAAATAATAGGGAAACAAATGTAAAAGTGAGTAAGAGAGAGAGAGAGAGAGAGAGAAACAAACGCTCCTGCCTGTAATAAACTAACGGAGGGTAATAAAAACAGACAGGTGTGTGGGTTTATTAATTAGATGAGGTGTTTATGACCCCCTCTGAGTTATTAAGCGCATGGAAGGGTTCAGATACCACTTAAAGGGATCAGATACCACGTTAAAGGGTTCAGAAAGGGGATCAAAGGTTAAAGGGATTAGATATAGGAGGGGTGGAGGGGGTGGAGGAGGATTATGTATGGAAAGGAAGAAGGGGACGAAGAAGAGGAGATATGGGAGGGAAAGGAATATGTATGGAGGAAAAGAGGAAGGAAGGGAAGGAGAAAGGAGCGAAGGGAAGGGGGAAGAAAGGAAGGGAAGGAGGAAAAAAGGAAGGGAAGAAGTAAGAAACGAAGAGGAGGAAGAAACGAAGGAAAGAAAGAAGGAACAAAGGGAAGAACATTGAACGAAGAAAAAAGAAGGAACGAAAGGAAGGAGGAAAAACGTGAAGGAATGAAGGAAAGGAGAAGTTACGAAATATGATAAAGAAGAAGGAAAAAATAGAATAGAAGGAAAAATGTAGAACTATATGCAGGCATACCAGATAATAAAAAGAAATAACGAGGGAGGAAACACTGGAAGAAGGAAAAAGAAGGTAGAGGATGATGAAAGGAGATAATGTGTAGATGGGGGTAATAATTAAGAAAGATAGGGAGAGAAGGAATAAAGGAAGGAGATCAGAAGAAGATGAGGGAGTGGAAGAGAAGATGAAGATGATGAAGTAGAAAGGAGTTAAAAAGAAAGAAAAAGAGGGAAAGAGAAAGAAAGGAAGAATATAATACGTAAAGGGGGATTAGAAAAGGAAAAAAAGATAAAGAAAGGAACGAGAGAAAGAAATGAGGGAATAACGAACGAAGAATAGGGCAGATAGAGTGGATGTATGAGGGAGGTGGAAGAAAATGAAAGAGGGAAAAAAAGTGGAGGAAGTGGTGCAAAATTTGAGGTATGAAATATGGGAAAGACATTAACGTGGTGGAATAGAGATGTGAAATGGAATGGGTGGAATGAAGAAAATGAAATAAGGTTAGTGGAAGAATGTAGAAGAGTGGAATGATGATGGAATAGACGCAGGATAAGTGAAATGAAAGAAGTGGAATGGAGTTGGTGGAGGCATATGGAGAAGTGGAATGATGATACGGGAATAAGTCAAGTGGAATGAGTCAAGTGGAATGAGTCAAGTGGAATGAGTCAAGTGGAATGAGTCGAGTGGAATAAGTCAAGTGGAATGATCAAGTGAAATGAGTCAAGTGGAACGAGTCAAGTGGAATGAATCAAGTGGAATGCGTCAAGTGGAATGAGTCAAGTGGAATGATCAAGTGAAATGAGTCAAGTGGAACGAGTCAAGTGGAATGAGTCAAGTGGAATGCGTCAAGTGGAATGAGTCAAGTGGAACGAGTCAAGTGGAACGAGTCAAGTGGAACGAGTCAAGTGGAATGAGTCAAGTGGAATGAGTCAAGTGGAATAAGTCAAGTGGAATGATTAAGTGGAATGAGTCAAGTGGAATGAGTCAAGTGGAATAAGTCAAGTGGAATGAGTCAAGTGGAATAAGTCAAGTGGAATGAGTCAAGTGGAATGATTAAGTGGAATGAGTCAAGTGGAATGAAGGAAATGAAGTGAGGTCAGTGGAAGCATGCAGGAGTGGGATGGTGTTGGAATTAAGTTGTGGAATGAGTCAAGTGGAATGAAAGGAAATTAAATGAAGTCAGTGTAAGCATGTGGAGGAGTGGAATGATGTCAGTGGACCGAGGTTAGGGGAGCGGGGTGGAGGGGGGGAGGCCTGAGTGCTTGACCGGCGCCCAATTAGTGAAATACAATCAATGCGTGTAAGGCCAGGTAAGTGATTGGCGCCCAGGTGAACTACACACACACACACACACACACACGCGCAGGTGATAATTAAAAAACCGTGTATAGCAAACCACCCTCACACCTTCACACCTGCACACACACACACACACACACACACACACACACACACACACAGGTGGGGAAAGTGCGACAAGATTTACCTGTTCTGTGTATTTTTAAGATTTCGGGAACTGGAAGAAGAAGAAGAAGAAGAAGAAGAAACTTTAAAAGAAAAAGAAAAAGCAGAAAAAGAAAACAAAGGGCAAGAAGAAAACAAGAAGAAAAACAAGAAAAAGAAGAACAAGAACAAGTAAAGAAAATCACGGAGAACAAGAAAGAACGAACAAGAACAAAAACAAGAAAAGAACGAAAACACACAATACTAAAAAAAATAAACAAGAAAAAACAAAAACACAAGTGGCTTGCAAATCATAAATCAAGGCGAAAAAAATAATGTAAAAATCCAAAAAGCGAAGAATGAAAAATGAAAGTCTTCGCAAACATTTATTTATCACGACCAACCATTTACAACAGGAGGGAGGGAGGGAGGGAAGGGAGAGAAGGAGGGAGAGAGAAAGGGTGAAGGAAGGAGAGGAGATGAAAGAGGGTGGATGAAGGGAGGAAGAGGAGGGGGGTGGAAGAAGGAAAGATGTGGAAGAAGGGAATTGAAGGGAGGAAGGGGAGGGAGGTGGAAGAAGGGAAGATGTAGAAGGAGGGCGATGGAAGGGAGAAAGGATGGAAAGAGAGGAGGAAGAGGGAAGAAGGGAGAGAGTGAGAGAGTGAAGGAGGGTTTAGGAAGGGAAGGAGAGGAAAGTGGAGAGAGGGAAGGAGAGATAAAGGAAAGTGGAGGACGAGAGGAAGAGAAGGAGGGTGGATGGAGAGAACGAGAAATAAAGAAGGAGAGAGAGGGAGAGAGAGAACGAGCGTGGTGGAAGGGAGGTAAAGAATAAGTGGAGGAGAAACTAGAAGGTATACGGAGAAAAAAAAGGAGGAAAAAATATCTAGGATGCAAGGGGATGTAGGACACGGAGAAGCAGGAATCCCAGGAAAAGAAGGAAAGTAGGAAAGAATAAAAGAACATAGGAGAGAGAGAGAGAGAGAATAAGGAAATAAGATAGTGTGAATGATAGCGACGTAGTGAAGCAAAGCAAGAAAGCAAATGAAGGAAGGGAGGGAGAAGAGGGGGAGGAGGAGGAGGAGGAGGAGGAGGAGGAGGGAGGGAGAGGAGGAAGAGGGAGGGAGGGAGGAGGGAGTTAGGTCAAGGCTAGCATGACCAATGGAAAAAGTAGTTTGTGAGAGCAGCAACAACAACAACAACAACAATAGTAGTAGTAGTAGTAGTAGTAGTAGTAGTAGTAGTAGTAGTAGTAGTAGTAGTAGTAGAGAAAAAAAAAGATAATGATGGTGAAGGAGGAGGACGAGGACGAGGAGGAGGAGGAAGAGGAAGAGGAGGAGGAGGAGGAGGAGGAAGAGGAAGAGGAAGAGGAGGAGAAAGAGGAAGAGGAGGAGGAGGAGGAAGAGGAATAGGAGGAGATACAATTACTTTCCCCACCTCCCCCACCCTCTCCCCCCTCTCCCCATCCACACCCACCTCCACTTCCTCCCACACCCACACCCACTAACCCACTTCCCCCTTCCTTAAATATCCTTCTACCCCCCTCCCCCCTTCCTCCCCACCCCCCCAAACAGCCACTCCCTTTCATTTGCTTACTGTGCCTCCCCACCCTCCTCCCCTCCCCTCTTCCCCAAAATTCCCCTCCCCACACCCCAATATTCCTCCTCCCCCTCTCCGTTTCTCTCGCTCTTACTCACCTCCTCCTTCCCCTTCTTCCCCATTCCCCTTTTCCATTTCTCTTACCTCACCCTCCTCCTCCCTCCCCTTCTTCCCCATCCTTATTCACCCCCTTCCTCTTACCATTACTAACCCCACCCTTCTCTTCCCTCATTCATCCCCTTCCTTTCCAACACCTTCCATTTCCCATCCTCCCCTTCCCCATCCCTTCCCTTCCTTCCCCATTCCTCTTACCATTACTAACCTCATCCTTCTCTTCCCTCTTTCATCCCCTCCCTTTCCAGCACCTCCCCTTTCCCATCCTCTCCTTCCCCTCCTTCCACATTCTTCTACCTTTTCCCCTATTACTAACCACGCCCCTTACCCCCATTTTTTTCCTCTTCCTTTCCAGCAACTTCCCCTTCCCCTTCCCCTTCCCTCCCCTCCCCTCCCCTTTCCCCATTCCTCCCCACAACCTTTCCCTTCTCGCGTTAATCACCCACACCCATACCTTCACATACAACCTATTCCCCTCCCCACCCCACCCCTCCCCACCATTCCCCTTCCTCCTCCCCAAGGCATAACAACGTGGCAGGGCTTCGTGGGCCTTGGGGAGTGATTTTTTAGGGGAGGGAAGGGGAGGGAAAGGGATGGGAAGGGGAGGGGGAGAGGGTGACACCTTTTCCTACCTCCCCCCTTCTCCCCACTCTTCCCCTTCCTCCTCCCCCTCCTCCCCATCACATTCACTTTGACCAATCTCGGGCAGGTAAAAAACAAAGGTAAGCTGTTGTTAGTACTGCAAATTATTTTTTTATTGCTATGTAAATGGAGGGAGGAAAACAAGTAATGAAGGAGGAGAGAGAGAGAGAGAGAGAGAGAGAGAGAGAGAGAGAGAGAGAGAGAGAATGAAAGGAAAGAAAGAAGAAAGGAAGGCAGGAGTAAAGGAAAGAAGGAATGCTAGAGGTAATGAAGGAAGGAAAGAAGGCAACAGGAAATGAATGAATGAAGGAGGAGAGAGAATGAAGAAAAGAAGGAAGGCAATAGGGAAGGAATGAAGAAGGGAAGAAAGGAAGAATGAAAGAAAGATAAACGATAACGAAAGAAAAGAAAAAAGAAGAAAGAAAGGAGAAAGAAAGAAAGAAAAAGAGAGAAAGGTGTATAATTTCTGGCAGTTACGGCAAAACAAAAAAAAAGATAATTAACACACACACACACACACACACACACACACACACACACACACACACACCAACCACGACAAGCATACACGGAAACAAACAAGCAAAACAAATTAATGACGCACTTAGAAGGATTAAAAACATTCTCTCTCTCTCTCTCTCTCTCTCTCTCTCTCTCTCTCTCTCTCTCTCTCTCTCTCTCTCTCTCTCTCTCTCTCTCTCTCTCTCTCTCTCTCTCTCTCTCTCTCTCTCTCTCTCTCTCTCTCTCAGTAATTAAGAAAGCAAACAAACATTCGCACACACACACACACACACACACACACACACACACACACACACACACACACACACACACAAACACACACACAAAGGTCAATCGGCGCCCCCTCACGACCCATACTGTGACCCATTACGCCTGCCGGAAATACCCACACGTGGAGGACGCCAATGATGACCTTCGACCTCCCCACCCCCAACCCCCGTGTGTCACTGTGGGGGGTTGTGGGGGGTGAGGAGTTGAAGTTGAGTGTGTGTGTGTGTGTGTGTGTGTGTGTGTGTGTGTGTGTGTGTGTGTGTGTGTGTGTGTGTGTGTGTGTGTGTGTGTGTGTGTGTGTGTGTGTGTGGTGTGTGTGTGTGTGTACCTATCCATTCTATTCTTAATTGAGTCACGATTGCTATGTCACGTAATTGATCACAGTTTCATCAATGGTCATTTATCACACTTATCTAATCTACGGTATCATACTTTTATCTTGTTATTTACCTATTTTTATTTTCTTATTCTAATTTATCACGTTTTATATTTATCACACTTCACTAATTAAATCATTTTGCTTATTTGTACTTTTTCAACACTATTTAATAAAGTAAGGAATTTCAGAAAGTTAGAAAAAATCCATTACGTAAAGAATTTCATCTCTAATCTTTTCCCTTTATATTTTCCCTTCCATTCATTTATCATTCCTTCCCCTTCAATTTTCCCTCCATTTCTAACATTCCTCTCTCATCTTTTCCCTCTCCCTCATCTTCTTATCTTATCTCCTCTTCCTTTACCTTTCTCTTCCCCTCCCTTCATTCCATTCCTTTCTCTCCTCTTCCTTTCTTCCATTCCTTTCTCTTCCATATTTACACACACACACACACACACACACACACACACACACACACACACACACACACACTTTATCCCCAACACCCATACCTTCCCTCCACTCCCCCTCCCCCTTCCCCCTACTCACACACACCCTCCCTTCTCCCCTCCACCCCCTGACACTCACCCCTACGTAATATATCTTGGTGGCCACGGGCATGGGGGGCGGGGGGGAGTAGGAGGCCGCGCTGCCCCGCCCCGACGCGACGCACCCCTGGCAATCCCGCAGACTGAGGGCAGAGCACGCGGCCGCCATCTTGCTACTCCGGTCTCCAGGGGGTTTGGTGTGACGCTTGTGTTGTTGTTTTCCTCGTATTTTCTTAATGTTTTTTTCTCGGATTGTTGTTTCTTATTATTTTTTTCTTGTTTTTTTCTTCTTGTTTCTTCTTTATTATTTTTTTCCTTATTCTTATTTTTCTTATTATTTATCGACTATTTTGTTTTTCTCTTACTTTTTTTCTAATAATTATTATTCGTATTTTTTTTATTATTTATCAGTTATTTGTTTTTTTCTTTCTTACTT
This sequence comes from Eriocheir sinensis, assembly GCF_024679095.1. NCBI lineage: Eukaryota > Metazoa > Arthropoda > Malacostraca > Decapoda > Varunidae > Eriocheir > Eriocheir sinensis. Next base: position 8,272,032 of record NC_066538.1, read on the forward strand.
TTTCTTGTTTTTTCCTTATTATTATTTCCTTCTTGTTTATTCGTTACTTTTCTTATTATTTCCTTCTTATTGTTTTCTTACTCTTATTTCTTTCTGATCATATTTCTATATTCCTTTTCTTTTTTCCTTTTTCCTTTAATACTTTTTGCTTGTCCCTTTTTCTTGTTTTTTTCCTTCTTATTTCTTCGTTATTTTCTCTTTATTCAATTTTTCTTGGCCTTATTTCTTTATCATTTCTGTATCACTTCTTTTTTTTTGTTTTTTCTTTAATACTTTTTTCCTTGTTCTTATTTCTTTCTTATTATTTTCTCACGCATTTTGATTTAATACTTCCAATTCGAACATGCATTTTTTTTTATTCACTATATTTACAGTTTTCACGTTTTTCCTCTCAAGTTCACGCTCAAATATTTCTTTTCGGCAATTTATTTCCATTTATTATTTCAGAGGTTTTTGGAATTCAAGTTTTTCCTCGCAGTTTGTTTCCTTTCACACGTTTCTTCCCACCTCAGTTTCTTTTTAACAAGTTTCTTTTCTCTTTAAGTTTCATTTTGCACGTTTCTCTTCACTTGTCTTTCTTATCGCACGTTATTTCATAGGTTTTTTGGATTTCATGTTTTCTATCGTGTTTCGTTTCTTTTCACTAGTTTCTTCTCTCTTAAGTTTCGTTTTGCGCGTTTCTCTTCACTGTTCTCTCTTACCGCACGTTTCTTTCTCCTTTAGTTTCTTTTATTTATATATTTTAGCCCGTTTCTTCTCACAGTTTCTATTAGCGAGTTTCTTATTCCTTAGTTTCACTCCACTTTTCTTTTTTATCGTACGTTTCTTCCTCTCTCAGTTTCTTTTTTTTCTTTATTCGTCCGTTTCTTGTCACACTTTCATTCAGCGAGTTTCTTTTTCCTTTATTTCTTTCTCCATTAGTTTCTCTTTTCTTTCTATTCCCTCGTTTTTTTTCTTACAGTTTCTTTTAGCAAGTTTCTTCCTCCTTAGTTTCTTTTTTTCTCTTCGCCCGTTTCTTTCTTTTCACAGTTTTTTCCTCAGTTTCTTTTTCTCTTAGTTTCTTCTCTTTCTTTTCCCCCGTTTCTCCTCAGTTTCTTTTTAGCGAGTTCTTCCTCCTTAATTTCTTTCTTCCTAATTTTCTTTATGCACGTTTCTTTCCGTCTAAGTTTCTTCCTCCTTAATTTCTTTCTTCCTAACTTTCTTTATGCACGTTTCTTTCCGTCTAGTTTCTTCCCCTTAGTTTCTTTTCCCCTAAGTCTCTTTTCCCCTTAGTTTCTTTCTGCACGTTCCTTCCCACTTAAGTGTTTCCCTGCACGTTTCTTCCCACCTTTGTTTCTTATCGCACGCTTCCTCTTTCTCTTTTTTTTCACTCTCTCACCCTTGACTTGCCTCCTTCTTTGTTTACTCTTCCTTGCTCTCCTTCTCTCCTCCTTCCTCTTCTTGTCTTTATTCTCTTGCTCTCTTTCTTATTTCCTGCTTCGCTTGTTTGCCCTCATTAATATTCACTCTTTTTTTATCTCTATTTCTTTTTTTTGTGTGTGTGTATTGAGCAACGTCACTCACTAACTCACTAACTCACTTGCTCACGTACTCTTTTTTTTTCTCTCTTCTTTTATCAACTTTACACGGCCCTTATTAGCCTTTTTTTCTTCTTTTTTTCTTCTTTTTCTTGTCTTCGTCTCTACGTCATTCATTCAATCATCTCCATATTTGGGTTCTCTGCTTTTCTCTTCCTCTTCCTCCCTCGTTTTTTTCTCTTTTCCTTCTCTCTTTTTGTCACTATTTTTTTTATTAGTTTGCTCGGTTTTTCTTTTCTCTTTTCTTCTTTTTAATTCGTTTTCTTGTTTATTCCATTTAACTTTTCAATTCACGTTATTGTTTCCCTTCTTCTCCCTCCTTTCTTTCTTCTTTCCTTGTTTCTTTTAAATTACTTAATCCCTGTTTCGCTTCTTTGTCTCTTTACTATGTTTCTTTAATCTGTTCCCAAGTTTTGTCTTCGCTAATGTCAGCTTTTGTCTATCTTTCTTTCCTCTTTTCTTTCTCTTTTGTTTTCGCTCCAAGTTTCACCTTAATTAGTTTCTTTTTCTTTAACTTTTTTTTGTTTTCTCTTAAAATATTTCGAATTCTTTCATTCAACTCAGCAACACATTCTTCAGTATTTCTTGACGCTTCTTTTCTTTTTTATCTTTTGCTTCTCTTATTCGTTTTTTTTCCGCTTTTCTAATCGTTCATTCAACTCAACACATTCTTCGTTAACGTTAATATTTCTTTACGTTTTATTTTGTTTTCTGTTTATCCTTTTCTCTTCTTTCTTATCTTATGCTTCTCTTATGTTTTATCTTTTCTCTCTTTCTTAATTTTCTTTTCTTCTGCTACTCTTTCTTACTTTTTCTTATCTTTTATTTCTTTTACTTTCATCTTTTTCTCATTCTTAATTTTCTTTTCTTCTGCTACTCTCTTATCTTTTACTTCTCTCTTTTCATCTATTTCTCTTTCTTAATTTTCTTTTTTTCTGTCGCTACTTCTTACTCTTCTTCCAGTGACAATTATTTTTTTTTCTTTCCTTTCCCCTTAATTCACAACCGTCAAGGAATTCCTGTGTGTTTTCCTTCTTCTCTTCTTCGCTTTTTTCCCTTTGTTTATCAGACTGTCTCGTTATTTTTTTTTCTTGGTCACGTCTCCCCGTAACTCGTTCTTCTTTCCCCTCTGTTTATTTCACCACCATCAAGAAATTACTATGTTTTTTTTTTCTTCTTCTCGTTAGCTTACTGGTTTTTCCTTCTTTTGATTCTCAGGTTTCTGTTTAGTATCTTCGTTTTCTTTTTCTCAGCTTCTTCCACTAACACGTTTTTTTCTTTTTTTTTTTTCAATTTCTTCTTCTTTCCTTTTCGTGTAGTTAACAAGCATCAAGTAATTTCAGTGTCGGTTTTCCTTTTTTCTTTTATTTTTCTTTTATCTGTCTTTTATCTTTCCTTTTTTCTTCTTATTTCATCCTATAATATTTCTTCTTTCCTCTCAGATCAATTCAGTATCATCAAATAAAGTTCAATATTTGTTTTTTTTCTTTTTTTACTCTTGTTTTTTTTATCATAATTACTCCATTTTACTTTTTCTTTCCACTTCATCCGGTAACTTTTTTTATTTCCTTCTTTTGTCTCACATGAACTCAGAACCATCAAGTAAGTTCTGTCTTTGAGTATTCTTTCTTTATTCTTTTTCAGCTGTTTGTCACAATTTGTCTTAATTTATTTTCCTTTATTTCTCCACTTCATCCGGTGACAATTCTTTTCTCTCACATTAATTAAAACCATCAAGTGAGTTCTGTTTGTCTTTCCTTTGTTTTCAGCTGTTTGCCATAATTTTTTTCTTGATATATTTCCTTTTTTCCTTCTCACTTCACCGACAACTTTTTTTCTTTCTTCGCGTGAATTTGGAACAATCAGGCCAGCGCAGTGTTTGGTTGTGGTTCCCGTTTTCTTTTCCTCCTCCTCCTCTTCTTCCTCCCTTTGTTTAGTGGGCACCCTGACGGCGGCATTTTTCGGCACGCTCTCCCTCTTTCGTCATCTTTATCTCACGAAGGTTTGTTTTCTCGCTTTGTTTCGCTCTTGAATTGGCGATGTTTGTTTTTTCACCGTGAGTTTGCTTTTATTTCTTTTTCCTTGTGTTTGTGTGTTTGTTTCCACCTTCAGTTGTATTTTTTTTCTTTGTTTTGATTTGGTTAAGTTTGTTTCTGAACCTTTAATTTTGTTTTTGTTTGTTTTCTTTGTTTGTCGGTTTGGTTTTCTTAAGCTTCAGTCTGCTTGTTTTTTTTTTTGTTTTTTTTGTCTTTTCTTCTCTTTCTTTCTGTCTTGATTTGGTTATGTTTGTTTTCCACCTTCAATTTTTTTTTTGTTTGTTTTCTTTGTTTGTCGGTTTGGTTTCTCAGCTTCAGTCTGCTTGTTTTTTTTTTTTCTTTTCTTTCTTTCTGTCTTGAATTGGTTGGTTGTTTTCCCTCCTTTGTTTCTGTTTCGATTTGGCTGTTTGAGTTGCAACCTTTAATGTTTTTTTTATTTGTTTTGTTTTTCTCTTTGTTTGTCTTTGTCTGTTTTTCACTTTCAATTATTTCTTTCTATTTTGTTTTTCTTCCTTCGTTCCTGTCTTGATTTGTCTGTTTATGTTTTCACTTTCAATTATATATTTTTTCTTCTTGTTGGTGTTTTTGTATGTTTGATTTTCCCGCCTTCTGTTTGTCTTTTTCCACGACTGTTTGATTTTCCCCTTGTTTGTCTTTGTGTTTCGGTTCGTCGACTCGTGATTCAATATTTGTCTGTTTGTTTTGATTGTTTGTGTTTTGTTTTCCTTATTTGCTATTTTCCCTCAAATTTTTTCTGATTTTCTTCAATTTCCTTTTATTTCAGTCTTTTTGTCTCTATGTATGGCTCTGTCTTCTTTTCTTTTTTTTAGTGTTTGTTATGTTTTTTTTCTTCTATTCTTTATTTGCATTCAAGTTTTCCTCTACCTTTTTTTCTATTCAACCTTTTATTGCAATCTTTCTTTCTTTATTTATTAATAACTTTATCTTCTATTTTTATTGCAATCCTTTCTTTATCAATAACTTTTTTCTATTTGTCTGTCTGTAGAAATTTTTGCCTGTTTTCTGTTTTATATATTTTTATTTGCTATTTTCATTTTTATCTTTTTGATGCAATGTTCATCTTTCTTTGACTTCAATGTCCATGTTTACTTTTATTAATATTTTCCTTGGCTACTTTTTCGGTTACTCTTCTCAATTATCTTTTTATTGTGGTCTTAATTTCCTTTTCTAATGATCCTCAATTGTCACCTTGTTACTATCACTTTTTTGCGTCACAACATTCACTTCGTCTATTGTTGCGAGCGATCTTCATTCGTTTTTGTTCGATCTTGTTATTGTCTTGCTCGATGTAGCGATTGTCATTTGTTTTTTTTTGGTAACAGTCCTCACGTATCTTACTTAACGATCTTCATTTGTTTTTGTTCTTGTTAGGGTCTTGAATCATCTATTGTTTCGATGTTTGAGTCTTCTTAGTATAGCTGTCATTTATCTATCTATCTATTTATCTTTACACGTGGAAGGAGAGATGATTCCAAGGAGTAACTTTTGATAACCCTTGCAGTATGACGTTTTTCCGAGGGTGACCTAAAATAACATGACGAAGAGATGACAGGATCGAGGATGACTTCTGAGACACTTAAAGACGACCTGATCCTTGGAAGACGGGTTAGAAGCACTTCGAGGACGACTTGTAGGAACTCTTGAGAACCACACACGGAGGACGGAACAGGAACTTCGAAACAGAACAAGTCCTCGAGAACAAGCAAATAGTTTCCAGGTTCACTTGGGTAGCACTTCGAGACCAACTTAAGCACAGCAAGGACGACTTAATGCTGTTCGAGGATGACCTGAACGCTTTGAAGACGACCTGGCACCTTGAAGGACAACTTAGATCCTTCAGTAACAACCAAATCACTTCGAAGGTGACGTAAGGGGTTCAAGGACGAGGTAAACGCTTCAAGGCCGACCATACAACTTTATAAACCTCTTTCCAGCCTCGAGGACGCTTTAAGAACGAGCTAGCCACTTCGAGGATCACGTAAGCACTTGGAGGAGAACCTACTAACACTCAGCGTCTCAAGACCAACCTCAACACTTCACAAATGCTTTTCCAACCTCGAGAAGGAGGAGGACCTACCAACACTCAGCGTCTCAAGACCAACCTCAATACTTCACAAATGCTTTTCCAACCTCCAGAACCACCCAAGGGCGAGCTCACCACTTCGAGGATGACCTAATCACTTGGGGAGGGCCTAAGCTCTTGGGGGAGGACTTAATGACACTCAAAAGTTCAAGTCCGACGTCACAAATTCATAGACGACTTTCCAGCCTCCAGATGCATTCAAGGGCGAGATCACCACTTCGAGGATGACCTAAGCACTCCGAGGATGACCTAAGCACTTGGGGAAGGACTTAATGACACTCAACAGTCCGACATCACAAATTCATAGACGACTTTCCAGCCTCCATATGCATTCAAGGGCGAGCTCACCACTCCGAGGATGACCTAAGCACTTCGAGGATGACCTAAGCACTCCGAGTATGACCTCCGAGTATTAGCTTTCACCTCCAGCAATAACTTGACCGCGATTCCCTCCATACACACGCTTTCCAAATGACAGGCGGAGGGAGGCAAGGAGGAGGGTGGAGGAGGGGGAAGGGGAGGAGGAGGGAGATGAGTTAAGTCTCCTCCAATCTCCTTCGCGGGCGAGCACTTCCCTCCACGACTCCTCACTCAACACTGACACGCCTTCCCTCCTCCCTCCTACCTCCCTTCCTTCTTTCCTCCACCTTCACATCCTCCTACTCCTCCTCCTCTTACTCTCCCTTCCGAGCCCCTTTCCTTCGCCTCCTTTCATCTCTTCCTCCCACTTCAGTGCCCACAAGTGTCTCCTCCTCCTTCTCCTCCTCCTCTTCTTCCTCCTCCTCCTCCTCCTCCTCCTCCTTCCCCACCTCCTCCTTTCCTTTTTTTCCTACTTTTTTATTACACAGCTTGCTTGACCTCTTAATTTTGTTTGGTTTTCTTCTTCTTCTTCTTCTTCTTCTTCTTCTTCTTCTTCTTCTTCTTCTTCTTCTTCTTCTTCTCCTTCTTCTTCTTCTTCTTCTTCTTCTTCATTTTCTTTTTTTTTCTTCTTCTCTTTCTTCTTCAATTTTTGTTATCGATATATTTTCATTCTTCTTCTTATTATTATTATTATTATTACTATTATCATTATTATTATTATTATTATCAATGTTAATATATTCATCACTTTCACTCTTTTACTGCTACTACTACTACTAATAATAATAATAATAATAATAATAATAATAAAAAAAATAGACAATAATAATAATAATAATAATAATAATAATAATAATAATAATAATAATAATAATAATAATAATAATAATAATAATAACAACAATAATAATAATAAAAGTAACATCTTTATACTTCACAAGCACTATCCCTCCTCCTCCTCCTCCTCCTCCTCCTCCACCCACGCAGGTAAGTCAGACCAGGAAGCAGAGGAACAATACACTAATTACAGGTAAACAAGGTGCATTGTGCCTCCTATCACAAGGCCAGGTGAGCAAGCGAGAGAGAGAGAGAGAGAGAGAGAGAGAGAGAGAGAGAGAGAGAGAGAGAGAGAGAGATAAGGTGGACAAAGACTACGAAAGAAGAAACAAAGCAAACAATCAAATTACAATCAGATTACATTTTGAAACAAGCGGGAGAGAAAGCTAAACACACACACACACACACACACACACACACACACACACACACACA
>NC_066538.1:8281880-8289380 GCF_024679095.1 Eriocheir sinensis
TTCCTTCTTCCTTCCCCATTCCCTTCTTCCCTCCGTCTCCCCTGTATCGTTCTTCCCCTTCATCTCTCCGCCTTCCCCTTTCTTTTCATTCCTTTCCTTCACCCTCTTCTTCCCTTCTCTTCATCCCCCCCCTCCCCATCTTTTCCCTCTTCCTTTCCCTTCCATCCCTCCCCCTCTCCATCTTCTGCTCTTCCCTTCGTCCCTCCCCCTTCCCTCATCCTTCCTCTCTTCTCCCCCACTCCCCTTCCTCCCTCTTCCTCTCCCTTCACATATAGGGCAGCTGACATGTCCATCTCGTTCATATCAGTGGCCAGGTATAAACAGGTAAGAAAAAAGGAAGTGAGGGGGAGAAGGAAGGGGAGGGGGAGGGGAGGAAAACGGGATGAAGGGAGGAGGGAGGGAGAGGGGGAGAAGGTAGTGTGTGGGGAAAACGAAAGGGAAATGGATGGAAAAAGAAGGTGAAGGGAATGGGAAGGGGAAGGAAAAGATAGAGTTTGAGAGAGGAAAGAGGAGGGGAGGATAAGGAAAAGGGAGAAAGTAAAGGGAAAGGAGGGGGAGGGATAGGGATGGAAATGGTAGAGTTTGAGGGAGTATGAAAGAGGAATAATAGGGTAAGGAAATGGGAAGATGGGAAGAGGAAAAAGAAGGAGGAGAGGAGGAGGAGGAAAATGGACGAAGGAAGGAAGAGGGGGAGGGGAAGGAAAATGGACGAAGGAAAGAGGAGGGGAAGGGGAAGGGAAAGGGACGAAGGAAGAAGGAAGGAGGAAGGGGCGAGGTAGAGTTAGGAAAAGAGAAGAAGGGAAGACGTGGGAAGGGAAAGGGGAGGAGAAAGAGGAATGGGAGGGGGAGAGGAAGGAAAGGCGATGTGAGGGAGAAGGAAAGGATGGGAGGGGAGGGGGAAAAGAGACGAAGGGATGGGGGAGTAAAAAGGGGAGAGGGAGAATAAGAAAAAGGGACGGAGGAAAGGGGAAGAGGAAGGGGGGAAGTGTAAGGGGAAGGGGGAAAGGGGAAGAGGGGATGGAGGGAGGGGGTTAAGTGTATTAGATAAAGTATACAATATGATTCTTGTATGCAAATGAGAGAGGAGGAAAAAATGGGGAGGAGAGGAAAAAGAAGAATATTAGGATTTGGAGTTTGCCGAGGTGGAGATGTATAAAAAAACAGGAATATTTGAGTATAATTATGAAACTCAAGATTTATTAATATTAGTTTATGAATATTGTGTAAATTGTATGCCCTTCTATTTTTTTCTTTCTCCTTCACCTTCTACTCTCTTTCTCCTCTACCCCTTTATTTCTCTCCTCATCTTTCCTTCTCTTCTAACTATTTCTCTACTCTCCCTTCTACCCATTCATTTTTTCCTCTTCTATTCCATCTTTCTCTTCCTTCTCTTTATACGCTTTCTTTAATCCACATTCTTCTTTCTTCTCCTTCCCCTTCTACTCTCTTTCTCCTCTACCCCTTTATTTCTCTCCTCTTCTTTCCTTCTCTTCTATTTCTCTACTCTCCCTCTTACCCTTTCATTATTTTCTCTTCCTCCTCCTTATACTCTCTTTCTCCTCTACCTCTTTATTTCTCTCCTCTTCTTTCCTTCTCTTCTAACTATTTCTCTCCTCTCCCTCCTTCCCTTTCATTATCTTCTCTTCTATTTTCTCTTTCTCCTCCCACTCATACTCCCTTTCTCCTCTACCTCTTTATTTCTCTCCTCTTCTCTCCTTCCCTTCTACCTACCTTAAATTTCTCTCCTCTCCCTCCAAGCCTTTCCCTTTCATTCTTTTTCTCCTCTATTTTCTCTCTCTCTTCCTCCTCCTTATACTCCTTTTTTTAATCCACATTCTTCTTCCTACCCTGTTCTTTCTACCTGTTTAAATTGTATACGTAATTATTTTTCTCTCTCCCTCTTCCTCCTTCCTTCATTCCTCCATTTTTTTTCCTCCATTCTTCCCCGGTCAGTCCATCTTTCCTTTCCTCTTATTTTTTTTTTCCTCTCTCCTTGTCTTAAAACGTGAAAGGTGGAGGGCAGGAGAGAGAGAGAGAGAGAGAGAGAGAGAGAGAGAGAGAGAGAGAGAGAGAGAGAGAGAGAGAGAGAGAGAGAGAAACTAATTATCATAGAAATCATATATATATCAAAAAAGCAAGTAAAGTGTCCCGGATTAAGTACTGCAGTGTTACCAATATTCGAGACAGCGAGATGGCGAAGAAAAAAAAAAAGATAAAAGATAAAAACGAAAAAGAAAAAATGAAAACATGAAATAGGAAAAAAGTAAAATAAGAAGAAATAAAAAGGAACAGGAACGAATAAACAAAAAAAAAAAGAGTAATAAGGATGATTTGAAAGACAATAATAATAACTACTACTACTACTACTACTACTACTACTACTACTACGACTACTACTACTACTACTACTATCACTACTACTACTACTACTACTACTACTACTACTACTACTACTACTACTACTACTACTACTACTACTACTACTACTACTACTACTACTACTATTACTACTACTACTACTACTACTACTACTACTACTACTATTACTACTATTACTACTATTACAACAATCCAACCATTCTTCGCCGCATATTAACTACAACCTTCACTGACCCTAATAAGCAAAAAAAAAAAAAAAAAAAAACTTACTACAACGCAGAAACATTTTAAGAGGACAAATCTATAGGTAAGGAATTTAATCTCCCCTCCCCCTGCCCCCCTCTCCCCCTCCCCCCCTCTCTACATCTCTCAATATATCCCTCAATGCAGTATTTTTCTCTCCCTCCTACCCTCTCTTTTTTTCTCTCCCTTCTATTCTCTCCCTCCTCCCCTTTCATTCTTCTTTCCATTACATCATTTCTCTCCTCGCTATCCCGTTTTATCTCCTCTATCTCCTTTCTATCCTCTTTCTTCCTCCCTTCTTCCTACCCTGCACTTGTCCCTCCTCCTCCCTTTCCTCCCTCCTCCCTTCATCTTTCTTCTTCCATTCTCTCTTTCTCATCTCCCTTCCTTTCTATCCCTCCTGTTACCAAGCTTGTAGTTATCCCTCCCTTCTCCCTTTCCTTCCTCCTCCCTTCATCTTTCTTCTTTCATTCTCTCTTTCTCATCTCCCTTCCTTTCTATCCCTCCTGTTACCAAGCTTGTAGTTATCCCTCCCTTCTCCCTTTCCTCCCTCCTCCCTTCATCTTTCTTCTTTCATTCTCTCTTTCTCATCTCCCTTCCTTTCTATCCCTCCTGTTACCAAGCTTGTAGTTATCCCTCCCTTCTCCCTTTCCTTCCTCCTCCCTTCATCTTTCTTCTTTCATTCTCTCTTTCTCACTCCCTTCCTTTCTATCCCTCCTGTTACCAAGCTTGCAGTTATCCCTCCTCCTCCCTCTCCTCCCTCCTCCCTTCCTCTTTCTTCTTCCATTCTCTCTTTCTCATCTCCCTTCTATTATAACTATCTACTTTCTATCTCTTGTTTTATCAACCTCGTACTTATCCCTTCCTCCTCCCTTTCCTCTCTCCCCCCTCCCTCTTTCTTCTTCCATTCTCTCTTTCTCATCTCCCTTCTATTATAACTATCTACTTTCTATCTCTTCTTTTATCAACCTTGTACTTATCCCTCCCTCCTCCCTTTCCTTCTCCCCCCCTTCATCTTTCTTCTTCCATTCTCTCTTTCTCATCTCCCTTCTATTATAACTATCTACTTTCTATCTCTCCTTTTACCAACCTTCCACTTATCCCTCCCTTCTCCCTTTCCTCCCCCCTTCCTCTTTCTTCTTCCATCCTCTCCTTTTCATCTCCCTTCTATTACCAAACTCCATCTCCTTTCTATCCCTCCTTCTATCTACCTTGCACTTATCTCTCCCTTCTCCCTTTCCTCTTTCCCCCTTCCTCTTTCTTCTTCCATTCCCTCTTTCTCATTTCCCTTCAATTATAACTTCATCTCCTTTCTATTCCTCCTTTTACCAACCTTGTATCTTATCCCTCCCTCCTCCCTTCTCCCTTTCTCCCTCCTCTTCCCCCCCTTCCCCCCATCGCCTGACCAGTGCCCTTCACACCATCGCACTAAACAAGTGGCATTGGAGGGCGAGCAGGACATAAAAATAAGTTCAATATGTCTTCCGAAAAGGTCGCGAGGTATAGCAAGGGACCTTCAGCGCCCCGCCTCGGCCCGGCCATATGGCGCAGCAAGAACTTCCTAAACTAATCCTTTAATATCCTACGCATCCTTGGATCCTTTTGGGTTTGCGGGGTCCTACAGAATGCTTTAGGGTATCGGAAAGAAGTGTGTGGGGGGGCTCTGGTGAAGGTTAGGCTGGTTGGGGAGTGGCGTAATGGGCAATTTTTATATAGATGTGTTTGGTGAAGTTATCCTTAGGTATCCTTCGCATCCGTGGGTCCTTTGGGGTTTATTGGGTACTATAGGATGCTTTTGGGTTTCACGAAAGGATGTGGGTGGTTCTGTTGGGGATGGGGTTCGTAGGAGAGTTGTGAGAGTTATTTGTGTTTGGTGAAGTTATCCTTAAATATCCTTGGCATCCTTGGGTCCTTTGAGGTTTATTGGGGACTAGAGGATACTTTGGGGTTTGGGGAAGGGGTGTGGGTGTCACGATTGGGGATGGAGTTGGTTGGGAAGCCGTAGGGAGGGTTTAGAGGAGGGTGTATACTTAGTGAACTAATCCTTAAATATCCTTTGCATCCTTGGGTCTACTTGGGTTTACTGAGGACTAGAATGTACTTTGAGGTTTCGGTAAGGGGTGTGGGTGTCCTGATTGGGGATGGGGCTGGTTGGGGTGGCGTGGGGAGAGGTTTAAGGCGGGGGTGTGGTGGGGGGGAAACACGGAAGTAGCAGCGCGGGGCAAGCGTTGGTTGGGCGTGTCAGAAAAGCGTGAATTTTAGCGGAACGTGACTGTGATGAAGTATGTGATTGTGCAAAAGCTGGTGCTGCTTCCTTCTTCTTCTTCTTCTTCTTCCTCTCTCTCTCTCTCTCTCTCTCTCTCTCTCTCTCTCTCTCTCTCTCTCTCTCTCTCTCTCTCTCTCTCTCTCTCTCTCTCTCTCTCTCTCTCTCTCTCTCTCTCTCTCTCTCTCTCTCTCTCTCTCTCTCTCTTCGTATTATTTACTTCATTATTTTTATCTTTCTCTTTAACTTCCTTCACATTTATTTTTTAACTTTTCAGTCTCTTTCTTTTCTCTTTTGACTCATTTTCATATATGTTTGCTTATTATTTACTTCTTAATTTTCGCTTTCTCTTTACTCTCTCTCTCTCTCTCTCTCTCTCTCTCTCTCTCTCTCTCTCTCTCTCTCTCTCTCTCTCTCTCTCTCTCTCTCTCTCTCTCTCTCTCTCTCTCTCTCTCTCTCTCTCTCTCTCTCTCTCTCTCTCTCTCTCTCTCTCTCTCTCACACACACACACAAAATAATCTTTCGTCCTCAATTTATTACGAAGCATCAAATTTCGGATACTTTTTCTCCTCTGTTCTTTTAAACCTGAAATTCAACCGCGCACACACACACACACACACACACACACACACACACACACACACACACACACACACACCCCCTCCCACATACAGACATACATACATACACACACACACACACACACACACACACACATAGAACAATTATCTGACATTTCCTTTATATATTTTTAACCTCTATTTTGACCTCTGTGAAATGAGGTCAGCACGGGTCACTTCGCATACCGTGACGCCGCTCCACCATTTAAAGGCCAACTAACCATTTAAAAGGGCAGGCGTGTCATTAATTTAGAGAAGGGGAAAGGGGAAAGGGGAGAGGGGTGAAGGAAGGGGAAGTGCCTTGGGTGATGGGGTGATGTAAGGGAATGGGTGTGGAGGGGGGGAAGGGGAGGGGAATAGGTTGTGGGTGAAGGACGTTAAAGGAGGAGGAGGAGGAGGAGGAGGAGGAGGAGGAGGAGGAGGAGGAGAAGGAGAAGGAGAAGGAGGAGGAGGAGGAGGAGGAGGAGGAGGAGGAGGAGGAGGAAAGGGGAAGGAGGAAAAAAGAATAAAGGTATAAATAAATAAATAAAAAAAGTTAATGGGCTTATTTATGTAACAGACGTAGAATAGGGATGAAAAAATATAAAAAAAATGTGAAGATCTAAAAGTGAAAATGGGATGAAGAAGGGGAGGTAAAGGGAGGGAAGGGGAGAAAAAAGAGGGAAGGGGAAGGGTTAATGGAATGGGTGCGTGTTAGTGGGCTTACGTAACAAACGAAAAAATAGGATGAAAAATATTAAAAAAACGGAAAATATAAAAACAAGTGAAATGGGTGAAGGGTATGTGAGTGAAGGGTTGAATGGGGAAATGGGTGAAGACGAAATGGGAAAGGAAAAGGGTGTGTATGAGTTAGAGTATACATGGAAATACGTACACACACATTATGGCCTTGGAGATCGAAATACATAGACAGAACAGATATTATGAAAAAAATAATTGGGATAGGAAAGATGGGAGAGAAGAATGAAGGAGAAGGATGGAGACGAGGATGGAAGGAAGGTATAGGAAGGAAGGGGAAAGGTAGGGAAAAAGGATACAGGAGGAAGATTGAAGTGTAAGGAAGAGGAAGAATGGAAGAGGAGGAGGAGGACAGTAAAAACGAAATTGGAATAGGAAGGAAGGGGAAGAATGGAAGAAAGAAGGAGGAGGAGGAGGAGGAGGAGGAGGAGGATACAGGTGGAAGATTGATTAGTAAGGTAGTGGAAGAATGGAAGAAGAGGAGGAGGATAAAAACGAAATTGGAACAGGAAGGAAGGGGAAGAATGGAAGAAGGAAGGAAGAATGAGAAGGAGGAGGAGGAGGAGGAGAATTGAAGAGTAAGAAAGTGGAAGAAGAAGGAGGAGGAACGACGACGATAAAAGCGAAATTAGAATAGGAAGGAAGGGGAAGAATGGAAGAAGGAAGGAAGAAGGAGAAGGAAGAGGAGGAGGAGGAAAAGGATACAGGTGGAAGATTGATTAGTAAGGTAGAGGAAGAATGAACGAAGAGAAGGAAGACTGGAAGAAGGAAGGAGGAGGAGGAGGAGGAGGAGGAGGACACAGGTAAGGAGGAAGAGATACAAACCAGATATGGGCGTCGGTTGGGGAGGAGGGATGGGGGAGGATGACTAACCCAAGACACAAAAAAATAAAAGAGTTACCCACAAAATAAGTGATCAGGGCGTAGCGGGTATTAGCATGGGCGGGAAAAAAGGGCGGCAAAGGGAGCGTGAGGATAAGAATGGTTAGAAAAAAAGGGGTGAAAAGGGTAATGGGGATGGAGATGGGCGTGAGGAGGGGCGTGGGGAGGGTGTGAGGGGGCCTGGCGTCCTTCACTCATCCTTGCCTTACTTGGGGAAGGATGGGGAGGGAAGGGGAGGGAAGGGGAAGGATGATTGGGATAAGATGTAAGGGATGGGAAGAGGAAAGGGGAAGGAAGGGGAGGGAAGGGGAAGGGGGAGGGGGATTAGATGTAACTCATGTAAGGGATGGGGAGAGGGAAGGGGAAGGAAGGGGA
>NC_066538.1:8294380-8299380 GCF_024679095.1 Eriocheir sinensis
AGTAGGGGAGATAAAAAAAAGAAGGGGTGAAGGAATGGGAAGTTTATAGGAGAAGAGAAAAAAAAAGAGAATGGTTGAAAGAAACTGACTTATCATTATTACTTCATTTGAGAGAGAGAGAGAGAGAGAGAGTCATAAAGCTTACCCATTCCCATCACCTTCCCATCACTCCATAAATACCTAACTCTTCTCCTTTTGCGGAATAGAGACAGAGAGAAGAAAAAAGAAAAAGAGAGAGGGAAAAAAGTAACCTTCTCTCTTATCTCTCTCTTTGTCTCCCATTCCATTTATATCTCTCAGCCTCTTCTGCACATCCTTTTGGTTTCTCTCTCTCTCTCTCTCTCTCTCTCTCTCTCTCTCTCTCTCTCTCTCTCTCTCTCTCTCTCTCTCTCTCTCTCTCTCTCTCTCTCTCTCTCTCTCTCTCTCTCTCCTATTCTATTTTTCTTTTCTTTTTCCTTTTTCGTCCGCAAATTTGTCTCTTTTGTTTGCCGTTTGCATATGTTTTCTCTCTCTCTCTCTCTCTCTCTCTCTCTCTCTCTCTCTCTCTCTCTCTCTCTCTCTCTCTCTCTCTCTCTCTCTCTCTCTCTCTCTCTCTCTCTCTCTCTCTCTCTCTCTCTCTCTCTCTTTTCTCTCTCTCTCTCTCTCTCTCTCTCTCTCTCTCTATCTCTCTCTCTCTCTCTCTCTCTCTCTCTCTCTCTCTCTCTCTCTCTCTCTCTCTCTCTCTCTCTCTCTCTCTCTCTCTCTCTCTCTCACACATCTGAGGCTCTCTCTCTCTCTCTCTCTCTCTCTCTCTCTCTCTCTCTCTCTCTCTCTCTCTCTCTCACATCTCTCTCTCTCTCTCTTTGCTCTCTTTTTTGTGAGTGTTTGAATAGGCTGAAAATTTTTGTTCCATTCATTTTCATTCACTTCTTTGCCCTTTTTTTGTGAGTGTTTGAATAGGCTGAAAATTTTTGTTCACTACTGTACTGATTTATTTCTGTATTCATTTATTCATTCATTTACTTGTTCTTTATTTGTTCGTGTTATTTTTTTGTTGTTGTTGTTTTCTCTATCTCGTGTTTCTTTTGTTTTGTTTTCCTCATACTTTTTTTTTTGTCTTTGTTTGGATAGGTTTAAATTTTTGTTCATCGCTGTATTGATTTATTCCTTTATTTTTTTTTTGTTCGTGTGTGTGTGTGTGTGTGTGTGTGTGTGTGTGTGTGTGTGTGTGTGTGTGTGTTTTCTTTATCTCATTCTTTACTTTGTTTTTCTTTTCCTCATGTTTCAATTTAAGTTTTCTTGTATTTGAATCGGTTAAAAATTTCATCGGTGATATTTTTTATTCATTTCTTAATTTATTTCTTCTAGTTAGTGGGGTTTTTTTCTTTATCTCGTAATTCTTTTCTTCTCTTTTCCACAAACTTTCACTTTTTTTTCTGTATTTGAATGGGTTAAAATTTTCTTCAGTTGTGTTTTCATTTATTCATCTTTTATTGTTGTTTTATTCGTTTTTGTATCTCGTATTTTTTTGTTTTCTTTTCCTTACTCTTTTACTTATTTGACTTGGTTAATACTTCTTCACCGGTTGATTTCCTTCTTTTTTTTCACGTGTGTTTTTCATGTTTTCGTTCATTTTCTCGTTATTTTTTTCCATTTTTATCAAACTTTTTTTTTCATTCCTTGAGGTTCTATTTCTTATATAAATACAAATGGGATATTTCTTTTCTTTCCTGGCGGGTTTTTTTCAATTTTCTCTTTTTTTCTTCTTCGTTCTTCATTCCTCACAAATTGCTTTTTCTAGTGCACTATTTTTCCTTTTATGTGCTTTTTCTTATGTTTTATTTATTTTTGCTTCTATATTTTCTATTTTGTTATTCAGTTTGACAATATTCTTTAGCCACGTTCTTCATCATATTCTTTTTTCTCTTAAACTTTTGTCAAATATCTCAAATTATCAAACGTATGATCTTCACTGTTTTGCACCTTCCATTCTTCTCTCACTTCTAGGCTCTCGACATCCCACATATTCAGATTTTCCTCTTTTTTTTCTATTTTACACTCCCTTCCATTTTTTAAATATTTTTTATACATATTTTTTTGTTATCTGGCAGCACGTTCTACCTTTAACAATATTTCCTAACCGTCTTCTTATCTTAGTCTTCTGTTTGGTGACATTTTTACTTCCTTTATTTTCCTCTTTTTTTTTTCTATTTTACACTCCCTTGCATTTTTTAATATTTTTATACATATTTTTTGTTATTTGGCAGCACGTTCTACCTTTAACAATATTTCCTAACCGTCTTATCTTAGTCTTCTGCTGGGTGACATTTTTACTTCCTTTATTCCTCCTCAGACACTTTCTGCAGCTGTAAACCACCATCATCTTGTCCTGTAACTCCACTGGTTCTGGTTTCACTTTCCTTGCAATCATAGATCTCTCTCTCTCTCTCTCTCTCTCTCTCTCTCTCTCTCTCTCTCTCTCTCTCTCTCTCTCTCTCTCTCTCTCTCTCTCTCTCTCTCTCTCTCTCTCTCTCTCTCTCTCTCTCTCTCTTATCTATCTATCTCTCTCTCTCTCTCTCTCTCTCTCTCTCTCTCTCTCTCTCTCTCTCTCTCTCTCTCTCTCTCTCTCTCTCTCTCTCTCTCTCTCTCTCTCTCTCTCTCTCTCTCTCTCTCTCTCTCTCTCTCTCTCTCTCTCTCTCTCTCTCTCTCCTGTCATCACTAACCCAGAAACATACATAAAAGACACACACACACACACACACACACACACACACACACACACGCACATGTATATACCCACACACACATTCCCTGCATTGTCTCTTCTCTCCATCTCTCCCTCCCTTCCTCCTTTTCTCTCCCTCTCTCTCTCTCCATCCCTTTCACTCTCTTCAGCGTTCCATAGAAGACAAACACACACACACGCACACACACAAACGCACACACACACCTCTACACCTTCGCGTCTATCCAGGTGTGTGTGTGTGTGTGTGTGTGCATCACAAAGGAGTCGCCCCACCTGCCTGACTCTCACCTGTCCGCTAATGGGGCGTGCGCATGTGAGTTTCTCCGTGTTTTTTGTTGATTTATTAGCGTGTTTGTGTTGGGGCTTACTTTCATTTTTGAGCCTGTCATGATTTTAGTTTTTTTGCACTTTTTCTTCAGTGTAGTTTTTAATCTCCTTTCAGCTTGGTCTGATAGATGGGAGATGCCCTTTAACGTAGACAAGTGCCAGGTCCTTCAAGGTGGAACAAGATATAAGAAGTTCAATTACGAAATGCGCGGCGTCAAAGTCAAAAGCGTTCAATACGTTAAGGAATCAAAGTCGTCAAGGAATCAAAATCGCATCAAACCTCAAATTCTCACAGCAATGCATCGATGCAGCAAATAAAGGGAACAGAATGTTGGGCTTCATTAAAAGAAACTTTTTATACAAAAATAAAGAAGTAATACTTCCACTCTACAATAGTGTAGTCAGGACTTGAAATATGCGGTATAGTTTTGGTCTCCCCACCATGCAAAGGACATTGCTAAATTAGAAGGTGTTCAGCGTCGGGCAACAAAAATTATCCCTTCCTTGCGCATCAAACCCTACGACGAGAGGCTCTCAACCCTTAACATGTTCTCTCTTGAGAAACGTCGCCTTCGAGGAAAACTGATCGAATGTTTTGAAATGCTTAATGGATTTACAAATGTGGACAAATTAAAATTGTTTATGATCGATGACACTTTGTGAACGAGGAATAATAGCAAAAAACTTAAATGTAGACAAGTAAATTCAGACTGCACCAAATTTTTCTTCACGAACGTTGTAGTGCGAGAATGGAATAAGCTCCCGCCTTCAGTGGTCCAGTGTAACACGATTGACTCCTTTAAAAGCAAGCTCGACCGTCACTTTCTTCAACTTAATGTTACCCAGAGTAGAAATGCAAAGTTTTGGAGCCATCTGATTAATATAGAATCACTTAGGTTTAAGGACAGACATCCTAGCCTGGACCATGGGGTCTGTGTGGTCTAATTTTTTATGTAAATCTATGTAAAGCTTTGCGCTATTATTGTCTTTAGTCTTTTTTTACATTTACTTTATTTTTATTTTTTGTGTGTTTATTTGTGCTTAACTAAATCATTTTTCATTTTCTCTAATGTATTTTTTTTCATTTATTACTTTTTGTCTGTTCCGTTGTGACAATTTAATAAATATAATGCTACAATTCTTTCCGTCTGTCTGTATAGCTGTCTGAGTGTGCTTGTCTGTTTCTGTCTTTCTGTGATGTCAATGTCTGACTGTTTGCTCGTCTGTTTGTTTGTCTGTCTGCCTGCCAGTCTGATTCTCTCTCTCTCTCTCTCTCTCTCTCTCTCTCTCTCTCTCTCTCTCTCTCTCTCTCTCTCTCTCTCTCTCTCTCTCTCTCTCTCTCTCTCTCTCTCTCTCTCTCTCTCTCTCTCTCTCTCTCTCTCTCATTTGTCTTCCTAAGTGATATCCTTCTCCCCCTCACCATCACTGCTGCAGAACATCCATCACTGACCTTTCCCTTCCCTCCCCTCCTCTCCCATTTCCTTCCCTCCCCTTCCCTCCCCTTCCCTTTCCTTACATTCCCTCCTCACCCCAACATACCCCTACCCTTCCATTCCCTCCCTAACCTCCCTAACCTCCATACCCTTCCTTCTCTCTCTCTACCCTTCCCTTCCCTCCCTCTCCTAACCTCCCTACCCATCCCTCCCCTTCCTTCTCTCTCCCTACCCATCCCTCCCCTTCCTTCTCTCTCTCTACCCTTCCCTTCCCTTCTCATACCTTCCCTTCCCTTCCCTTTCTATCCTTCCCCTCCCCTCCCCTTCCCATCCCTCCCCTTCCTTCTCTCTCTCTACCCTTCCCTTCCCTTTCTATCCTTCCCCTCCCCTCCCCTTCCCTTCCCTTTGTTCCCTTCCCGACCCTTCCCTTCACCATTCTATCCACCTTCCCTCCTTCATTCCCCACGCCCTTCCCTTCTCCACCCTTCCTTGACCATTACCTTGCTCTCTCCTCC
>NC_066538.1:8301880-8314380 GCF_024679095.1 Eriocheir sinensis
AGAGAGAGAAGAGGTCAAGGTGCTCGGTAAATCTTTGTGTGTTTGACTTCCGAAGACAAAAAAGAAGGAAAGAAAGACAGGCGAGAAAAAGCTAATTAACACACACACACACACACACACACACACACACACACACACACACACACACACACACATTACATTACATTTTTTTCTCTATTTTTTCCTTTGTTTTCTCGCCTGTCATTCTCCTTTATTTTCCTTTCCTTTGTTTTCCTTCGTTTGTCTTCTATCTCATTCTCTCTTCCCTTTCTTCGTGTACTTGATATTTCCTCATTTATTTCCTCTCCTTCTTCCTCGTTTCCTTCATTCCTTCATTCATTCTTTCTCTTCTTCCTCTTATTCTTCTTTCCTTTATTCATACTATTCCTTCTTCATCTCCTTTATTCATTCTTTCATTACCACCTTACACACACACACACACACACACACACACACACACACACACACACACACACACGCAACGGGACAGGTTATCGACGTACAGGTTCGGTGACGTCATCAACCTGTGACGTAAAAGATTTGACGAACCAATTATATTACCATTTAAAGGAATTCCCCTAAAATACTCTTTCCCATTTTCTTCCCTTATTTGGTCCTTCACCTTCCCTTCTATTTTCCCCTTTTTCCCCTCCTCATCCACCTTTCCTTTCTCTCCTTTCTTCTCTCATGTCCTCCTTTCCCTTCCTCATCCACCTTACTCCTTTCTGCTTACTTCCCTCATATCCTCCTTTCACTTTCTTCTTTTCTTATACCTTGATCCTTCTTTCCCCGTTTCCCCTCTTTACCCTTTAATCTTTCCTTTCCCTTTCCTGTTTTCCTGCATATCTTCCCTTCTAATCTTCCCTTCTCTGTCTCCTACTTTTCCCTCTCAATTTTCTTCATAATATTTTCTCTTTCCTTTTCCCTTTTTTTGCCATCTACTCGCCCCTTCTTTCCCTTTTTTTCTTCCCTTTCATCTTCCCTTCCCCTTTCATTTTTTCTATTCCCCTTCTTCTCCCTTTTCTGCTCTCCTTCATTTTTCCCTCCCTTTTTTCATGTCCTTATCCTATACTTTTCTTCGTTCTCCCTTCCTAATATTTTTCTATCGCTTCTCCTTTCCCTCATACGTCTGTTTTCCTTTTTCCTTTTCCTTTCCTTTCCACCTTCATGTTTCTCCTTCTTCCCTTATCATCTTTCCCTTATTCATGCTCTTCCCATCCCCCTCTTCCATGTATTTCCCCTTTCTCCTCTTCCTCTCTTCCCCTCCTTCATACTCCTCCCATCTCTCCCCTCAAGTTACTCCAATTCTCTTCCTCTTTCCCTTCCTCATGCTCTTCCCATCCTTTCCTCTTCATGTTTCTCCCTCTTCGATTCTTTTTTTCCCCTTCTTCCATTCCTCTCTTCTTGTTCATGATCTTCCCATCCCTCCCCTTCCTATTTCTTCTCCTCCTTTCAACTCTTCCGTCTCATAAGTCTTCCACCCCGCCCCCCCCTCTCCCCATCCTCCCTCCCCCCCTGCTATGTGTCACCTGTCCGGACACACCCATAGTCACCTGGTTCACCTTTAATTAACTGCTTTACCTGTGACTCGACACATTTTACGCTGCCCTTAAACACCTGACCTCGTATTAGTGCTGGTCTTTTGTTCGCCCATACCTGTTCGTTTTTTTTCCTCCAGGTAAGTTGGCAGACCCCCCTCACCCCCTCACCCTCCCCCTACCGACCCCCTCACCCCTCCCCTCCTCCCTCTCCCCCCTTCACCTCTTCTTCCTGATTACCTCACTCATTCCGTAACAAAAGAAAAAGCGGGGTAGTTTTCTTTTTTTTTTTTTTTTTTAGTTTTAAATTGTAGCTTTTTTTTTTTTTGGTGTTCTTCTCTAACTGTCGCATTTATTTTTTTTCCCTAGAGGTAATTCAGCATACTCATGGTGGGTGAAAAAGTGTGTTTATTTTAATATCTTTTTTATATTTCTGTTTATCATTGTCTATCTATCTCTTTCTATCTATCTGTATATCTATCTGTCTATCTCCTCTCCTCTCCTCTCCTCTCCTCTCCTCTCTCCTCTCTCCTCTCCTCTCCCCTCCCCTCCCCTCCCCTCTCCTCCCCTCTCCTCTCCTCTCCTCTCCTCTCTCTTTTCCTCTCTCCTCTCTCTCCCATACACGACGCAACGTAAGACAAAAGAAAAAAAAAAGACCTTACGAGAATGCAAAAGGTAGTCCGTCAAAATTTAAGATATTTCCGGAATTTTACCCAATTATGAAGCAAAAAAAATAATGATCGTTAATTCTAATGTTACGGAATGGTAAAAAAAAAAAAAAAAGAATGGTAAAAAAAGGAAAGACATAACTACCTTTACTTGCACCTGAATGACCCCCCCCCCCAAAAAAAAAAAAAAAACGGAAGGTGGAATTTAAAAGATGCAGAGAGAATTTTAAGGTTACGAAGGGAATTTAGAAAGTGTAAAGGGGAAATTTTAAGAAAGGTGAAGGTGGTGGTGATGATGGTGATGGTGATTGTGATAGTGGTGATGATGTTGGTGAAAGTGATGAAGGTGATAGGATGATGATGTGTGTGTGTGTGTGTGTGTGTGTGTGTGTGTGTGTGTGTGTGTGTGTGTGTGTGTGTGTGTGTGTGTGTGTGTGTGTGTGTGTGTGTGTGTGACAAACTCGAACGCTATCATACTTCTACACACACAAAAAGAAAAAGAAACTCGACTAGTACTGACAACTCTTACATGTGTTTAACTCGAGTCTCCGAATACTTTACAAGCTGAGGCGGAGGGAGGTCGAGGCGGGTGAAGCATGTGACATTTATTTGTTTGTGGCTTATTTTGTTTATTATTTTGTCTTTTCTACGGCGGCGAACGAGTTAAGGCAAGAGCGGAAAGCAAATAGGAAGGAATAATACCCAAGATCCATTGTTCCTAAAAGAAGAAAAATAAACCAGTAAATGAAGCAAATAAAGAAACGCAAATGCACTATTACGAAAAAGAGAAAAAAAATACCGAAAAGAAAAAATCAGATGCGCTTTTCCTAAATAGAGAAAAGAAAAGAAAGAAGATAAGAAAAAAACGTTCCTAGAGGCACTATTCCTAGAAAAAAAGAGAAAAGCAAAAGACATTAAGAAAATTTTCCCCAATACACAAATCATAAAAAGATAAAAAGAAAGAAAAAAGAGAAAAAAGATGAAAAATTATGCATATTACTTAATAAAAAAAATCTGCAAGAAGTGGCAACTCATCATCATCTGTCTAACTCTGCCTCAGAATTATTTTTAGAAGCGGATGAAGAGGCGGCGGCGGATGAGTGGCAATGATGGGAAGGCAGTGCGCAGTAAGAATGATAAATCAAATGCCTACACACGTGCTACTAATTCCTGTGTCTGTCTGGATTACCTGCAACTCGCGGTGGTGAGGGAAAAGGTTCTCGATGTATAGAGAAGGTTGTGATGTTGAGAAGATAGTGAAGGAAAGGGTTTGATATATAGCTGATTCCAAGACTATTAAATCTACATGGAATCTCTTAAATTAAATAATACCTGCATAGTTAAGAAGTTACAATAATTTACTCAAACACGACAAAAACACACATTAAAGCACACTTAACCCTCTCACAACACACACAAAACACTCACAAACGTACACACACACATAACCCCTGTCCCTTCCCCCCTACACCCCTCCCACACACTCCGGTAAAGCATCCTCGCCCACGATCACTCACCAAAGGGCACCACCGTCACCAGGTAGGAAATGTCACAGGTTAAGTTACGTTAATTAATTGAGCCCAACAAGGTAACAACACCGAGCGATGTGATAACACAGGTAATGGGACGCAGGACGAGGATGAGGAACAGGAAGCACACACCTTGCGACACAGACACACACACACACACGAACACACACACACACACCTGACGAGGCACATTACCCTAGACAAAAGGCGCGCTGGACAGGTATACGCCACTGATCTTTACGCTGTAGCCTTGCCCAGGTGTGGCGTACCCTCTGACGCCTCCCCCAGCCCGCCCAGGAAAGGTAAGGGCAGGTGAGGTGAGACGAGGTGAGGAGGAGGCGCCGAACACAATGGTAACACGTAAAAAAATGTCAAGGAAAAACATATGTTGATGAAAATGTGTGTGAAGGTGTTTAGCTTGAATACAGAACGCACTACTTAGGCGAGAGAGACAGAAAGAAAGAGATAAAACACAATAGACAATGAGGAAAAAATATAAAAAACGAGAAACCTTAATAAAAAAAAGAAAACAAAACAACGAATGTGCCAAAGTTAAAAAAAAACATAGATAAACAGAAAGAGAAAGAGATTAAAACAGAACGCACTGACAGACTAGAGAGAGAGATAAGACAGAGATAAAAAAAATAGTGCAGATAGAAATAAATGTAGAGAGAGATAAGAGAGAAAGAGAAAAATACAACGCACTGTCAGACTAGAGAAACAGATACGAGTAGACAGAGAAAGAGAAAAAAATTGCGCTGAGAGATATAAATAGACTGAAAGAGAAAGAGCAAAAGTTACAACGCACTGTCATAAATAGACACAGACAGACAGACAGACAGACGGACAGAAAGAGGAAGAGAAAAATCTAGACGGTGCTTCAAAAACTAGAGAAAGAGAAAGAGATATTTAGACGGTGCTGGGAGAACTAGAGAAAGACAGACAGATAAAAAGAAAGGTAAAGAAAAAGGTATTTAGACGATGCAGCCATAACAAGAGAGAAATGGAGACAGAAAGAGAGAGAGAGAGAGAGAGAGAGAGAGAGAGAGAGAGAGAGAGAGAGAGAGAGAGAGAGAAAATAGTATGTTGGGGAGTAATAATAAGAGACGTGTTTAAGGAATGAGGAAAGGCGAGCAAATTAAGCGTGAAAAAAAAAAAAAGGAGTGCATTTGCCGAACTTAAAGATCATGCGGTGTGTCAGAACTTACGACCGAGAGAAAAAAAAAGTAGACGAGGTAAAGTAAGGATTCCGAAACACAATAAAGACGTATAAGGAATGAAGTAAAATGAGGAAATTAGACTCAAGTAAATGAAGAAAATAAAGAAGAGTGGGGGAGGGATTTTTTTTACAGTAAAGGAGGAAGAAATTCAAGGGCAAAAAAAAAAAAAATAGTGAAAAAAATAAAAATAAAAAGCCGCTAATCACTGCCCCAATAAAGACTCTACTGGCAAAACTGAAGGTAGGTATATAGATAGATAGATAAATAGATAGATAGATAGGCAGAGATAGATAGATAGACAGACAGATATAGATACTCTTTTTAGTGGCAATACGATCTTTTTTTTTTTGTCTCCATTTTTTTTTTTTTTTCTTTTCTTGTTTTTTTTCAGTCAATCTTTCCCCCTCTCTTTTTCCACCTTTTCGTCTCCTTTTCTCTCTCTTTTTTCCTCTTCCTGTGTTTCCTTCTCTCTAAACATCTACTCTTCCGTTCTTTCTCTCATCCTTTTCTTGTATATAGATAAATCGAGATAGATAGACAGACTGATAGATAGATAGATTGATAGATAATACTAGGTTAGGTGAGGCATACAACACAAAAAGACAATTACAAAAAAAAAAAAACAAGCAAAATTAATAACTTCCTTCTTCCTCCTCCCCCCCCCCAAAAAAAAAAAAACAATAACAGCGAACAAGATAGAAAGATAAAGAGAGATAAAGAGAGAGAGAAAAGGTGCGGTATGGCGACACATCCAACACAAATGAGACAAGTAAGAAAAATGAAGAAAAAAAAGAAAAAGAAGACAATTTGATCTCTTCTCCGCCTCCCCCCTCAAAGGAAAAAAAAAAGAGGCGAATATGTCAAGGCCAGAAATCATAAAAAAAAAAAGAAAAAGAAGACAGTTTGATCTCCCAAAGGCGAATATGTCAAGGCCAGAAATCGTACTGCTACAAAAGGATTAAAAAAAAGTAGAAAACGAAAAAAAAGCAGAGACCAGAAGTAGAGCACGATAGAAGTTCAAGCAGGGCGACTTATTACGGAACTGAGACTGGAGGTAAAAATAACAACTAAAAATAAAAATAAAAGTAAGGAAGTAAAGTTCGTAATAAAAGATGATTTGCAAAAGTTCTTCAGTATTATAAAACGAAGGTATTGAGAGCTTCCTAGATACACACCCGAGACAGATAGATAGATAGATAGATAGATAGATAGATAGATAGATAGATAATGATAGATAGATATAGATAGACAGATAGATAGATTGTCAGATAGATAGATAAAGTGATAGAAAATTAAATGTAAATAGATAGATAGTC
This sequence comes from Eriocheir sinensis, assembly GCF_024679095.1. Taxonomy (NCBI): domain Eukaryota; kingdom Metazoa; phylum Arthropoda; class Malacostraca; order Decapoda; family Varunidae; genus Eriocheir; species Eriocheir sinensis. The sequence continues at coordinate 8,308,152 of NC_066538.1, forward strand.
AGATAGATAGATAGATAAATAGTGATTGATAGGTAAATATGGATATATAGATAAATAGATAGATAGATACACAGAAAAGGATGCAAATAGATAGATTGATAAATATAAGCAAACAAAAAGATAAAGATAGATAAGGTAACAGTTCGATAGGTATAACATAGACAAACTAAAGATAAATAGATTAACAGATATAAGTAAACAAAGATAGATAGAGATAAGCAAGATGACAAATAAAGATATATCATACAGAAGGATATAGGCAGATAGATAAATAGACATATAAAGAAAGACTGGCACCAAAAATAGATAAAAGTAGATAAAACAGATTATAATATTGATAAGAAAACTAAAACTTCAGAAAAGGACAAAATAGGTGTGTGTGTGTGTGTGTGTGTGTGTGTGTGTGTGTGTGTGTGTGTGTGTGTGTGTGTGTGTGTGTGTGTGTGTGTGTGTGTGTGTGTGTGTGTGTGTGTGTGTGTGTGTGTGTGTGTGTGTGTGTGTGTGTGTGTAGGTGTACAAGAGTAAGTTAAACAGAATAGGCAAACGGACACACCTATTTAAACACACACACACACACACACACACACACACACACACACACACTGAGGAGTAAGCATGCATACAGCCCCACATCCTCGCCGCTACAAACACAGGAAGAAAAAAGAAAAAGAGTAAATGATTTTGAAATAGAGACGACTAGGAAGAGGAAGAGGAGGAGGAGGAGGAGGAGGAGGAAGAGGAGGTGGTGGTTGTGAATGAAAAAAAGAAATTACGTACTTCACCTTATTTTATCCTACCTTACTTTACCTTACCTCACCTATCCTTACCTTGCCTTACCTAACCTATCGTTACCTTACCTTACCATACCTTAGCTTACCTAAACAAACTCATCTACCTACTTTTTTTGTGCTGGGAGATCTGATAGAAGTATTCAAATGGGTCAAGGGTTACAACAAAGGCGATATAAGTAAGGTACTGAGAATTAGCCAGCAGGATAGAACTCGCAGTAATGGATTTAAATTAGAAAAGTATAAATTTAGGAGAGATATAGGCAAGCATTGGTTTAGTAATAGGTTGGTGGGGGAATGGAATAGACTCAGCAATCACATAGTTAGTGCAGGGACGATAGCTTGTTTTAAGAGTAGACTAGGTAGCTACATGGACGAGGATGACAGGTGGCAGTGAGGTGTGGGTGCAGTAAGGTGACGGGGTGCTGGAGCATACGCCCGTACCGAGGGTAAACGAGGATCAAGCCTCTACCTGTAACCCCTGAAACTACACCTCACCCATTGTGAGTAGTGGGGGGGATTCTGGAGCTGCCCTGTGTAGGCCACTCGGTCTCTTGCAGTTTCCCTACGTTCTTATGTTCTTATGTTCTTACATACGTAGCTGCAAAATATATACTCAGCTATCTATCTATTTTTCTATTTGTCTGTCTGTATCTATCTATCCAACTATCTATCTGCCTATTTTTCTATCTGTCTGTCTATCTATCCAATTAGCATTATCTATTTACATTCCTTCTCGTCTGTGATTGGTATGCTACACTTCCTTTCCTCCTCCTCCTCCTAATCCACCACCACCTCCTCCTCCTCCTCCTCCTCCTCCTCTCCTGCAATATCATGGCCTGAGGGAAGATCTGGGAATGTCCCTGAAACCCATGGGGAAGGCCTAACACACACACACACACACACACACACACACACACACACACACACACACACACACACACACACACACACACACACTTCGTCATGTCGCTTAACGGCTAAAAAAACACCTGCGCTAAGCCTCCTAATGGTCACCTTTCCTCACTAATTAATGGTTCCCTTCCTCCCGGAGCCGAAGGTATTTAGAGTAGGAGACGGATAAGGGGGTGACGTCACACACACACACACACACACACACACACACACACACACACACACACACACACACACACACACAGGTAAGGACACACTAATTAAGGATACAGGTAGCAAATCACATAAATCTGCGAAACGCCTACGATTTCAGAACACGGAAAGGAAGACTGGAAGAAGAGAAGAGAAAGAGAAAAGAGAGTAGAGACAGAGAATAAGTGATAACATGGAAAATTAAAAAAGAAAGAGAAGACACATTGAGAATAAGTGAAAACATGGAAAATTAAAAAAAGAAAAGAAAGTAGAGACAGAGAATAAGTGATAACATGGAAAATTAAAAAAGAAAAGAGAGTGGAGACAGAGAATAAGTGATAACATGGAAAATTAAAAAAGAAAAGAGAGTAGAGACAGAGAATAAGTGATAACATGGAAAATTAAAAAAGAAAAGAGAGTAGAGACAGAGAATAAGTGATAACATGGAAAATTAAAAAAGAAAAGAGAGTGGAGACAAAGAGGTTAGGTGAAAACATGGAAGATTAAAATAGAAAAAAGTAGAGACAAAGAAAATGAGTGAAAACATTGAAGATTAAAAGAGAAAAGAGAGTAGAGAAGAAGAGAAGAAACGACAACAAAGGCAAATAGTAATGTTACACACCACACATGCATTCACAGCTCTTTACCTCACCCCTTTTCTCTCTCCTCATTACCACGTTACAGAGCAATCACTGTCGGTAGCTATATACACTTAGTTTCTCTTTGCGCAGAAAAATTACAAGACTTTTCCATAGTTTCAACGTGCCGAGGTAAATTTTAAGCTATGCCAAAGATGATTTTTGTCTGTCTATGGAAATTTGAAGACTTTGCCACAGTTTAAGTCTGCTCCAGTAAACTTTAAAACCCTAATTTCAGTGCCCAGGTAAATTTGTAAGACTTTGCTCTCTCTGGCTCAATTCTCTTTTCCCTTTTAATCTCTCAGTCTTCCTTCCTGTGTTCTGAAAGCGTAGGTGTGTGGCAGGTTCATGTGATTTGCTACCTGTGTCCTTAATTATGTGTCCCTACCTGTATGCATGTTAAATGGCAAACAATACAAACTAGACAAAAATTCCACATCACAGGAAAGGATATCAAGAGGTAGCAGAAGAGGGTAACTGCAATATTAAAAAAACTATTACGTTCCGCAGACTTTGGCAAAAAAACTATGGCAACCTTTGGCTCAACTCTACCTCTACTGTTTTATTCACTTTTTTTGTTCTTCTATCTGCGTTTTTTCAATATATATTCTTTATGTACCTGAGGGAGGCAAAGTTAAGGGAAAAGGAATCCAAGAAAAAATATCCAGAATTGCTAAAAAAAAAAAAGAAAATGGAAAAGGAAAAAAGAATGGAAGAAAAAATAAAGTACCGTGTTGGTAAAAATAAAATAAGTAAAACAAAAACCAAATGTAAGAAAAAGTCGACATTAAGGAAGATATAAATTCCTCCTGTTGTGCAAAGTCTGGCGGGGATTTCCACTAAAAACGGAAATACCTAAAACAACAAAAAAGATGACTAAAAAATCCCGCTCAGCAACCATCTCTAAAAATAAAATACTTATGAACTGACAGCGCGACACGGATACAGCTGAAGGGAGAAGAAGACTTATCAGGAGAGTCTAATTATCTTGTAGTACTATCAAAACATTCTTAAACCGTAGTAGCATTAAAGGAAAGTATCATTATTTTGTAGACTTAAAAAAACACGGACTTTAACATCATTACAACTAAAAGAAAACACCTCCGCTAGCACATGTAACAAAACCAGAAAACATTGTTAGCAAATACATCATACTTCCAAATGAAACTGAGCGCGAAACGGATACAGCTGAAGGGAGAAGAAGAATTATCAAGAAAGTCTAATTATCTTGTAGTACTATTAAAATATTCTTAAACTGTAGTAGCATTAAAGGAAAGTATTGTCATTCTGTAGACTTAGAAGACGACGGACTTAACTTCAATACAACTAAATACGAACGAAATCGACTTCTCTTTCGGCCGCTCCCATGAACTCTTTTTCTAGGAGCAGTGAGCAGGGGGCTTTTTTTTTTTTCATTATTGTTTTTTTTTGTTTTGTTTTTTGTTTTTTTGCACTTGAGCTGCTTACTTTGCTGTAAAAAAAATAATAACTCACACCTCCGCAAGCACATGTAACAAAATCAAAAAAATATTGTTCGTACTTCACGACTGTAGTGTTTTCTTTCTTACTCTAATTCTACATCACGACTGAAGTGTTAAGGGTAGTAATTTCCTCTTATTTCTCTCTTTACTGTAAAATTTCCACGTCACTTTCTTCCTTAAAGGCACATGGTGATCTCTTCTATTTCCTGCCGGCACGTTGCCGGAGGGAGAGGTGGGTGGGGAGGGCTCCTCCCTACCACACGTAGATTACTTGTAGTAGCGGTAGTAAACAGACACCCTCGCCATAGACAGCCAGGTCTTCTTCTTTTCCTGATTACAATGATGCTAGTGAAGAAGAGGAACGAATAAGAGAGAGAGGGAGATAATAAAACAGGTCCTCCATCTTCTCATATTAACACGAGACAATGAAAACAAGAAGAGGGAAAAATAATACCAACCTTTTCCTTCTGATTATGACGATGACAGTGAAGGAGAGAAACGAAGAAGAGGAACAAAAAAAACAGTTCCCCCATCTAATAATAATAATAATAATAACCATAACGAGACAATAAGAAAAGGAGGGAAAATAATATCAACCTGTTCCTCCGTTTGATTATGGCGACGATGGTGAAGAAGGAAAAGAAGAAGGAAAAAAGCAACAAAGGTGAAGATGATACGTGGAAACAATAACATAAAGCGTGATAATGGTATTTAGTCCACCACCATGACCTGCACGAGGAGGAGGAGGAGGAGGAGGAGGAGAAGGAGGAGGAGGAGGAGGAGCAGGGGGAGGAGGAGGAGGAGGAGGAGCAGGAGGAGGAGGAGGAGGAGGAGGAGGAGGAGGAGGAGGAGGAGGAGGAGGAGGAGGAGGAGGAGCAGGAGGAGGAGGAGGAGGAGGAGGAGGAGGAGGAGGAGGAGGAGGAGGAGGAGGAATGAGGTTAAGGTGAATTTGGTCACGTAATGTCTAATTTTCTCTCTCTCTCTCTCTCTCTCTCTCTCTCTCTACCGGAAGAGGAAACAAGACAATGGATGATAAAAAATAAAATAAAACGCAACGTGTGAACAAAAAAAAAGACACAATAACGGTACACACACACACACACACACACACACACACACACACACACACACACACACACACACACATACACACACACACACACGTACACTGGCAAGACTAATAATTAAACTTTGTGTCCAACTATATGTTTTTTTTTTTTTAATTATGACATCGTTTAAAAGTATCAAAGTCAATTAAGTGTTATTATTTTTATCAATATTATTACCATTATTATTATCGATATTATTATTATTATATTTGTAAGGTCATTTGTTCTTGTTTTTTTGCTTCTTTTTTGTTTGTTGTTATTCAGTTCAACATTACATAAGCGAGAGAGAGAGACAGACAGACAGACAGACAGACAGACAGACAGATAAATAGATAGATAGATAGATAGAGAGAGAGAGAGAGAGAGAGAGAGAGAGAGAGAGAGAGAGAGAGACCAATACCCTTCACCAAAAGTTCAAAGGCATCAGGTTCGCCCAAACGTCAAAGCCAGACTTGCATTGAAAAGAAGAAAAAAGAAAAGAAAAAAGGAAAAGAAGATAACAAAGAAAAAAAACAGAGGAAGGTTACTAGACCTCCCACGTGGTTATCCTCCTCCTCCTCCTCCTCCTCCTCCTCCTCCTCCTCTTCTTCCTAATACCCATCATTAGTATCGAAGTTTTCTCATTATGTCCTCTCTCTCTCTCTCTCTCTCTCTCTCTCTCTCTCTCTCTCTCTGCCTTAAAGTTTACAGTATTTTCAAGTTAACCTTTTTTTTTTTTAGTCGTGTCGTGGGTGAGGATGTCAGGAAAAGGTGAATGAGAAATGAGGAGGAGGAGGAAGAGGAAGAGGAGGAGGAGGAGGAGGAGGAGGAGGAGGAGGAGGAGGAGGAGATGATGAAGAAAAAGAATGAAAAGAACAAGAAGAACAAAAACAAGAAGAAGAATAGGAACAAGAAAAGAAGAAGAAAAGAGAAGTAAATAAAGTAAGCAAATGGATGAAAGAGAAAGGAAAGTAAGTGGATAAAAAAAAAGAGAATGGGAAAGAAGAGAGAAGAGAGAGGAGAGATGATACATGAAAGAAGAAGTGGAGAAGTGGAGGAAAAAAATGGAGAGTAGAGTGAGTGGAAGAGGAGAATAAAGGTGGACAATGGGAGAGGGTAATGAAGGG
>NC_066538.1:8319380-8326880 GCF_024679095.1 Eriocheir sinensis
GGGCAATGCAATAGGAACGGAATGGGGGGAAGGGAAGGGGGGGGGGGGGAGGAAAGAATGGCCCAGTGAGTGTGAAATCCAGAAAGGGCAAGGAGAGAATGGGTGTGGACTGGTGATGGGGCAACAGGAAAGGGGCGTGGGTGTGCGGCGTGATGGGGAGCTGATATGGGTGTGAGTTAGGGAGGTGCAGGAGGGCACTGAAGAATGGGATGAGGAGTAAGTGTGGAGGGAGGAATTTAAACAGATGTGAGGTAAATAATCAACAGGAACAGGTAAAGGTGTGGATAAGAGGGTAATGAATGAGTGTGTGGATGGGCAAGGTGGTGGTTGTGATGTGGATATGTGGGTAAGTGGAGTATTAGTGGTTAAAGTGTGGAGTGGAGTAGTGTGGAGTGTAGATGAGGTAAAAAGGAAGATGAGCGAGTGTGGAATGTGGAGTAAGTATAAGGTGGAGAATTAGTGGCAGTGTGGAGTAGGGAGTGGTGGATGATGTGGAGTATTAGTGGGTAAAGAGGAATAGGGAGTAGTAAGGAGTGTGGATAGGGGTAAAAAAGGAGAATGAGGGAGTGTGGAATGTGGAGCTGATACAAGGTGGAGTATAAGTGGTAGTGTGGAGTAGGGAACGGGAATGACGGAGTATAAGGTGGTGTGGAATGTGGAGAGGATATCAGGTGGAGTATTAGTGGTAGTGTTGTGTAGTTAGGAAATGAAGTAGAATATCATTGTTAGTGTGAGATGTGGAGTTCATACAAGGTGGAGTATTAGTGGTAGTGTGAAGAGTGGAGTGGATATAAGGTGGAGTATTAGTGGTAGTGTGGAGTGGAGTGAGGAAATGAAGTGGAATATTACTGACAGAGTGAGATGTGGAGTTCATACAAGGTGGAGTATTAGTGGTAGTGTGAAGAGTGGAGTGGGTATAAGGTGGAGTATTAGTGGTAGTGTGAAGTGTAGTTAGGAAATGAAGTGGAATATCATTGTTAGTGTGAGATGTGGAGTTAATACAAGGTGGAGTATTAGTGGTAGTGTGAAGAGTGTTAGTGGCAGTGTGAGAGTGGAGTGGATATAAGGTGGAGTATTAGTAGTAGTGTGGAGTGTAAGTGAAGAATAGAAGTGTGGTATTAGCGCATGGTAGTATGGTAGAATGACGGTATGGTAGTATAGTGTGGAGTCTGGCACAGTGGAATGGGGCGATGTAGAGTGTGGTATTAGTAATGATGTGAAAGAATGGTTAAGAAATGGGTAAATGGGTGTGGGTAGCAGTGTGGGTGTGAGTAATGGGTAAAGGTGATGGTGTGGGTAGGTATGAAGAAGGAATGGGTAGTGATGGGGATACAAGAGAATAGGAATGGGTAAAAGAAGGGGGTATGGGCTTTAATAGTGGTGTGGGTGTAGGCAATAGGCAATGGTGATAGTGTAGATAGGTGTGTGTGTGTGTGTGTGTGTGTGTGTGTGTGTGTGTGTGTGTGTGTGTGTGTGTGTGTGTTAATGAGTGGTATGCGACGTCCAGGTAAGCAAGAACAGGTAAATGAGTTAATCCTTGAAGGCTAATGATCTACAACAGGACAGAATTTAAGGTAAGGAAGGACAGGTAACTAAAGTAAATCCTTGAACACTAATGATGCAAATAACTGGGCAGCCTCTTAGGTAGCTAATCAGAGCTCAGGTATGGCAGGACAGGTAATTTGAGAGGATCCTTGAAAACTAATGATCTAAATAAATGGGCAGCCTCTCGGGTAGTTAATCAGTGTTCAAGTATGGCAGGACAGGTAATTTGAGAATATCCTTGAACACTAATGATCTAAATAACTGGGCAGCCTCTCAGGTAGTTAATCAGTGTTCAAGTATGGCAGGACAGGTAATTTGAGAGGATCCTTGAACACTAATGATCCAAATAACTGGGCAGTCTCTCAGGTAGTTAATCAGTGTTCAGGTATGCCAGGACAGGTAATTTGAGAGGATCCTTGAACACTAAAGATCTAAATAACTGGACCGCATCTCAAGTAACACGCAGCATCCCACACATGGCATCCCCCTGGTGACCGTTCTCTGACCAGCCGAAAGAAAAGAAATGCAACACGAAAATAAAACTCTTGAGATGCACTTGACCAACTAGAGGGTGAGTGACACTGCTTATTTAACATGGGCGTGGGGGTTTGTTAGGCCGTGGCGTGGGTGAGCGGTGCGGATGTAACGGAGGAAGAGAGAATGAAAACCAGAATATATATAGTCTCAATCAAGGTGGTCAGGGTGAGGGCGCGGTGTTCTGGTGGGCCCGGGTTCAAGTTCCACCCGCCGCTACAGGCTGATAAATTCTGAATCATCGCCGAGTGACTTAAAGGGAACGAAGGAAGACTAAGAGGGAAAAAGACGTAGAGGTGGAAGAGGGAAGAAGTGGAAGAAAGGGAAAAGGTGAAAGGGAAAGAAGGGGGAATGAGAGGCGCTGTCCTGAAGACCACCTACCAACCCGGACTCTAATTAAAAGAACAAGATGGCCCCACTATAAATAATAACGGGCTGGGGTCGACCACAGGGCTTAGTCAAGACAGCCTACAGGTGATAAACGCTGAATATTAAAAAAAAGACAGTGGAATCCAATACTTTAAAAATGATATGTAAAGATGATGAAAGGAAGAAGTAAAAAAGAGGAAAAAAAGAACAACAAAAATAGTTTCAACCACGTAAAGTCTGGATTCCAATACTTCAAAAACGACAAAAGAAAGACTGAAGCGAGAAAGAAAAAAGTGGAATGATGTGACTGTTTGGTATATAAAGGAATGGTATAACTGTTTGGTATGTGGTGGAGGTGGAAGCAATGGTCAGTGGTATAGATATAGTGTGACTGGGTGTGGGTGTGGATGAGTGTGGGTGAGTGTGGGTGAGTGTGGGTGGGTGTCAATGGGCTATAGGTGAAGCTAAAATCACACACACACACACACAGATGGCGCCCTGATAGCCTCATGTCTCGCCTAAACAGCCGCCGCGAAGGAGCAAAAACTGAAGGAATGTAAAGGAAAAAGAAAAAAAAAAGAGAGGAGGAAGGGAGAAAAAATAAGGGCAGAAAATCATGAGCTCCCAGCGCCGCAGCGAAAGATGTTTGAAAAATTAACTTGGACCGAAAAGGAAAAACAGAAAAAAAGAAATATATTACAACACAAAACCGCCCGTACCTGCCCACCTGTACCTGCGTCATTAGCGAACCTTGGGGCGAGATTATGATTTGCCTTTGCCGAATAGCTGTGAATAATAATACGAATTTGAGAGCACCTAAAAACAAAAAATAAATATAACGATTACAAATACAGTGTGAAGGAAGGTAAGAATATGGTCCAGCACATTTAAAACAAGGACAACTATGAACGAATAACAATAAAAATAATTAGAAAACGCCTAAAAACAGAAAATAACAATAACGATTACAAATACAGTATGAAGGAAGGTAGGAGTATGATCTCAGCCCTATTAAAACCTCTCAGCGCTTTTAAAACAAGGCAAACATATGAACAAATAGATGTGTACAGAAGTGGAGGAGGAGAAGTGGAGGGAGGAGAGAGGTAAAAGGGAAAAAAGGGAGACTAAGAGGAGGAAAAGAAGTAAAGGTGGAAGAAGGAAGAAGTGGAAGGGAAAGAAAGGAGAATGAGAGGCGAAAAGGAAGCAGCATGAGAAAAGCGTAGGTGGAGGAGGGAAGAAGAAATGAAGGAGGAGGAAGAGGAGAAGTGGAGGGAGGGAAAAGGTGAAAGGGAAAGAAGGGAGAATGAGAGACGAAAATGAAGTGCCATGAGGAAAGTGGAGGTGGAGGAGGGAAGAAGAAATGAAGGAGGAGGAAGAGGAGGAAAAGTGGAGGGAGGGAAAAAGGTGAAAGGGAAAGGAGGGAGAATGAGAGGCGAAAATGAAGTGCCATGAGGAAAGTGGAGGTGGAGGAGGGAAGAAGAAATGAAGGAGGAGGAAGAGGAGGAAAAGTGGAGGGAGGGAAAAAGGTGAAAGCAGAAAATACCTACAAACAGAAAATAACGATAGTGATTACAAGTAGTGTGAAGTGTGTTAGTTCATGACTTTCAAAACAACAGAAAAAATAAAATAAACAACTGTGTGATGATGGTAATTTTAAAACACTGAAAGATGGGAAAATACATATCGAGTTTCCTTTTAAATATCGGCTCTTTTTTTTTTTTTAACAGCAGAGGAGTCAGTTCAAGAGCATAAAAAAAGGAAACAAATGTGAAAAAAAAGCCCGCTACTCACTGCTCCTAAATTTCAATACTTCGAAAAAACAAGAAGAAAGGTTAGATTGATCAACTGAGTATGTAGCAAGCCACCGCTTAAGCGGCCGGGTGTTCTCCTCCAGTGCAACAGAAAATGGGACGTCACAAGCATAGACTTAAAATGTTTTTATTTCAAATATTATAGAGTCCCCTTTGTTATGAGTGTCCTTGTCTCCTGTGCCGTCTAAGTATTTTCATTGTCCTTGTATTTGTCTCTTGTCGCACTCCGTAATCCGCGTCGTGTCTTCATTGTTAACTTTCCTTGTCCTCGTTTATCTTTCACTGTCTGTCTTCGTCCTATTGTTAAATTATACACATTGTTCCACACATACACATCAACACCTATGTCACCCACACTTCACAACATTCACACAAACGCTTACACACACAAACACCTTTTCTTTGTGTTTTGTTTTTGCCCATGACTTGTTGTGTTTTCGTGAAATAAAGTAACCCTGACGGATATTGAGTTTCTCTATCCGGGAACCTATTAGCACTTGAGAACACTCGCTACCACCAACAAGTATATTTCAAAACACCAAATGAAAACGCAAACACGATCACAGTCTTACTTAAATAAACTCTGCAGCATCAATACTTCTAAACTCTTATTAGCAACTTTACAGTGCTTCAAAAATAACAAAAGGAAGGAGAGAGTGAAAAAGACATCGATCACAAATAAGTAAGCAAAAACAATCACAAATAGTCTCACTTAATTAAACTCTGCAGCATTAATACTTCTAAACTCTTATTAGCAACATTACAGTGCTTCAAAAATCACAAAAGGAAGGAGAGAGTGAAAAAGACATCGATCACAAATAAGTAAGTGAAATGGTAGACGGGTAATTAAGCTACGAAAAGGCAATGCAATAGGAATGGAATGTGTAGAAAGGAAAGACTGGTGAGTGAATGTGATATCCAGAAAGGGCAAGGAGAGAATGGGTGCGGACTAGCGATGGGGCAACATGAAAAATGAAAGAAAGAATGAATGAAAGAAAACAAGACGGAACAACTGTGTATAAACATTTCACAACACCCAAAGAACAAAAAAGAAAACGATTACGAATATTTCCAATCAAACAAACCCTAATATCAGTCCATCAAAATTCATTAAAATTAATAAAAACATACAAAAAAATTCAATAAAACACACAAAACACGATTACAAATATTTCCACTCAAAAAAACTCAAACTCCAATCTTTCAAAATTCCTTAAAATCAATAAAAACTTACAAAAAATTCAGTAAACTTACAAAAAACACGATTACGAATATTTCCACTCAAAAAAACTCCAACTCCAATCCTTCAAAATTCCTTAAAATCAATAAAAACATACAAAAAAATTCAATAACATACAAAAAAACACGATTACGAATATTTCCACTCAAACAAACTCCAACTCCAATCCTTCAAAACTCTTTAAAATCAATAAAAAAACATACAAAAAATAATAACAACATACACAAAAAACACGATTACGAATATTTCCACTCAAACAAACTTCAACTCCAACCCTTCAAAATTCCTTAAAATCGATAAAAACATACAAAAAAATTAAATAACATACACAAAACACGATTACAAATATTTCCACTCAATCAAACTCCAACTCCAATCCTTCACAAATCCTTACAATCAATAATCACGCCGCGCTTTCAATACACTCACTCAAGGACGCACTTCGCTGTTCGTCCTCGTCTGCTTCGTTATGCATGTGTTGTAATTTCCACATTCCTAAGATAACAAAAGGCGTTCAGCTGCCCTTTCAAATGAGGTTGTTATAGGGACGAAGGTAAGAGATGTGGGGGGGGGGGAGGAGGAGGAGAAGAAGGAAGGGGGGGGGAGGAGATGGAGAAAGAAATGGTGGGGAGGGGAAAAGGTGCAGGGGAGGGAAGGGAGAGTAAGAGAAAAAAATAGTAAGACAGAAGTGGAAGTGGGGAAGGTAGAGGAGGAGGAAGAGAAGTGGAGGGAAGGAAAAGGTGAAAGAAGGGAGACTAAGAGGGGAAAAAGAAGTAGAGGTGGAAGAGGGAAGAAGTGGAAGGGAAAGAAGGGGGAATGAGAAGCGAAAAGGAAGTAGCATGAGAAAAGTGGAGGTGGAGGAGGGAAGAAGAAGGAGGAGGAAGAGGAGGAGAAGTGGGAGGGAGGGAAAAAGGTGAAACGGAGAGAAGGGAATAAGACTCGAAAAGGAAACTCGAATGTGGAAACGGAGGAAAAGAAAAAAACACGAAGGAGGAGGAGGAGGAGGAGGAGAGGACAGAGGCGGAGGAAGAAGGTGAGGAAGAGAAAGGGTAAAAAAAAATGTAAAGGGGAGAAAACAAAACAAAGAAGACAAGAAAGAAAAACAAAATAAAGAAAAAGAAAAAACACGAAGGAGAAGGAAGAGGAGGAGGAGAGGACAGAGGTGGAGGAAGAAGGTGAGGAAGAGAAAGGTTAAAAAAAGGTAAAGGGGAGAAAACAAAACAAAGAAGACAAGAAAGAAAAAGAAAATAAAGAAAAAGAAAAAAAAAGAAAATGAGACTGTAATCCTCAGCAAAACAAGTCTTTCCAATCGTTTCCCGCCGTTTGATGTTAGTGCACTCCATCCTCCCCCGGCAAAGATAGTTTAATTTTATCTATCCACCTGTCTGTGTGGTGTTTGTGTAATCCAATCTGCGCCCGGTGAAGGATCTAACTGCCTCTCTCCACCTGGTATCCATCAAGCCCAGCAAAGATTCTAATTGTATGTCTGATGTTAGTGAACTCTATACTGCTCTGGTAAAGGTTCGAATTCCCTCACTCCGACTTCTGTTCATCCTATACTGGCCTAGGTTCTAACTGCATCTCTTTACCCGGTTCTGACTGCTCTGGCATAAGTTCTAATCGCACCTCTCTACCTGGTAATCATTCTGCTCCTGACTAGGTTCCAAATGCATCTTTCCACCTGGTTCTCTATCTAGTGTTAGTCTATTCTACCCTGGTATCCATCCTGTCCTGGCGAAGGTTCGAATTCCACCTCTCCACCTGGTTCTCTGTCAGATGTTAGTGTATTCCAATCTGCCCCGGTGAAGGTTCTAATTTCGTCTCTCCACCTGCTATTAAAGCTACCCGGTAAAGGTTCTGATTTAATCTCTCAACCTGGCTCTGTGTGTTTCCATACTGGCCCGCCCTAAACTCTAATTGCACCTCTTCACCTGTTTATTTTACCTGATGTTAATGTAATACTGCCTGCTCCGGTATAGGTTTTAATCCCATCTCTCCACC
>NC_066538.1:8329380-8381880 GCF_024679095.1 Eriocheir sinensis
CCTTTCCCTTCCCCTCCCTTCCCCTATCCTTCCTTCCCTTATTCCCCCCTTCTCCTCTTGTCTCCATTTCACTTTCTATGTATTCTATTTTTCTTCTCCTTCTCCTCCCTTTTTCTTCTCCCTTATTCCTCCATTTCACTTTCTATGACTTCTATCTTTCTTCTCCATCTTCTTCTCCCTTCTTCTTCTCCTTTATTCCTCCATTTCACTTTCCATGCCTTCGTTTTTTCTCCTCCATCGTCTCCCTTCTTCTTCTCCGTTATTCCTTCATTTCACTTTCTATACCTTTTTTTTCTTTCTTTTCCATCTTCTCTCTTCGTTTCTCCCTGTTGCCTCCTCTTCTCTCTTCCCCTCCCCTCCCCCCTTCCACAGGTCAGCAGGTGAGGCAGTAATCAAGCCCAGGTAAGCACAAGGAGGAGGGAAAACAAATGCAGGTAACTTTATCTCTGCCTGCTTGCGCGTCCTCCTAAACCTGATAGTGAGGAGGCGATCTTGATGTTCCTGGCGCCTCTTAATCCTGCTCTTCTTCTTGCTTACGTGTTATTTTTAGTTTAGTTAAACCTTTTCCTTATGTTCGGCTTTCTTCTGCTTGTCATATATTCCTTCTAGTTTTCTTTCATCTCTTTTTTTTTTCTTTTCCTTTCTCCGTTTTCTTTGTTTCACTTCTTTCTTTCATTTTGTCATTTGTTTTCTTTATTTTCTTTCTTGGTTCAGTATTAAGGCGTTTTCTTCTTTCTTCATTTCATTTGTTTTCCTTCATTTTTTTCTTTTCTTTCGTCTTTTGCTTCCTATCCTGCCCTTTTCGTTCTTTCCTCCTTCACCTCCTCATAATCATATTCATTCCTCCTCCTCCTCCTCCTCCTCCTCCTCCTCCTCCTCTTCGTTATCAGCCCTGGCATTCTCTTCTTCTTTTCCACCTCCTCCTCCTTCTCTTGCTCCTAATCTGTCTTTTATTCTTTTTCTCTTTCTTTAACCTTTCCCTCAATTCTCTAAGCCCTCCTTCTTATTACTACTACTACTACTACTACTACTACTACTACTACTACTACTACTACTACTACTACTACTACCACCACCACTATCACCACCCTCCTCTTCCTCACAATCCTTCTCTCACCCCAAACAAGCCTCTTAACCCCCTCTTCCCCCCCTCTTAGCCCCCCCCCCCCTCCCCCACCGCACCTTCCACACAGGTAGCAAGTAAGTTACCTGTACACAGCCACACCTGACCCGCCCTGACCTTCCCCACCCAGATATATGAGGAAGTGCCTGAAGGTGGTGGTGGTGGTGGTGGTGGTAGTAGTAGTGGTAGTGGTAGTGGTGGTAGTAGTAGTAGTAGAGAGAGAGCGAGAGAGAGAGAGCGCGAGAGAGAGAGAGAGAAACGATAAATTACTCCCCCCACCAGGCGTATCCCGTGAGTGCGTGTGTGTGTGTGTGTGTGTGTGTGTGTGTGTGTGTGTGTGTGTGTGTGTGTGTGTGTGAATCTTGCATGTGTTGAATACGTAACAGCCAATAACGCTCTCTCTCTCTCTCTCTCTCTCTCTCTCTCTCTCTCTCTCTCTCTCTCTCTCTCTCTCTCTCTCTCTCTCTCTCTCTCTCTCTCTGAACTCATGGAACTATGACATTTTTCATTCTAGATCACTACCTACATTCTCTCTCTCTCTCTCTCTCTCTCTCTCTCTCTCTCTCTCTCTCTCTCTCTCTCTCTCTCTCTCTCTCTCTCTCTCCTCCTTCTCCCTCCCTTCTTGACCCTTCTGTTTTTCCCCTCCCTCCCTCTTCCCTCCCTCCCTCCCTCCCTTCTCTTTTCGTCAACCTCGTTTGTAAGTGCCGTCCTTATCTCTCTCTCCTTCTCTTCCTTTATATATCTTTCTTCCTTTTGTCTCCTTTATCTTTATCTCCCTTCTTTTATCATTCTATTCCTTCTTCCTTCTTTCTTTTTCTCCCTTTTAATATCTTTCTCTCCCTTTTCAGTATCTTTTCCTCCTTTCCTTTCTCTTTCCTTCCACTTCTTTATCTTTTTCTTCCTTTCTTCCTTTACCTTTATCTGCCTCTCTTCATTTTCCTCTCGCTTCAACTATCTTTCTCTCCCTTTCTTTATCTTTCCCTCCCTTCCTTAACCTTTATCTGCCTCCCTTCCTCTTTCCCTCCCTTCAACTATCTTTCTCTCCCTTTCTTAATCTTTCTATTCCTTCTTATCACCATATTTCTCTCACTTTCTATCTTTCTCTTCTTTCCCCTCCTCTTTCTTTCCATCCCTTTATCGTTCTCTTCCTTCCTTCTCTTCTTCCCTCCCTCCCTCATTATCTCCTTTATACCAATCTCTCCCTCTTCATCTCTCTCCTATAAATCTTAGAGATGAAGGTGTTCTCTCTTATAATCTCCTTCCCTCCCTCCCTCCCCCTTTTCTCTCCCATTCTTCCTTCATCTTCCCTCCTTTTTATCTTCCTTCTTTCTTCCTCTTACAATGAACAAACCCATATTTACATCCCTTTCACTCCCCTTCCTCCTCCCCCCTCCCTCATTTTTTCCCTTTCTTGAACTAGACATCTCTCTCTCTCTCTCTCTCTCTCTCTCTCTCTCTCTCTCTCTCTCTCTCTCTCTCTCTCTCTCTCTCTCTCTCTCTTCCTCTCTCTTTCTCTCTCTCTTCTCATTTCTCATTTTACTTTTTTTTACTTCTTTTTATTTTTTTATTTCTTATATTAGTCTTATTTGTCTTATTTTAATTCTTTCTCTTTCTTTTTTTATATTTCTGTTTATCACTGTCTTTCTGTCTATGAATCTATCTATCTTTCTATCTGTCTGTATATCTATCGGTCTATTTCCTCTAATCTATCTCATCTCCTCTCCTCTCCTCTCCTCTCCTCTCCTCTCCTCTCTCTCTCTCGTCTTACCTGGCCGAGCAAAGCAATTAACAGGTGGAATCCTTTAATTGGCTTGATGTATGTGTCTGTACCTTCACCTTCCCAGCCTTACCTGCCCTTCATACCTGTCTGCTCCCCTGCCCTCTTCCTCCTCCTTTTCCCCCGCCCCTCCCCCTCCCTCCCCCAGGTGATAAAGATGCCGGGAACGGTAACACACAAAGGGGACGAGAGAAGCAAAAAGATGAAAGGAACAATATGGCGAAGGAATACAAAAGAAGGTCAGGAAAAGAAAAAAAAGAAAAAGTGCGTATCTAAAGGAACCTAAAAGAGAAAAAGAGCAGAAGTCCACCCGAAATTGACCTCTATTTTGGCTACTCTTTTGTGGGAGCGGCGAGTAGTGGCCTTTTTTTTGTACTCTTTTTGTTGCCCTTGAGCCGCATCCTTTGATGTAAAAAAAAAAAAAAAGGATGGTAAACAATGCAAAGGTAGAGAAGTAAAATAAAAGAAGTGTTTATAAGAAAGATAGAAGAGAGGATATGAACAGGATGGCGAAGAATACAACAGAAGGGAGAGAGAATAATACTAAAAGAAATGCTTGTGAGAAAGAGAGAAGAGAGGAAATGAACAATATGGCTGAGAATACACAAGAAGGGAGAGAAAAGGAAAATAAAAGAAATGGTAATAGGA
Organism: Eriocheir sinensis; assembly: GCF_024679095.1. Lineage (NCBI taxonomy): Eukaryota > Metazoa > Arthropoda > Malacostraca > Decapoda > Varunidae > Eriocheir > Eriocheir sinensis. Next base: position 8,332,929 of record NC_066538.1, read on the forward strand.
AAGATAGAAGAGAGGAGCAGAACAGGATGGGGAGGAACACAAAAGGAGGAAGGAAAAAGAAAGGATAACTAAAAGAGGTGATCATAAGAAAGAGAGAAAGGAGGAAATGAACAATATGGCTGAGAATATAAAAGAAGGTAGGAAAAGGAAAATAAAAAAAATGGTTATAGGAAAGATAGAAGAGAGGAGCAGAACACGATGGGGAGGAACACAAAAGGAGGAAGGAAAATGAAAGAATAACCAAAAGAAGTGATTATAAGAGAGATAGAAGAAATGAGAGGAAAGTAACAGAATGGAACAGAATACAAAAGGATAAAGATGGAAGAAAAAGAAAAAATGAAGAAAAGATGCGAGTTAAGGAATAAAGGAAATAAAGAAAAACGAATAAAGAAGGAAGAACAAAAAGAAGACAGAAAAAAATATACACAATTTGAATAAAGTAAAATAAAATGAAAGAATAAAAAGAAGTAGATGAAAACGGGGTCAAAGAAAATAAAAAGCAAAAACAAGATAAAAAAAGAGAAAGGAATAGAAAGAAAAGAGTAGATGAAAACAAAATATATATATAAGTAAATAAAAAGTTGTCATTGTATAAAAAATAAAAAGTAAAGACAAAATAAAAAGAGAAAATAGAAGGAGTAGATGAAAACAAAATATATATATAAGTAAATAAAAAGTTGTCATTGTATAAGAAAATAAAAAAAGAGGAAAGAGAAAACTAATAACGAGAAAAGAATAAATAAGAAAAGAACAAATGAAAAGAAACAAAATGAAAAGAAACAAAATGAAAAGAAACAAAATAAAGAAATATGAAAAAAAATCTATGTTTAAAAAATATACATAAGAGAACAGGAGAGAATTAGCAACAGTCTCATGCAAGAGCGAACGTGAGGCGAATAAATTAGAGATAGAAAACGAGGCGGGGAGAAGCAAACACGTGTAAGAGATTAGGAGGGAAAGAAAAAGGACAAAGAATTTTCCTATTTTCTCGCCCCAATTGACCTCCTCCTCCTCCTCCTCCTCCTCCTCCTCCTTTTCCCATTTTTCTTCTTTCTTCTTCCTTTTTCTTTTATCTTTACATCCTCTTCTCTGTCTTTTTCTTCTACTTTATTTCCTTCGCCTCCTCCTCCTCCTCCTCCTCCTCTTGACTTTCTTCTCTCTTCTTCCTTTTCTTTATTTCTTTATCTTCTTCTTCTTCTTCTTCTTCTTCTTCTTCTTCGCCTCCTCCTCCTCCTCCTCCTCCTCCTCCTCCTCCTCCTCCTCCTCCAGATTTTCTTCTCTCATTTTTCATTTTCCTTATTCCTTTACTTTCTTCTTCTTTTTCTTCTTCTTCTTCTTCTTCTTCTTCTTCTTCCTCCTCCTCCTCCTCCTCCTCCTCCATCAACAACAAATAAACAATCACATCAATAATATGAGTAAGAAATTTTTTTATTTTATATCAACATCTTAGAAAACCAATTTATCATACTTATCCCCCCTTTTCTCTCTCTCTCTCTCTCTCTCTCTCTCTCTCTCTCTCTCTCTCTCTCTCTCTCTCTCTCTCTCTCTCTCGAAAGTGTTTTATCAGTCAATATTTTTGGTGTTTTATATATTTTTTTTTGGGGGGTAGAGCGAATTTGCATGCGTGTGGTCTGTACCTGTATGTATGTGTGTGTGTGTGTGTGTGTGTGCGTGTGTGTGTGTGTGTGTGTGTGTGAGAGAGAGAGAGAGAGAGAGAGAGAGAGAGAGAGAGAGAGAGAGAGAGAGAGTGATTTTAACAGGACAGCAAGAATGCATCCAAACGCCGCCACCACCACCACCACCATCATCATCATCATCATAGCCTGCCTCTCACTCTCCTCTTATCTAACATTCTTCTCCACGCCTCGTCCTCCTCCTCCTCCTCCTCCTCCTCCCTTCCCCGCCTAGAGGCAAAAGGTGGAGAAGCTGATAAAGGAAAGAAGGAGGTGATGAACAAAGAAAGAATGAAGAAAAAAGGATGAAAGACAGAAAGAAAAAGAAAAAAGAATGGAAGAAAGAAAATGAAAGAAAGAGAAAGAAGGAAAGAAGGAAAAACAAGAAAAAAACCCAAGACAAGGAAAAGAAGATGGAAACAAAGGCAAGAAAATAATACAAGAAAGGGAAATCAATAAATAAAAGGAAGATAAATGAGGAGAAAGAAAGAAAAGGAAAAGAAAGGATCCATAAAATAAAATAAGAAAAATATAATAGAAAGAAAGAAAACGAGTATAAAAGATTACACGGGGAAAACAATATCAGAAAAGAAAAAAAGAAGAAAAATGATCGAAAACTGAAAACGTGAAAACCGATATTGGGACAAACTAAAATAAAATGAGAAACAGAGAAAAAACATCATATAATCTTTACTGACGCTTTTCCTGACACACACACACACACACACACACACACACACACACACACGTAACCGAAAACCACCGCACGTACACACACATAAAAAAGTACGCACGCACAAACATACACACACGCACACAAACCCACCCACCCACTCACCGACACACACGCACGCAAGCATTACCCAGCTTCCCCCCCCCATACCCCCTCCCCCCTTCCCCCATAAGACAGTACGAACCCAATGTGCACCAGGATATATACGTACACACACACACACACACACACACACACACACACACACACACACACACACACACACACACACACACGACTGCTTTTGAATGTCAGAAGCGGGAATGAACAACAAAAAAAGTCCCATTATATTCAAGGCTGAGAGAGGTGGAAAAAAAAGGGGAAGGAAAGTGGGGAAGAAAGAGATGGATTGTGAATTATTAATGCAAGCGACAGGTGGAAAGATCAATAAGGCGTCACTATCACATTCACTATCACAACAATAATATTATTGAACTACCAATTAAAGGAGTGAGAATTTAATGCGAGTCGGAGGAATTCAAATGTAAGAGGATAAGAAGGTAAACTGGAAAGAACTGATCACTTGCACAATAGTACTAGTAGTGATGATAATAGTAGTAGTGGTAGTAGTAGTAGTAGTAGTAGTAGTAGTAGTAGTAGTAGTAGTAGTAGTTGTTGTTGTTGTTGTTGTTGTTGTTGTTGTTGTTGTTGTTGTAGTAGTAGTAGTAGTAGTAGTAGTAGTAGTAGTAGTAGTAGTAGTAGTAGTAGTAGTAGTAGTAGTAGTAGTAGTAGTAGTAGTAGAAGAAGTAGTAGTAGCAGTAGTAGTAATAGTAGTTGTAGATGTAGTAGCTAGTATTTATTGTTGTTGTTACGATAAACTATATTGAAGAAAAAGACAAAAGCTACGGTAAAGAAGAAAAACGTAACTATATGGAAGACAATAACAGAGGCATTATGAGAAAGGATGAAAACTACGATGATGATGATGAAAAAGAAGCCACAAAGTATGATGAAGAAAAGGACGACAAAACACAATGAACAAAAGAACAAAATCAGCAAAACAATAAGGAAAGGAAATAAAAGGATCTGAGCAAAGAAAGGTAGAAAATGTCTGAATACTAAACAAGAGGAAGGAAAGTACGGTTAGGAAATAAATACGACAACAATGAAAAGAAAAGAAAATCGAGGAAAAGTATGATGAGAAAAGAAATAAAAAAGCTACTTGGAGAAACGAGAAACAAACGACAATTTAGAAAAAGGAAGGACGAGAAACTATTACAAGAAGAAAACAAAATCAGACTAAAAAAAAATTATATATATAACAATCTTTAAAGCAGAACCCACTGAAACTTTTGTATCCTTCAACAGCACACACTTACGAGAAGTCACAAACAATAGCCTGTAAACTACCACGGACACAAAGGATCAAAAGAAACCATTTAAGCGGACCATTAGGAACAAACAGAGGCTGGAAACACTAAGCGACAAACCACCATTCAAACAAAAGTACTGAAATAAGCGATTAAACAAACTATTACGAAGAACCACATGTAATAAAATGGACACAGAATGATGCTGAAAGATGGTTACTATTGTTATTTATATTATTTTTGCTGTTTTTTTTTGGTTTGTTTGTTTGTTTGTTTGTTTTATCACGTATCACTTTTTTTTCTTTGTCTTCTTCCTTCCCTTTCTCTTTTCTTTCCTTTCTACTTAATTTCTTCCTTTCCTTTTTCTTCTTTTCTCTCTCATTACAAAGATAACAAGAAATGCGTGGAATAAAATAGTTACAGATTATTATTATTTCTACTATTATTATTATTTATCATTATTCTTATTGTTGTTGTTGTTGTTGTTGTTGTTGTTACCTACCCCTTCCTCACGTTCCTCATCCTTTCCCCCACCTTTTCTTCTTCCTTTTCTTCCTTCTCAAATTTTCTTCTATCCACTAATTATCCAACCCTTTTTTTTCTCATACCTTCGTCCTTCCTCCCATTCCCCACATACCTCATCCCTTCCCTTCCTTTTCCTCTTCCTCTCCAATCTTCCTCCTTTTTTCCTTCTTTCTAATTTCTTCTCTCTACTAATTATTTTACCCTTTTTTCTTCTACCTTTGTCCCTCCTCCCATTCCAGACATTCTCCATTCCTTTCCTTCATTTTCTTCTTTCATTCCTATCTTCTCCCCCTTTTTTCTTCCTTCTAATTTCTTCTATTCAATAATTATCTTGTCCTTTTTTCTTCTACCTCTGTCCCTCCTCCCATTCCAGACATTATCCATCTCTTCCCTTCATTTTCCTCTTCCTTTCCTCTCTTCTTCCTCCTTTTTTCTTCCTTCTAATTTCTTCTATTCAATAATTATCTTGTCCTTTTTTCTTCTACCTGCGTCCCTCCTCCCATTCCCCACATTCCTCATCCCTTCCCTTCATTTTCCTCTCCTTTTCCTCCTTTTTTCCTTCCTTCTAATTTCTTCTATCCACTGATTATTTTACCCTTTTTTCTTCTACCTTCTTCCCTCCTCCCATCCCAGACATTCTCCATCCCTTCCCTTCATTTTCCTCTCCCTTTCCTCCTTTTTTCCTTCCTTCTAATTTCTTTTATCCACTAATTATCTTACCTTTTTTTTTCTTCTACCTTCGTCCCTCCTCCCATTCCCCGCATTCCTCATCCCTTCTCTTCATTTTCCTCTTCCTTTCCTCTCTTCTTCCTCCTTTTTTCTTCCTTCTAATTTCTTCTATCCACTAATTATCTTACCTTTTTTTTCTTCTACCTGCGTCCCTCCTCCCATCCCATCCATTCTCTTCCCTTTCACCTTTTCCTCCCCACAAATAATCTCATGCAACTCCCCACCCTTTTTCTCCCCATCCCCTCATTACCCATCACTCTTTTTTCCCTTCCCATCTCATTATCTCGCTTCCAAATCAGACACTTTTGTTCCTCCCCTCTTCCCACATCTTCACTCCTTCCTTTCATCCATTCCCCATTATATTCACAGCTTCCCCATCACCTCCCCATCACCCAAAGTAACCACAACCCATTTCTTTTCCGCCAAGATACCTTCAACCTCCCCCTTCCCCATTTCTTCCCCTTCTTTGTCCTCACCTTTTTCTCTTTTCCCTTCCCAATCGTCACTCCATCCCCCCACCCATTCCCCATCACCCAAAGTAACCACAACCCATTTCTTTTCCGCCAAGATAACTTCAACCTCCCCCTTCCCCATTTCTTCCCCTTCCTTGTCCTCACCTTTTCCTCCCTTCCCTCCCCAATCGTCACTTCATCCCCCCCCCTCCATTCCCCATCACCCAAAGTAACCACAACCCATTTTTTTTCCGCCAAGATAACTTCAACCTCCCCTTCCCCATTTCTTTTCCTTCCTTATCCTCATCGTTTCCTCTCTTCCCTCCCCAATCGTCACTTCATCCCCTCACCCATTCCCCATCACCCAAAGTAACCACAACCATTTTTTCACCCCCAGATAACTTCAACTTCTCCCCATTCCCCATTTCTTCCCCTTCCTTATCCTCACCTTTTCCTCCTTTCCCTCCCCAATCGTCACTCCATCCCCTCACCCATTCCCCATCACCCAAAGTAACCACAGCCCATTTTTTTTCACCCCCAGATAACTTAAATTCCTCCCCTTTTTCCATTTTTTTCCCTTTCCTGTCTTCATCCTCCTTTCCCTTCTCTCCATATTTTCCCTCCCATGACTCCTCTCTCTCCCTTACCTTTCCCTTTCCTCCCCCTTTCTTAACCTTAATCTCCGTCACTCACTCACCCTTTTCCCATTTCCCCTTACTCAACCTCTCCCTTCTCTCCCTTCCATTACTTCTCTCTCCCTTACCCTTCCCTTTCCTCCCCCTTTCTTAACCTTAATCTCCCTCCCTCACTCATCTTTCTCCCATTTCCCCTTATTCAACCTCTCCCTTCTCTCCCTTCCATTACTTCTCTCTCCCTCACCTCTCCCTCTCTTTCTAATTCTATAACCTTTATCTCCCTCTTCACTCAACCATACCTTCCCTCTCCCCTTCCTTTATGTTCCACCTCCATAACCTTTCACCCTTTTCTCCCCTTCTTTAACCTTTATCTCCCTCCTTCACCCTTCAACCATCCCTCCCGTCTCCCCATTCTTTCTCCCCTTGCATTACTTTATGTTCTACCTTCGTGTTCTACCTCCCCTCCCTTTCCCTTTCTTTCCCCTCCCCTAACCTTTGCCTCCCTCCACCCTCAATCTTCACCCACCCACCCCACTTACCACACCCATCTATCCTTTCCCCTTCCCACGCCTTTCACCCTTCCCCCCTCCCCATCTCCCCCTCCCCCCTTACCTGTCCGCCCAGAGCCACCAAGAAGGCCAGGTGAGCATTTAACCTTGGTGGGGGAGGGGGGGCAAGGGGGGAAAGGTGAGGGTGTGGGACTTGCCTTCCAGATACCAAATGACACGCACATGGAGGTAAAAAACGCACACGGGGGCCCACAAAAAACGCACACATGTATTCACCACTTTACCCAGTCACTCACGCGTGGAGATACACACGCACACACGCACACACACACACAGGTATACACACGGCTATTCAGGGTATGTGTGTGTGTACGTATGTGCGTGGCAAAACGTACACCCCCCCACCCACACAATAGGTAGTCAAAACGGTAATTGCAATAAAAGAAAACGGAAAGGTGATAAAAGGTGGTGATGTGGTGGTGGTGGTGGTGAGGGTGGGGATAGTAGTAGTAGTAGTAGTAGTAGTAGTAGTAGTAATAGTAGTAGTAGTAGATTAGAAATTGCAGAAGCAGAAATAAAGAAAAAAAGAGGACATTACTTATTTAAATGGTGATAGAGAGAAAAAAAAGTAAAAACAAAAGACAGACGAACGAGAAGAAACAGAAAAAAGCAAAATGACGCACATGACACACAATAAAATAAAAAATAAAACAGATTAAAGATACAAAAAAAAAAGTAATGTCACATCTTTTAACAAGCTGACTCATTACGAAAAATTACGGCGCCATTATCTATTAACAACAACAACAACAACAAAAAAGAAGGAAAAACGAAGCTGACCACGCCCGCCGCGACCACCTGAGCCCGAAATAGCCTACCTGCGCTACGCCCTAAAGAGAGAACAACAATAACAAAGAAGAAAAACAAGCAGGTAATCATGTTCCAAGAAGGTGATTACATGACAACACAGGTAACCGATCATCACCATCATCATCATCATCAGTTTTTTTGTCCATTTTCTCAAGTCAAAAGAAGGAAAGAATTATTATTATTATTATTATTATTATTATTATCATCGTTATTTTTTTTTCATTTTCTCAAGTTAAAAAGAGGAAGGGATTACCATTATTATCACTATTATTATTACCATCATTATTTTTGTCCGTTTTCTCAAGTTAAAAAGAGGAAAGAACTATCATTATTATCACTATTATTATCACAATCATTATTTTTGTCCATTTTCTCAAGTTAAAAAGAGGAAAGAACTATCATTATTAGTATTATCATCAATATTTTTTGTCTATTTTCTGAAGTTAAAAAGAGAAAAAAGAAGAAAATCGTGTCCCCCTCCTTCATGTATGTATAAACAGAAAGATGAATCAACAAATCAATTAAGCAAATAAACACGTAAATACGGAAATAAAGAGCAATCCATTTCACTCCAAAAAACAAACAAAAAAAAAATAAAGAAGTAAATAGGTGAAGAAAAAACAATCAACAAGTCAAGGTATCAACAAGGTAAAAAAGTAAACAAGAAAGAAAGAAAATAAAAAAGTAATCCATTCCCCCTCTAAAAAATACATAAAAAAAACACAAAAAAAAATAAACAGGTGAATAAATAAAAACATGTATGTAATCAAAGTATCAACAAAGAAAATAGATGAGCAAGTTAACAACACGTAAATCAAATCAAATATGTTTCCTTTTCTTCTCCAAGTAAATAAACAAATGAATAAGAAATAAAGTCCAATCAACCAGAAAAACACAAACAAAGTAAACAAATGTAGCAAAACAACAAAACCATCAACCCATCAAAAAATAAACAAAACAACAGGTAAATCAAAACATGTACCTGCTTCCTGCTCTTCTCCGTCGCCAGGTTGAGAATCGAACCATGAATCTGCAGTCCAAGCGTCCAGGTGATGTTCCTTAGGTCAGAGAGCCGACGGAGGGGCGCTGACATCATGCCCTCCGATGACACACGCCGCAGCAGGCCCCCCACGCCCCCTCCACTCCCCCCAGCACCCCCTTCTGCACCCCCGCCAGCCGCTGCCTCCTCCTTCGCCGCCGACGCCAAAGCATTTCGTCGTGCTAGTAAAATTTCTTGCGATCTTTGTCTTCGGAATAGCCTCGCACTTTCTCCTGATAACTTCCTTCCTAAGACTCTATTGGCGGCGGTGGGGGTTGCGGTGGTGCTTGTGGTGTTGAGGGAGAAGCGTCGTTTGGGTGGTGATGCAGTTGGTGGTGATGATGAGAGTGGTGAGTGTCTGGTGTTTGTGGTGGTGTTGGTGTAGAAATCGTCGTTGTCCGCGCAGCCACTGTCATTGCTGCTGCTGCTACCCGTTCTGGTGGTGATGCGTTTGGTGTTGTCATCACCACCACGTCGGCCATACTCATCACCATCTTCACCACTGTCCTCACCGCCAATTTTGAAGACCGGGGATATTGACCATTTTACCAGACCTGTCTTCCTCTTTCTCTCCTCCTGTCTCTTCTCTTCATCACAATCTCCTCCTCCTCCTTTCTCATCCTCTTCCTCCTCCTCCTCCTCTTCCTTCACCTCCTTCAGCTCCTCTCTCTCAAAATATTCTTGTGGTGGTGGTGTTTGTGGCGGTGTGGTGTTGATGTGGTTGTGGTGTTGGTTTACGGTGTTATTTGGTGTAGGTGGTGATGAGTCCAGGCGTTGTGTGGTGTTTGGTGGTGGTGATGATGGGGTGTCTTCATGGTCTGCAGGGTATGGTGGTGACGGTGGTGGTGATGCATTGTGATGGTGGTGGTGATGTGGTGAAGGTGGTGGTGATGGTAGTGGTGATGACGGTGAAGGAAATGCCTCTTGAATTTGGCAGAACAGAGGATTGGTGGTGGAGGGATGTGGTGGTGATGGTGATGGTGGTGATGTTGATGAGGTGTCGTGGTGATGATAGAGAGGGTTCACGGCGGAGTGTGGTACTGGTGATGGTGATGGTGGTGGTGATGACGAAAAGTGGTGATGAGAGATCTCCGTTTTGGTGGTGTGATGCGGTGGTGGTGATGGTGGTGACATGAGGTGATGAAAAATGGTATTGTTCTTGATGGGGATGATAACCTGAGATGGTGGTGATGACAACGGTGATGAAGATGGATTGGTGATGGCAGAATGCATGACTTCCTCCGGTGGTGGTGGTGGTGATGAAGATGGTGATGATGACGTATGGTGGTGATGAGTTTCCCCATCATCACCATTTGTGTGCGTGGGTAGCGAGTGCATCTTTTCGTATGTGTGCAAGATACGTACATCACCCGTGTGTGCGTGTGCGTGAGTGCGTGGGTGAGTGTGTGCGTGTGCGTGGTGAGGGGGGTTGGGGGGTGTATGGGTGCGAGGGAGAGTGTAGTGTGTGTCTGTGTACCCATTGTGAGAGTGTGCGTGCGTGTGTGCGTCTGGTATTCTGATGACGTTGTGGTGATCCGTGCAAGGAATCCTGTCTGTTTTGTCTGTGTCTGTAAATGCTTGGGGCTGAGAGGAGGCTGTGAAGGACTGTGAGAGGTCTGTGGAGGGCTGAGAATGGGCTGATAAGGAGTGTAGGATCTCAGCACATCCTTCAGCGGTGCAGGATCCTTGGAACAGGTCTGGAGGGCACGGGTGACTGGTCCTGGGTCCTGCGGCGCGTGAAGAGTGCAAAGGGCGTGGGCGAGGGCGTGGGTGAGGGCGTGGGTGTGGGTCAGGCGCGGAGTGAAGGACAGGGCAAGGATACCAAGGATACGCGTGAGGATCTGAGGCCGGGAGATGCTGGGGGAATCCTATCTGTCCTTCAAGTGCTCCCTCCCCCGCTCCTTCATGTCCTTCCTTCCCCGCTTGCCCAGGCAGGATCTCCAGGGTAGGAGGCGCACTGTAGGACATTCTAAGAACCGCGAGAGCTCACCAGCAAGTCCTTTGAGGCATGTCTGGTGGCGGGGAACACGGCGAAGGATCTTTCCATATCCTGCGACACCTTAGGATTGATGGGGATGGATGGGGAATGAAATACGGGGGAAAAAGTAGGAGGATGGGGAATGAAGGAGAGAGAGAAGGAAAAAAAAGTGGAGGGATGAGGAGGGAAGGGGAGGAGAAGAGATGAGGAATGAGAGAATAGGGAGATAAAGGGAAAAAAATGGAAGGAAAAAGGAGTGGAAGGATGAGGAAAGAAGAGAAGGAGAAGAGATGTGGAATGAGAGAATAGGGAGATAAAGGGAAAAATGAAAGGAAAAAGAAGTGGAAGGATGGGGAAAGAAGGGGAGGAGAAGAGATGTGGAATGATAGAATAGGGAGATAAAGGGAAAAAAGGGAAGGAAAAAGGAGACGAAGGATGAGGAAAGAAGGGGATGAGAAGGGAAATGCGGGGAACAGGAGATAAGAGAAAAAAAAACAGAATTAGAAGGTTGAGGAGGAGGGGAGATGAGAAATGTGGGAAGGGAAGGCGGGGAAAGGAGAGAAAAAGGAGGGTGTGGAAGACGGGTATGAGGGGGGAAAAAAAAAGGGAGGAGAGGGGGGAAGATAACGGGGAAAAGAAGGGGAAAAAGAAGGGGAAGAGGAGCGGTAGGAAAAAATGATGAGTTGGGAGGAGAGAGAGAGAAGACACGGAGAAAAACAAGAGAAGAAGAGAGAAGAAGAGAGAGAGGGAAAGAAGGGATGAGAAATTTAAGAGAGAGGTAACGGGAAGTGAAGAGGGAGGAGGAGGAGGAGGAGGAGAGGAAGAGGAGGAAAGACGTGAGGGAGAAGAGGCGAGAGAAGAACGTAAGAACAGGAATGGAGGAACAGGAGGAAGAAAAAAAGTAAAAATGAAGGAGAGGAAAGAGGGTGAAAAGAGAAAAGGGAGGAAAAGAATAAAAGAAAAGATGGAAGAAAAATAAATAGACTGCAGGAAATGAGGAAGAAAAAGATGAAGAAAACAGAGAAAATAGAAGGTGAGGAGGAAGGGGAAGGGAAGGGAGAGAAACGGAGACAGGGAGGACAAAAGGGAGAGGAAGGAAGAAAAAAGTGGAGGAGGAGGGAGGAGAATACGTGAAGGAAGGAGAAAAGAAAGGGAGAATAGAGGGAAAAAAGGGAGGTTAAAAAAAAAACAAGGGAGAGGAAGGAGGGCAAAAAAAAGGGAGGAAGAGAAAACAAAGAGGATGGAGGAAGAATAGACGAAGGGAGGAGAGAAGGAAAATTAAAAAAGGGGAAGGGGAGGAAAGAAGAGGATGGGGAAGAATAGGCGAAGGGAGGAGAAGGAAAGGGGGAAGGAAAAAAAAGAATAGGGGGAGGGAGATTGGGCAAAGGGAGAAGGAAAATAAAAAAAAGGAAAGGGAAGAAGAAAGAAAAGAGCAGAATGGAGGAAGAATGGGCGAAGGGAGAGAGAAGAATGGGAGGAAGAGGAAAGAAAGAGGATGGAGGAAGAATAGAAAAATGGAAGGGGAAGGAAGAAAATGAGGAAAAGGGGAAAGAAGAGGGAATAAAAGAAGAGGACGGGGGAAGAAGAGGCAAAGGGAGAGAGAAGTATGGGAGGAAGGAGAAAGCAAGAAAGAGGATGGAGGAAGAATAGCAGAGGAAGGAAGAAAAATAAAAAAAAGAAGAGGGGAAAGAAAGATAATGATGAAGGAAGAATAGAAGAATGGAAGGGAAGAAAAAGAAAAAGGAAGGGGGGAAGAAAGAAGATGATGGAGGAAGAATAGAAGAATGGAAGGGGAGAGAAGAAAAAGAAGAAAAAAAAGAGTAAAGGCGGGGGAAGAAAGAGAAGAAAAATGGAGGGTGGAGCGTAACATTAAATAACACTCGCAGCCAATGAGGCGAGGCGACCTGTAATTACCTGCACAAGGCCGCGGGCACCTGGAGAAGGCCTCAGGTGCGCCGCCAGGTAACTCAGGTAACGAGGAAGCCGCAGGTGAGAACGAACCCCACTTTGACAACCACACGTGAGGCGAAGAGAACGAACAGTATTTTTTTTTTTTTTAATTCACGACCTATTTGAATTTCGTGAGTGTTTCTTCTGTTGGGCGAGTGTAAGATTCGAGATTCGCATAAATAAAACACCCTTAACAAACTAAAGGGACTATTACACTGGGCAAATTCTCCGTGGATCTTCAGTCAAACCACGATTTCCGCTGGCGTGGTTCTCATATTTGCGTGGTTTTCTGACGTGTCCACGATCTTCCAAAGCTACGGTAGATTTCACTGAAGGACGACGGTATTACTCATCATCTTCATCAGCAACAATAACAACAAACAATTGAGAGCCACGTCAGCGGAAATCGTGGTTTGACTGAAGATCCACGGAAAATATGCCCGGTGCAATATCCCCTTAACTAATTCACGTGAGGTGGAGAGATAAACACGACCACCAACTCTTTTCAATTCACGTATATAAGAAACTATTTAAATTTCGTGTTTCTTTTGTTTGGCGAGTAAGGTAAGTTTCGCTAAAGTCACATCACCTAAACCAACAAACTAAGAAGCGTTAAGTAAAAAGAAACTCATGAACTTCAACTCTTTTTCAATTCACGTGCAAGAAACTATTTAAATTTCGTGTTTCTTCTGTTTAGCAAGTAAGATAAGTTTCGTTAAAGTCACATCACCTTAACATTGAAACTAAGACGTGAGGCGAAAAGAAACACACGAACACCAGATCAAATCTTTTCAATTCACGAATTACTTGTATTTCGTGAGTTTCTTTGTGTTTAACGAGTAAGATTCGAGTTTCGCCGGTTTCGCGCTTCACGAGTCTAGTGCGTGTTCGACCTTCGCGTCCGCTGATAAGGTCAAAGGGTAACACACGCGGGAAAGGCTGTCTGGCTTCCGCGAATGTCTCATCTTTCGCGAACAACAAATAAAGAAGGCAAAGAAGGTCACGAGGCATACAATTTTCTGATCCGTGTATGACAAAAGAAGGAAGGAAGGAAGGTAAAGAAAGACACTCTACATATAACTCTTTCCTATCCCCGCCTATGAGAAGACTGTTTAGATTTATCGAACGTCTCATCTCTCGCGCAAAATAAATAACGTTTTTCGCGTGGGTATAAGGTAAAGGACACACACTACAATTGCCTCTTTACTGTCAGTGTTTAAAAAGAGCTCTTGACTTTCCCGAATCATAAATAACTCAGTAAATAACAATAAATCGTAACTTTCATATCTGTGCATCATAAAAAAAAGACTGTTTGAATTTCGCGGATGTCTCACCTTTCGCGAACAATAAACAAAACAAAAAAGTTAAAGGAGACACTACACCTAACTCTTTCCAATTCGAATTAATCACAAATAGCAAGTTTTTCGCGTGTGTTTATAAGGTAAAGAACACACGATATCTTAAACTCTTTCCAATCTATATATAAAATGGCACTCTCTCATTCGCGGCTGTCTCATCTCTCGCGAATAATATCATGTGTTTTGTGAGTGTAAATACAAACAAATAAGTTCTCATTCTCGGCTGTCTCATCTCTCGCGAATAAAAATATCATGTGTTTTGCGAGTGTAAATACAAACAAATAGGTAAATAGGCAAATTGGTGTAAATAGGTGAATACACTACAACAAGGAATGAAGGAATGACAAAAAAAGGAGAGATTAAGGAATGAACGGAATAAATAAAAAGAGGAAAAGTAGGAAGGAAAAAAGACGAAAGAGGAGGAAAAGAAGGAATGAACGAAGGAAAAGAAGAGGGAAGTAAGGAAGGAAAAAGAAAGTAGAGAAGAAAGGAATGAAGAACGAAAAAGGAGGAAAAGAATGAATGAAAGGGAAAAAGAAGGAAGAAAGGAAGGAAAAAGAAAGCAAAGAAGAAAGAAAAAAAGGAAGAAAGGAAAAAGAAAGTAGAAAAGAAAGGAAAGGATTGAAGGATGAAAAAGTAGGAAGAAAATGAGTGAACCAAGGAAAAAGGAGGGAAGTAAGGGAGGAAGGAAGGACAAATCAACATCTACAACACTTTCCAATCCGCGCATAAAAAGAGACCATTCAACCTTCGCGATCTCATATTTCGCGAAGTGACTCAAGTTTCGCGGTTATCCATTTCTCCCGTGTGCATCGCCTCTCGTTTCGCGCCGCTGAGCTGTTGAATAAGCGCGTGAGATAAAGAGACGGGCACAGCATCCATTCAGCATCCATTAATCTCTCCCATTCCTGTATCAGCGACAATTTGCACTTCGCCGCTGTCTCGTCTTCCGCGGACATCCATCATTTTCATATCGCCGCGTCCTGTTTCCTGCCACCGAGGTAATGAATGGATCTTTTCTTTCGTCATGCCACAGGGTTCACACAGAGGGAGGGAGGTAGGGAGAGCACGAGAGGTGAAGGAGGAAGATGATGGGGTAGGAGAGGAAGGAAGGGAGGATTGGAAGTGGTGTGAAGAGATGGAAAAAAATGTCAGAAAGGCAGATGAGGAAAGGAATATGAGAGGAAGGAAGGGAGGAAGGAAAGAATGGATGGAAATGGAAAGAAAAACGAGAGGGAAAGGAGGAAAGAAGGAAGGGAAGCAAAGGAAAGTGAGGAAAGGAACAGAAGGATGGAAGGGAGGGAGATGGTATGAAAAGAGAAGAAAAGGAGGAAACATGGAAACATGGAAATGCAGGCAACAGAAAGCCTATTGGCTCATTACGAGGTCGCCCGCTTGGGTGATTTAATCTGCTCGACCGCCACTTGGGGCTTGGTGAGCAGATGAAAGCACCTCGATATTGAGGAGCAGATGGAAGCCCCTCGTTATTCAGTTTACTCCTGACGCAGCGAAATGACGGTCGATTCTATATTTGAAGGAGTTGATGGTATTCGCATTTACTACTTCTGATGGAAGATTGTTCCAGTGGCGGATGACTCGGTTTGAAAAGAAACTCCTTCCAATGTCTGTGTTACATCGACTCGACTGAATGGGTAAACCGTTATTTCTAGTTCTTGAGTTGGTTTGCTGTTCAAAGAATTTGGAGTAATCGACGTTATTGAACTTTTTTAGATACTTGAAGACTTGAATCATATCCCCTCGTAGACGTCTTTTCTCCAATGTAAAGAGATTGAGTCGCTTGAGTCGTTCCTCGTACGGTTGAGCCCTGAAGGTTGGAATCATCTTTGTGGCGCGTCGTTGAATCCTTTCCAGTAAAGCAATGTCCTTTCTGTAATTGGGAGACCAGAACTGCACTGCATACTCGAGGTGCGGTCTTACCATGGAATTATACAAGGATAGGAAGGAAAAGAGGCAAGGAGTGAGAAAGGGATGTGAGGATAGGAAGGAAGGAAGGAAGGAAGGAAGGAAAGAGAGAAAGAAAGAAAGAAAGAAAGAAAGAAAGGAAGGAAGGAAGGAAGGAAGGAAGGAATAAAGGAAAGAGGGAGAAAAAGAAGGGAAAAGAAAGAAAAAAGAAAGAAAAAGGAAGAGAGAGTGAAAGGAAGAAGGAAAGAGGAGAAAGAGAAGATGGAAAAAAAAAAGAAAGGAAATAAAGAAATAAAAAATAAAAAGAAAAATAAAAGAAAAAGAAAAGAAAAAAAAAAAGAAAAAAAGGAAAGAAAAAGAAAAAGGTGGTGGGTGGTGGTGTGGTGGTGGGTGGGTAGAATGGTGGTGGGTGCCCAGGCAGGTCTGTTCCTTCAAGATAAGCAAGATGACACACCACCACCACACCCACCACCCACCACCACCACCACACCACCACCACCCGGAGAAAGGAGATATATATATAAAGAGAGAAGAAGAGAGAAGAGAGGTAAAAAGAGAAAAGCAGAAAGGGAGGAAGGAAAAAAGGAAGGAAAGATGAAATGAGGGGATGGAAGACAAGGAAAAAGAGGAAGAAAAATTAAATGAGACAGAGGAGAGAAAAGTGAAAAAGAGAGGAAAAGAGCTACTGATATATGAGAGGAGGAAGAAAGGGGATGAATGACACGAAAGAATACAAAAAAAATAAAGGAAAATATAGGAAGGTCAAACGGAAGGACTTACGGAAGGGGAAAAATGAGAGGAAGGAAGGAAGGAAGGAAAAAAAAGGGAAGTAAGGAAAGGAAGAAAAAGAAGCGGAAAAAATGAAGGACGAAGGAGGAGGAAAAGAATGGATGAACGAAGGAAAAAAAGGAGAAAGTAAGGAAAGAATGAAGGAAGGAAAAAAGAGGAAACGAAGGAAGGGAGAAAAAATGAGCGGAAATAGATGAAGGACGAAGAAGGAAAAGAATGAAAAAACGAAGGAAAAAAAAGAGAAAGTAAGGAAGGAAGGAAGAACAACAGAGGTGGGAGGAAAGAAGGAAGGAAAGAAATACGCAAGAAAGGGAAAACAAGGATGAAAGAAAGGACACAAGAAAGAAGGGAAGGAACGAATGAAAGAAGGAAAAAAAGAGGGGAAAGGAAGCCATTGGTCGATTATAAGACGATGACCTTGTTCTGTTCTGGTCTATGTGGTCGATTTCTGGTTGATTTCCGGTCTGGTCAAGTCTGGTATGGTCAGGTCAACACGCGGTCAACAATTTAGGGGTTCGTATTCTCTGACGTTTTCGGCTCTGACAACAATTAATTTCAAAGGCCACGAAGAAGATGAGTCGGGTTCTGATGAGTATTTTCCACGTTCATGATACAGAAGCCTTGTCAAACTATCACTAGGCTTATTAAACTACCCCTGGAAACACTAACACAGCCTCTACCAACACCTATTTTCAAAGACCACGAAGAAGATGAGTCGGGTTCTGATGAGTATTTTTCACGTTCATGATACAGAAGCCTTGTCAAACTATCACTAGGCTTATTAAACTACCCATGGAAACACTAACACAGCCTCTACCAACAACTATTTTCAAAGGCCACGAAGATGATGAGTCGGGTTCTGATGAGTATTTTCCATATTCACGGTGCAGAAGTCTTGTCAAACTATCACTAGGCTCATAAAACAACCCATGGAAATACTGCCACAACTTCTACCAAAGCCTTATGAAATGTGTGTGTAAAGGCCCAATTCTCAGACGTTATTTCCAAGGGCCACAAAAGAGATAAGTCGGGTTCTAATGAGTGTTTTTCCACGTTCATGATACAGAAGCCTTGTCAAACTATCGCCAGGCTCATAAAACTACCCCTGGAAATACTAACACAACCTCTACGAAAGCCTTATCAAATGCGTCCTTCCTTCCTTCCTTCCTTTCTCATATTAATTTCCTCAACTGCCATTCTCACACTTTTTTTTTTCCCTCTCTTCACATCACCTCCATTCCTCCTTTCCTTCCTTCCTTCTAAGTCTGAAAGCCCCGAAATGATTGGTCTGCCCTTGGTCTCCTCTGGCCTTATCAAATGCGTCCTTTCTTCCTTCCTTTCTCATATTATTTTCCTCATCTGCCATTCTCACACCTTTCTTTTTGTTCTCCTCTCTTCACATCACCTCTATTCCTCCTTTCCTTCCTTCCTTCTACGTCTGTAAGCAACAAAATGATTGGTCTGCCCTTGGTCACATCTGGTCTCTCTCTCTCTGTCTTGGTCTATTGTGGGTCTGTCCTTTAGCTCGTGTCCAGGTTCGAGTCCCTTCTTTTGTTGTCTAAATCCGTGTCGGGTATCAGGTACCGATCTCGTTCCCGCCCCGATTGATTCTATTGTGTGGCTCAGGTTAGTATTTTTTTCTCTCTATTGGTGGTCCCGTTTGCCTTCCCTGACATGTTGTTTTTTATGTTCTTTTTTCGTGTGTGTGTGTCTGTGGTACGGCTTCTGGTATTTCGTTTTTCTCATATTTTCTGCTTTTTTTTTTACATACTTTATCCGTCTATTTATCTATCTATCTATCTCTGTTCCTCTCTCTCTCTCTACCTATCTGTCTATATATCTATCTATTTATCTACTTATCTTCCTATGTGTCTATCTAGCTATCTGTCTATCTACCTATCTATTAATCTGTCTATCTGTTTCCTATCTTTGTGTTTGTTGTTTTTTTCACATTTTTTCTTAATTGTTCTACTAGTGTTATTTTTTTCTTTGTTTCTATCTTGATCTTTTGTTTATATTGTCTCATCCATCATTTGTTTACTTATCATTGAGGGTCTATTTTCTTTTTTCTTCTTTAATTATGTTCTTATTGTTTTGTCTCTTTATACATTTTATTTTTATTATTAGCTTGTGTTTCTGTATTATAATTTTGCTGTTGTTATCGGTATTATATTATTTTCATGATCATTTTATTTATGTCTATTTATCCACATCTATTTAATTGTTTACCTCTATTCCTGTTTTTCCTTTGTTTACTTTGATTTATTTTTTTCTTTATTGGTGTTCTCCTCCGTTGTTGTTGTTGTTTTTTCGGTCTTGTTCCAGTGGTCTGTTTCGCGTTGTCTAATATCTTCGTTTATTGTTTTGGTTTCACTGTTGTTTTAGTCAGTCTTCTAATGACCTATTTCCTCCAGTTTCCTTGTTTTGTTTATTGTTTTTTTATCGCTCTCTTTCATGTCCGTCCTTTTTTTGTTTTACTTCACTCTTTGTCATATTTTAAGTCGTGTCTGTTTGTTTCTTGATTTTTTTTTATCAATAGTCTCTTACATGAGTTCCTTTCCTCCTTTTTTTTCCTTCACCTTCTTCCTTCTCTTATTCCTCCTCTCCTTTTTCCCTTCATTCTTCTTTTCCTTTCCTTATTACATCCTTTCTTATTTCTCTTTCTTCAGTTTATTCTCTTGTTCTTTCCTCTCTTGGTTCAAACTCTCTCTCTCTCTCTCTCTCTCTCTCCCCCCCCCGCGAACGCAAACAAGAGCACATACACACACACACACACACACACACACACACACACACACACACACATACACACAATGGCTGGGTGGCTGGGCAAGGGTAGCAATTATCACCACCACCATCACCACCATCACCACCTCCATTTTCACTGACACCGCTATCACCATCACCACCACTATCATCACCACCACCACCTCCATTTTCAGTAACGTTACAACTACCACCACCATCACCACCGCCACCTCCCTCACCACCACCACCACCACCTCCATTTTCAGTAACGTTACAACTACCACCACCATCACCACCGCCACCTCCCTCACCACCACTATCATCACCATCACCACCATCACACTACCATCACCATCAAAACCACTATCTCTCCACCTATCATCTTCACACTGACACACACACACACACACACACACACACACACACACACACACACACATAGACACGCACACAGACACACCACAAACACACGTACAAAAAAAAACATACATAAACACACACACGTCTGGCCGGCCTGTCTGTGTACCTAAGCAGACGTGTGTGTAACCTCGAAACACACACACACACACACACACACACACACACACACACACACACACACACACACACACACACACACCAATATTTCAGTGTCTTGTTTTGCATAATGGCACCGCGTTAACAGCTCTATTAGTGCCACACGCTTGACTGGCACTCTGTTTCCGACGACTGCACTGTGGCACTCATGGTTACGTCTTCCTCCAACATGCGGCACGGAATATGGAGTCTATTTTTATAACCTAACGCTTTCAAATTCGTCTTAATATATCCGACCTACGCCACGTGGAACTACAGCGTATGCCCCTAACTTCACCTTTTTACGATGTGTCTGAATACGCAATGCATCTTTCCATATCTTCGCTTTTTGGTCCTTTTTCATAACCTAACGCTTTTAAATCCATCTTAAGGGCCAGTGTGACGGAGATGAACGCCGAGGCCACGCGCACCTATCCTTACCTGAACTTTTTAAACGATTTGGCACAGTACGCAATGCATCTTTCCATATCTTCGCTTTAGGATTCCTTTTTCATAACCTAACGCTTTTAAATCCATCTTAAGGGCCAGTGTGACGGAGTTGAACGCCGAGGCCACGCGCAGCTATAACGTATGCCCTTAACTTTACCTTTTTGCGATTTGGCACGATACGAAATGCATCTCTTTATTTTAGCTTCATGATTTTTGCTGTCCACGAATTGACATTTTCAAAAAATAATAAAGAATAAATAGATAAATAAATAAATAATAGCGTACAAGCTTGGCACTCACTCAAGACAATTTGACACTTGGCACTTGATTTATCCTTTCCTTATATGGCACCGAGGGAAAATGACAACAACAGGTATACAAGCGCAAAACAACAAATCAATGAGACTCGACAAAAAAAAAAAAAAACGCAGACACTTGGCATTCAGAAAGGTGTCGCGGCACATGCCTGGCACTCGGAGGCAGAATAAAACTAAGGTTGGCATTGTCAGACGCTCCCGCCCCTCACACCAACTATTTCCAAAGGCCAAAAAGGAGGCTAATCGAGTTCTAATGAGTGTTCTTTCAGGTTCACGGTACATAAGAAGGCTCAGACTACCACCATGGTCATAAAAGTACCCCTGGAAATGCCCTAAACTCCCACGAAAGACTAGTAAATTACGTGTTCTTGGGCGCAGAAATGTTTAAAAATATGGCCCACAGCACTCGACTCGCTTTCACCTTATACGCCCCCCCCCCAACACACACACACACACACACACGTCACCAGGAGGCGTATAACAAGCAAAAAAAAAGTTGTTTGGTGAAATACGATAATTCAATCCGCCTCTTCCAGGTTCTCACGGTACTGGCATCACCGCGACCCTCACCACGCACTTGTTGACACACACACACGCACGAACACACACACGAGCACTATATCACCATCATCACCATTATCACTGACTCACTTATTTGCCGTCACACGAACACTATAACTTTATCACCATCGTTAACTGACTTTTGTTTAAGCGGTTACATGTAAACACTATATTTCCATCACCATAAATTAATATCGTTTGTTTGCAGTAATACGAACACCACATCTTCACCATCAATGACTATTTTCACAGTCACATAAACACTATAATCACTACAATTCCATTCCCCTATTGATTGTTCTGTACATAGGTTACACGAACACCATAACTTCACCATAATCAACTCTCCCATTTTCACAGTCACAATCACAACAGTTCCATCACCATCAATGACTGTCTTTTGTTTTCACAGTCACATAAACACTATAATCACTACAGTTCCATTCCCCTATTGACTGTTCTTTCTTTACATAGGTTACACGAACACCATAACTTCACCATAATCAACTGTCCCTTTTCACAGTCACAATCACTATAGTTCCATCACCATCTTTTGTATACACAGTCACAGCACCACTATACTTTCACCATCTTTGACTGTCACTACCTTACAGTCACACACGGACACTATACCTTCACCATGACTAATTGTTCTTACTTCCAGTCACATAAAAGAAGCTTCACAATACAGTTCACAGTCACCTCACCATCACTAACCGTCCCCTTATCCACACGAACACACGAACGCACACATCACACCATCTGTTTCCACACTTCCACCATGCACTGTTCTTTAGAGGCACTCACCACCACTAACTCTGGCCCTCCTCTGGCACTAACCACTAAACAGGCACTAACTCCACCTTACGCCGCGCGGCACTTCACTCAGAGGGAGATTAGTGGTAAGGGAGAATAGGAAGAGAAGAGGGAGAGGTGAGGGAGAGGAGTGGGATTAGAAGTAAGCTCCCCTCTTCGTATGACAAGGAGTAAGGGAGAGAGGGAATGAGGGAGAAGAGGAATAAAGGGTGAGTAACGGAAGGGAGAGAGGGAGTGAGTGTGGGAGCGTGGGAGAGCAAGTAAAGGGTATGAGAGCAAGGGAGTGCGTGTGAAAGCGAGAGTGAGAGAGCTGGGAAACAGGGCGAGTAAGAGAGGGAGAGAGGAAGACAGGGATAATTAGAGATAGTGAGTGAGATAGAGAGAGGGAAAGTGAGCGAGCGAGAGAAGTAACACAGTATGAGAGAAAAGAAAAAAAGGCGGAATGTGAGAACTGAAAACCGCGATTGAGGGGAGAGAGAGAGAGAGAGACAGAGAGAGAGAGAGAGGAAGAGAGAGACTGGGAGATAATTAGAGATAGTGAGAGTGAAAGTGAGAGTGGACGAAAAAGAGGACGAGAAAAAATGTAGAATGATGCAGGTTTGGGTAGCGAGAGACACTGAGAGATAGAGATAACGAGTGAGTGAGTGAGTGAGAGTGAGTGAGTGAAAGTGAGAGAGTGAGTGAGTGAGTGAAAGTGAGAGAGTGAGTGAGTGAGAGTGGACGTAAAATAGGCCGAGAAAAAAAAAGTAGAATTGAAATGGAGGTTTGGGTAGCGAGAGACACTGAGAAATAGAGATAACGAGTGAGTGTGAGTGAGAGTGAGTGAGAGTGAGTGAGAGTGCCAGGGCGGGTCTGGGGTGTGCCGTGTGCCAGTGTCCGCGCCCAGGGCAGGACTGACAGACTGGGGCCACCTCCATCCTCACCCCGCCCCTCCAAGGACTTCTCTCCCCCCTCCCCCCTCTTTACCTCCTTACCTGCACCCCTTTCCCTCTACCCCCTCCTTCATCCCAACCTTCTCCCCTCCACCTGTAGCCTCCATCCCCTCCATGACCACTCCCTTCTTCCCTCCACCTTCCCCTCTTCTATCCACCTTCCCTTCTTCCCTCCACCTCTTCTCTAGCATCTCCATTCTTCCACCCTTCCCCCCTTCCTTCATCTCTCCATCTCTTCCCTCCTCCCCTCCACCTCTCCCTCCACCTGTCCCTCAACCTTAAGAAGTTTTTGTGCCACCCTGTAGATCCCCCAAGCAACCACACGCACACGCACACGCACACACACACACACACACACACACAGAAGGAGAGATAAGAGGTGGAGGAAAATAGGGTTCAAATAAATGGAGGAAAGATGTGGAGAGAGAAAAAGAAGTTAAGAGAAGGAAAAGGAGAGAGACGAAGGAGGAGGAGGAGGAGGAGGAAGAGGAGGAGGAGCCAAGAAAAGTAGGTGTGCATTGAAAGCTTAGAGTACAATATCTCCTCCTCCTCCTGACCTCCCTCACCCCCCCCTTAAACCCTACAGGCGCCATTCCCTCCACATCCAGGAACTGCAAGTGGGAGGGAGAGAGAGGAGGGAGAGGAAGGAGCCACCCACCCTCACGACTATGACCTATTCTCTCTCTCTCTCTCTCTCTCTCTCTCTCTCTCTCTCTCTCTCTCTCTCTCTCTCTCTCTCTCTCTCTCTCTCTCTCTCACAGCCACGAGGAAGCAAAAGGGAGAAAAAAACGGAGATAAGGAGATAAGAGAGGAAGAAAAAAAGATAAAACAAAAAGGATACGAAAGGGAAATAGGAAGAAATAAGAGGGAAGAGGAAGATAGAGGGAGATAGAAGGGAGGAGGAGAATGAAGAGGAAAAGATAAATACAGAGCGAAAGATATGGAGAGAGAGTAAAGAAAAATATGATAAAGAAGAAATACAAAGAGGAGAGGAAATAACACAGAGAAGATAGAAGTATAGAAAATGGGAGATGGAAAAATGAATGTAAGGAAAAGGAAGAAAAAAGAAAACATGTATAAAAGAAAACACAGAAAGAGAGAACAGGAAAAAAGAAGAAACAGATAACGGCAGCGAAAAAGGAAGACATAGAGGAAGAAAGATGGAAAAAGAGCACAGAGCAGTAATAAAAGAAGGAGAAGCAAAGGAACAGAAGAACATGAACAAAAGAAAGAGAGAACCGCAATGATTAAAGAAGACGAGTAAAGGAAGAAAAGTGAAGGAAGACATAGAGGAAGAAAGAGGAAAAGGAACACATCGCAGTAAAAAAAGAAGAAGTAAATAAACAGAAGAAAAGGAACAAAAGAATGAAGTGACTGCAATGATTAAAGAAGACGAGTAAAGGAAGAAAAGTAGAGGAAGACATAGAGGAATAAAGAGGAAAAAGAACACATCGCAGTAATAAAAGAAGGAGAAGCAAAGAAACAGAAGAAAAGGAACAAAAGAAAGAGGTGACTGCAATGATTAAAGAAGACAAGTAAAGGAAGGGGGGTAAAGGAAGGGAAGTAGAGGAAGACATAGTGGAAGAAAGAGGAAAAAGAAGAGCACATCGCAATAATAAAAAGAGGAGAAGAAAAGAAAGAAAAAAAACAAAGGAAAAAACATAAATAAAACAAAAGAAAGAGGTGACTACAAAGATTAAAAAAGACGAGTAAAGGAAGAAAAGTAAAGGAAAACATAGAGGGGAAGAAAGAGGAAAAGAAGAGCACATCGCAGTATTAAAAAAAAGAAGAAAATAAATAAATAAACAGGAAAAAAAACTGAAATAACCGAAATGATAGATAAAGGAAAGGAAACCAGAAATTGACCTCTCTTGGGCTACTCTTTACTTTTATCTTTCATGGGAGCGGCGAGTAGCGGGCTTTTTTTTATGTTTTTTTTACTTTTTTTGTTGGCCTTGAGGTGTGTCCTATAATGTAAAAAAAGGAACGAAAGAGTAAAAAAAAAAAGAAAGAAAGGAAAAAACAGCTGACCTTAGATAAAAAAAAATTACAAAACTAGAAGGAAGAACGGGAACAAATGAAGTCACAAAAAGAAAAACGGTGATAAAAGAGGAATTAAAGGAGGAAATAAAGGAAGAAAAAGGAAGACACTGAGGGCTTTTTTTTAATGTTTTTGTTGCCCTTGAGCCGTGACCTATGCTGTAAAAAAAAGGAACGAAAAAGTAAAAAAAAGAAAGGAAGAAAGGAAAAAACAGCTGACCTTAGATAAAAAAAAATAGAAGAAAGAAGAACAACGGTGATAAAAGAAGAATTAAAGGAAGAAATAAAGGAAGAAAAAGGAAGAAACGGAGGGAGAATGCAGAAACTAGATGTCTAGGTGGAGGTAAGAGAGAAGGAGAGAAGGGAGACAATATATAAATTACAAGGACACTGGAGGAGGGAGGGAGGGATGGAGGGAACGAAGGAAGGAGGCAGGGAGGGAAGGAAGGAGGGAGGGAGAGAAAGGTCAGGAGGGCGTGCTTACAGGTAGAAAGGTACATGACGCAGGTAGATAACAGATGTACGAACACACACACACACACACACACACACACACACACACACACACACACACACACACACACACACACACACACACACACACACACAAAGGGAGAGACTAAATAGAGAGAAAATAAAAAGGGAAGGAGAGGGAAAGGTGAAGGTAGAGGGGGAGGAAAAAAAGGGGGGGGGGAAGGAGGGAAAAAAGGAATAAGGGAAGGGAAAACTAATAAGAAGCAGAGGAAAATGGAAGAGGAAAAATTGGAGGAAAAGATCAAACTATGAGGAATAGATAGATATACATAGATAGATAGATAGATAGATAGATAGATAAATGAAGAGAGAGAGAGAGAGAGAGAGAGAGAGAGAGAGAGAGAGAGAGAGAGAGAGAGAGAGAGAATAAATTATGATGTTTGTAAATTAAAAAACAAAAAAACAGGGAAGAGGAGGAGGAGGAGGAGGGGGAGGAAGAGGAAGAGGAGGAGGAGGAGGAAAGAGGGCGAGGACGACAACGACAAAGAAGACAATTAGAGAAGAAGAAGAAGAAGAAGAAGAAGAAGAAGAAGAAGAAGAAGAAGAAGAAGAAGAAGAAGAAGAAGAAGAAGAAGAAGAAGAAGAAGAAAGTGATGATGATGATGATGATGATGATGATAAATAGGAAGAGGAAGAAAACACAGGGAGAAAAAATGGGAAGAGAGAGCAAGGAGGAGGAGGAAGTGAATCAGGAGGAGGATGAAGAAGAAAAATAAGAGGAGGAAGAAGAGGAGGAGGAGGAAGAAGAGGAAGGCGGAAGGACATTACATACACGCCACCACACCCACTCCACAACCACACCCATAAAATACCACAACACAGATTTTTTCCCTCTTCCTCTTCCTCCTCCTCCTCCTCCTTTTCAAGACATATGCCCTCCATAGCGTGTAATGAAGGCAGCTGCTCCTCCTCCTCCTCCTCCTCCTCCTCCTCCTTCCCTTCTTCTTTCTCCTCCTCCTCCTCCTCCTCCTTTTCAAGACATATGGCCTCCATAGCGTGTAATGAAGGCAGCTACTACACCTCCTCCTCCTCCTCCTCCTCCTCCTCCTCCTCCTCCTCCTCCTCCTCCTCCACTTAACCACACCCATCCACACCCACCCTTCACATATCCGCCTCATCCACTTGACCACACACACACACACACACACACACACACACACACACACACACACACACACACACAAAGAATTTATTAATATATATAAAAAAAAACACTTAATACTATTCTTTCCCCTTCTATTTATCTTCCCTCCTCCTCCTCCTCCTCCTCCTCTTCTTTATTATAAGGGCAGAGGTTATCCCACGTAATGTAATATAATGGTGGTGGTGATGGTGGTGATGACAAATGGTGGTGAGTAAGGTGTGTGTGTGTGTGTGTGTGTGTGTGTGTGTGTGTGTGTGTGTGTGTGTGTGTGTGTGTGTGTGTGTGTGTGTGTGTGTGTGTGTGAGAGAGAGAGAGAGAGAGAGAGAGACAAAAACAGACAAAAAAATATATGCATACTGACCACATACCTCCTCCTCCTCCTCCTCCTCCTCCTCCTAGTCCTCTTCCTCCTTCACCCATTCATGATCTAGTTTACAGTGAAAGGAAGCGACTGCGCAACACACACACAAACACACACAAAAAAAAAACATACAGAGAGAGAGAGAGAGAGAGAGAGAGAGAGAGAGAGAGAGAGAGAGAGAGAGAGAGAGAGAGAGAGAGAGAGAGAGAGAGAGAGAGAGAGAGAGAGAGAGAGAGAGAGAGAGAGAGAATCGTAAATAAACACTCAAACAACAGCCGCTCCATGTATGAACGGGTCAACAGGTGGGAAGAGTGCAGGTAATGGCCCCGCGCAGGAAAACACACACACACACACACACACACAGGTGGACTGATGGCAGGTAAGGACGTGGGAGCGCAACAAAACGATGACGCAATACTTAAAACAGACAAACAAACAGACAGACACAAACAATTAAACACAGACAGATATACACAGAAATATATACAACTCCATACATAGACAGACACACAGAGAGACATTCACACACACATACAGACACACAGACACACACACACACACACACACACCAGGAACAAATAATAACCCACGTACCTAGAAATAAAATAATGGTGTGTGTGTGTGTGTGTGTGTGTGTGTGTGTTAATCAAGCAACCTTTCACACAGGTATGGCCGTCATAACAGAGCCAAAGGTGTTTTCATGTGTGTTACGGTACAGGTAGATTGGTGCCAGAAATACAGGTAAACTAACATATCCTCAGGTGTGTATATCCAGGTGTTTGTATATAGTTGTCGTCCTCCTCCTCCTCCTCCTCCTCCTCCTCCTCCTCCTCCTCCTCCTCCTCATTCTCTGCTTCCTTTATATCTCTCTCCATCTCCTTTGCCTCCTCTTCCTTCTCTTACTATTTCTTCTTTTTCTTCTTTTTTTCTCTTCATTCTTGTTTTCTCTTTTTTTCTTCTTTTTTTTCATCCTACTCGTCATTTTTGTCTTCCTTCGCTTGCTTCCTATTTTTTCTCCTCCTCCTCCTCCTCCTCCTCCTCCTCCTCTTCCAATCATCTCTACTTTCTTTGAGGGATCAGTGCTTAGCGGCCTTTTTTTTTCTGCCCTTGAGCTGCTTCCTTTATTATAAAAAAAAAAATACACGGGGTGGGATTAAATTGGCAAACTCCCTTTTCGGTTTACAGTTTATTCAGAAGCAGGAATTGTTGAGCTTTTTGATCATCTATTATTACCTATTCACCCATCTATATACTTTTTCACTTTTATTTTTTTTGTAAGCCTTTGACACACACACACACACACACACACACACACACACACACACACACACACACAGACTATTCAATTATCTATACATATATTTATTTTCTCACTTATATTTATTTGTAAGCCTTTGACCAAACTTCTCTTCCTTACATAAAAACGGCACTTGAAACTAAAAAGTGAAACTCATCCTAAAAAAAAGACTAACGGTATACAAATAACAAAAAAAAAGTAATAGTACAAACCTCTTCAAACCACAAAAGACAACAACAACAACAGCGAGGCTACCAAACTAATAAACAACACCAGCCTATAAACAAAGGAAAGTGAAGCAACGAAGATTAAAAAAAAAAAACGTGTGGCCATATTGAAAAGGCTCTTAAAAATGGTAGGATATTTAGAGAAGCCATAAACAAAGGTGAGCAGGTGTGGCGGTGCTGCAGGTAATATGGGACGCGGAAGGGAGGAGATATAGGAGGGAGAGAGGAAGGGAGGAGATACAGGAGGGAGAAAGGAAGGGAGGAGATACAGGAGGGAGAGAGGAAGGGAGGAGATACAGGAGGGAGAAAGGAAGGGAGGAGATACAGGAGGGAGAAAGGAAGGGAGGAGATACAGGAGGGAGAAAGGAAGGGAGGAGATACAGGAGGGAGAAAGGAAGGGAGGAGATACAGGAGGGAGAAAGGAAGGAAGGAGGGGAGGGTGGGAAAGAAGGAAGGAAGGTATAAGAGAACAATGAAAGAAAACTAGAGAGAGAAGAGAGGGAAATGAGCTACCAAGAAATGAAAGAACGAAGGAAAGAAATAATAAAGAAGAAAGGGAAGGAGGGAAGGTAGAAATGAAAGAAGGAAGTAATAAAGAAGAAAGGGAAGGAGGGAAGGTAGAAATGAAGGAAGGTAAAATTGGGAGCATAGACTATAGCTGCGCGTGGCCTCGGTGCCCATCTCCGTCACACTGGCCTTTAAGACTGTGGCGGGAAATAATTCATCACCCCGGGACACAGGGCCGACGTGACATCCGGGTTACCACAGTTTACCTTCCCCAGGTCTCCCCAGGTACCCATTTATCGCCCAGCTCAAAAGGGAGGATGGACAACTGGGTGACCTGTCTTCCGATTGTTCGGGTCGGAATTTTAACCTGAGCCCTCAGATTAGTAGCTAACCACTGCACCACGAGGTAGGGAAGGTGGTTCAATTAATATAAGACGCAGAAGGAACCACGCACGGCACCGCTTCAAGAGTACTCGACCCTGACATTCAAGACGGTATTCGACGCTACATGTGCCAGATCACGACTTACACAATGGGGTCGCCGATTACAAGCTGCTGGGACTTGCCAAGAACCGTATTACAAGTTGATTCCGTGAAGTTTCGGGTCCCTACAAAGGTGGGTTTAGGGGCTGTATTACAAGTCCAATCCGAGAGGTTTCGGGTCCCTACAAAGGTGGGTTTAGGGGCTGTATTACAAGTCCAATCCGAGAGGTTTCGGGTCCCTACAAAGGTCGGTTTAGGGGCTGTATTACAAGTCCAATCCGAGAGGTTTCGGGTCCCTACAAAGGTGGGTTTAGGGGCTGTATTACAAGTCCAATCCGAGAGGTTTCGGGTCCCTACAAAGGTCGGTTTAGGGGCTGTATTACAAGTCCAATCCGAGAGGTTTCGGGTCCCTACAAAGGTCGGTTTAGGGGCTGTATTACAAGTCCAATCCGAGAGGTTTCGGGTCCCTACAAAGGTCGGTTTAGGGGCCGTATTACAAGTCCAATCCGAGAGGTTTCGGGTCCCTACAAAGGTCGGTTTAGGGGCTGTATTACAAGTCCAATCCGAGAGGTTTCGGGTCCCTACAAAGGTCGGTTTAGGGGCCGTATTACAAGTCCAATCCGAGAGGTTTCGGGTCCCTACAAAGGTGGGTTTAGCGGCTGTATTACAAGTCCAATCCGAGAAGTTTCGGGTCCCTACAAAGGTGGGTTTAGGGGCTGTATTACAAGTCCAATCCGGGAAGTTTCGGGTCCCTACAAAGGTGGGTTTAGGGGCCGTATTACAAGTCCAATCCGGGAAGTTTCGGGTCCCTACAAAGGTGGGTTTAGGGGCCGTATTACAAGTCGAATTCGAGAAGTTTCGGGTCCCTACAAAGGTGGGTTTAGGGGCCGTATTACAAGTCGAATTCGAGAAGTTTCGGGTCCCTACAAAGGTGGGTTTAGGGGCTGTATTACAAGTCGAATTCGTGAAGTTTCGGGTCCCTACAAAGGTGGGTTTAGGGGCTGTATTACAAGTCGAATTCGAGAAGTTTCGGGTCCCTACAAAGGTGGGTTTAGGGGCTGTATTACAAGTCGAATTCGAGAAGTTTCGGGTCCCTACAAAGGTGGGTTTAGGGGCTGTATTACAAGTCGAATTCGAGAAGTTTCGGGTCCCTACAAAGGTGGGTTTAGGGGCTGTATTACAAGTCGAATTCGTGAAGTTTCGGGTCCCTACTAAGGTCGGTTTAGGGGCTGTATTACAAGTTGATTCCGAGGAGTTCCGGGTCCCTACAGTTATTCATCCCAAACTCTGAAGGGACCCGAAACTTCTTGGAATGGACTTGTAATACGGCCCTTGGTGAGAGAGATCGCAGCTTACCTGGGGACGTGATGAGTGACCCCCGAAAATGACAGAGAAAAACAGGGAACGATGCTGCTCTACCCTGAAGCATTCACTGGTCCTTCCTTATCGGGGGAGGCATCTTTTCCTGCTTTCAGCTTTTAAGGGTAGGTTGTTGTAGTAATTATTAAGGGTGAATGTTTTTTTGTTTTGTTTTTTCACCAGATATAACGGTAAAAAGGAAGCAAAATATATAGATAAGTAAAAATAACGATAACAAGGAAATAAGGAGAAATAAGGTATAAGGAGACCAAGTACACGACACATTATAAAAGAGAAAAAATTAATGATAAGGACATAAGCACAATAAATATGGAACAATGAAAGAAAAAGATAAGTAAGGAATATGGTACAAATAAGGAAAAATAAGGTATGAAAGAGACGAAATCATGACACATAACAAAAGAGGAATAACGATAAGAACACGTACACAATAAATAAGGAAAAATGAAAGAAAAAAGATAAGTAAGGAATATGATACAAATAAGGAAAAAAAAGGTATAGAAGAGACGAAATACATGACACATTACAAAAAAGAAATGACGGTAAGAATGAAACCACAAAAAAAGATTAAAAAAAAGGAATAGCATAATGTGAATAAATAGGATGACTAGAGAAAAGAGTAAAAATAAGGAAAAAAAACATGGTGAAAATAGACCAAATTCATGACACAATATAAAAGGCGAATGACGGTGAAAACGAAACCACGAAAAATAAAAAGATAAAAAAAGGAATAGCATAATAGGAATAAATACGATCACTAGAGAATAGAGAGCAAATAAGGAAAAATAACAAGGTGAAGACAGACCAAATACATGACACGATATAAAAGGCAAATGACGGTACGAACGAAATCACAATAAAAAAGATAAGAAAAGGGAATAGCATGATAGGAATAAATAGGATAACTACAGAATTGGGTACAAATAAAGAAAGAGAACAACGTGAAGACAAACCAAATACATGACACAATATAACGGGGGGATAACGGTTGGGACGCAAGCAAAACAGGTGAAGAAAAAACAACAATTACAACGAGGAAATAGGGTATGAAGGAAGAAAAACAGGAGGACAATAGAGGACAAAGTACCGGACGGCGATATTACACGGACAATACGGCAGGAAAAGAAGAAAAAAGGGGAAATTTAAGGAAAAAAAGAAAACAATGAAGAACTGCAAGAACGTAAAGAAAGGCAAAGAAAAAAAAAAGAAAAGAAGTGGGAATATGAGGAAAAGAAAAAAAGAAAATAATGAAAAACTGCGCGAATGTAAACAGGCAAAGAAAAAATAAATAAAAAAGTGGGAATATAAGGAAAAGAAGAAAACAATGAATAACTGCAGGGATTTAAAGAACGGCAGAGAAAAAAAAAGGTGGGAAAATAAAGGGGAAGAAAAAACGAATAAAATAAATAACAGTAGAAATATAGGGAAAAGAAAAACAAGAAAATAACGGTATGAACAAAAGGAAAAGAGAAAAACAAAATAAATAACAGCAGGATAAGGAAAAAAGAAAAAACAAAAAAATAAATGAAAATAACAGCAAAAGTATAACGGAAAGAAAACAATTAACAGCAGGAAAATAAAGGGAAGAAAACAAAAAAAAAGCAGGAATATACAGAACAGAAAAAAAATAACAGCATAAACAAAGAAAACAAAAGCAAAACAAAAAAATGGGGAAAATTAGTCTTCGTATAAAAATAAACTAGACACGTGAAATAACAAAAGGCAGATAATTAAATAACAAAAAAATAAAAACAATATAGTAAGAGTAAAATTATAACAATACAAACCACTGAGAAAAAAAGTAACACACACACACACACACACACACACACACACACACACACACACACACACACACACACACACACACACACACATTTGCCAATATCTATCTGTGTTGAAACTCGTGCAGGGGTGAGTAGGTAAGGTACACAAATATTCATACATACATATACATAAGCGCGCACACACACACACACACACACACACACACACACACACACTGCATACTAACACACACTCAAGACAACGCCTCCGCCATTCGCATTCCTTTTTCTTTTCTTTTATTTTTTACAACAGAGGCAGACAGACTTACCGAGGGTTGAAAAAAAATAACCACCCACTAAACTTCGCTTCAGGTACGAGGAAAACAACAGCAACAACTTCATCAGGAGTTCCCGGAAAGCAGAGATCAGAGGGAGTTACTTAGTTTTTTTTGTTGTTATTTTTAGTTTTTTGCTCAGTCTCCCCTTTAAAATGTTAAGGTTGTACTGCGCGGAAATACCAATGAAGGGAAGGCGGACTGCTCATAAGCTTCGTAAGACAGGAGGTGAAAGAGCGAAGATTCTGGTCAAGTCCTGCATTAGTAAAGGGGACAACGGGAATTATATTGATTTAATGTCTTTTGCTTATATTCTCGTCTTGAAACTCTTTAGTCTGTTGGGAGCGGGAATAGCAGAGACAGTCATGAACGAAGTAGATAAAGGATGGATGATTCTGGTGAGCTCTTCCATTAGTTACGTGGACAACATAGGGATAAGCGATTCAAGAAGTAGTCTTTTGTTTAATTAGGCTGTTGGGAGCGGAAATATTACGAACAAAAGAACAAAGATCCTAATGAACTCTTGCATTAGTAACGTGGGCAGCATAAAGATGAGTAGTTCTGGATTTTTTTATATATTTTTATCCTTAAATTGTTTAGGCTGTTGGGAGAAGGAAATACCAGGAGAGGCCAAGAACGATTGAGAGAGGGGATGAAAGAGCGAAGATTCTGATAAACTCTTGCATTAGTAACGTGGACAGCATAAAGATGAGTGATTCTGGATTTTTTTTTTTTTTTGTTTTATTTTTATCTTTAATTGTTTAGGCTGTTAGGAGAAGGAAATACCAGAAGAGGCCAAGAACGATTGAGAGAAGGGATGAAAGAGCGAAGATTATGATAAACTCTTGCATTAGTAAACGTGGACAACAAACATAAAGATGAGTGATTCTGGATTTTTTTTTGTTTATATTTTTATCTTTAATTGTTTAGGCTGTTAGAGAAGGAAATACCAGAATAGGCCAAGAACGATTGAGAGAAGGGATGAAAGAGCGAATATTATGATAAACTCTTGCATTAGTAAACGTGGACAACATAAGGATGAGAATGATTCAGCAAGTTGTCCTATTCTCGTCTTCGAATCGTGCACGCTGCAGGGAGAGGAAATACCAGAGGAGGAAGAGATGTCATTTATTATCACTAACTTATCATCGTCATCAATTATCCACTCGTATTTCCAAGAAGATTCGAGCTAATAAATACAGGTAAATAATATACAGTAGGAGCAAAGGTAAGCCAAGGTGTGTATCCAGGTGTGTTTGTATATCCAGATGTCATTCGTGATCGCCAATACCAATAGTGACCCTTCCTTCCTCTCTTCCTTCCTTCCTTCCTTCTCTTTTCCTTTCCTCCTGCCTTCCTTCATGATTACTAATACCAATATCTATTTTTGTTTTGTTTGTTTCTTCCTTGCTGCCTTCCTCCCTTCCGTCCTTCTTTCCTTCCTCCTCTCCTTCACTACTCCCAATATCGACACTTCCTTCCTTCCTTCCTTCCTTCTCTTTTCCTTCCCTCCTGCCTTCCTTCATAATTACTAACACCAATATCTATTTTTTTTATTTGTTTCTTCCTTGCTGCCTTCCTCCCTTCCGTCCTTCTTTCCTTCCTGTGTATGAAGTTGAAGTAATTAGATGAACTCCTTTTGTTCTTCTATTGTATTCAGAACCAACGGCAGCTTTTGAACTCATTTTCGTCTTCGTTAAATCTCCCATACTTCACTTTCAACTACTTTCTTTATTTCTTCTTTGCTGCCTTCCTCCCTTCCGTCCTACTTTCCTTCCTCCTTGCCTTCACTACTACCAATATCGACACCTCCTTCCTCCTTCCTTCCTTCCTTCCTTCCTCGCTTCATTAATTTCCTTTTTTCTGTGGGTTTGATTGCTTGTTTGTTTGCTTGCATTTTCCTTCTTTCGTATTTGCGCCATGCTGCTGCCAACGGAAAAAAATAATGTGGTGAATGTAGGCTCTTAAAAGTAGTCCACAGAAAGCTCATACAGAACGGGGTGTGGCTGAATGACGGTGCTGGAACTGATCTCATGGGAGGGTGTAAAGAAAAGGGGTCGAGGAAGAGGTATTCCAGAAGGGGAGGGAAGAAGAAGAAAGAATAGGGAAGGTAAAGACGTATTGAAATCGGAATAGGGAAGGGAAAAGACAGGGAAGATAAAGACGTATTGAAACAGGAATTGAGGGAAGAAGAATGAAGAATTAGGAAGGGAAAGGGAAGGGAAGATAAAGACGTATTGAAACAGGAGGTGAGGAAAGAAGCATGAAGAATTAGGAAGGGAAAGGGAAGGGAAGATAAAGACGTATTGAAACAGGAGGTGAGGAAAGAAGAATGAAGAATTAGGAAGGGAAAGGGAAGGGAAGATAAAGACGTATTGAAACAGGAGGTGAGGAAAGAAGAATGAAGAATTAGGAAGGGAAAGGGAAGGGAGGATAAAGACGTATTGAAACAGGAGGTGAGGAAAGAAGAATGAAGAATTAGGAAGGGAAAGGGAAGGGAGGTATTGAAATTGAAGGTGAGGGAGGAAGGAGGAAGAAGAATAAAGAAGGGAAATATATGGGAAGATACTGAAATAAGTGATGAAGGAAGAGAGAATAGGGAAAGGAAAGGGAAAGGAAGACAAAGAAATGAAGAAAAGTGTGAAAAGGAAAACTGTGAATTGAAAGAGGAAGGTGATGGAAGGAGAGGAAAGGGTAAGGGAGGAAAGGGGTGAAGAAGGAGCTATTAAAGAAAGAGGAGAGGGAGGAAGGAAGAATAGAAAAGGGAAGGAAAGGGAAGATAAAGAGATGAGGAAAGGGGTGAAAAGGAAGGATATGTATAGAAAGGGGAAGGTGAGGGAAGGAGAGGAAAGGTGTAAGGGAGGGAAGGAGTGAAGGAAGAGATATTCAAATAGGCAATGGAGGAAGAAGAAGAAGGAAAGGAAAGAAAGAGATGAGGAAAAGGGTAAAAAGGAAGGATATGTATTGAAAGGGGAAGGTGAGGGAAGGAGAGGAATGGAGGGAAGGGGTGGAAAAAAAAGGTATTCAAATAGGTGATGGAGGAAGAAAGAATGGGAAAGGGAAAGGAAAGGGAAGATAAAGAGATGAGGAAAGGGGGTAAAAAGGAAGGATATGTATAGAAAAGGGAAGGTGAGGGAAGGAGAGAAAAGGGGTAAGGGAGGAAAGGGATGAAAAAAGAGATATTCAAATAGACGATGGAGGAAGAAACAAGAAGAGGGAAAGGAAAGGGAAGATAAAGAGGGGAGGAAAGAAGGGGAAGGGGAGGGAAGGAGAGAAAAGGGGTAAGGGAGGAAAGGGATGAAAAAAGAGATATTCAAATAGACGATGGAGGAAGAAACAAGAAGAGGGAAAGGAAAGGAAAGGGAAGATAAAGAGGGGAGGAAAGAAGGGGAAGGGGAGGGAAGGAGAGGAAAGGTGTAAGGGAGGGAAGGGGTGAAGGAAGAGGTATGCAAAGAGGAGGTGAGGGAGGGAGAAGGAATAATAGAAAAGGGAAAGGCAAGAGAAGATAGAAGTGAAGAAAGGGGTGAAAAAGAATAAGGTCGGTATTATAAGACAGTTTGGCTTCTCACGTCAGCTATTTCTAAAGGTCAAAGAGCGGGTCAGTCGGGCTCTAATGAGTGTTTCTTCAGGTTCAAGGTACAGAGGAAGGGTCAAACTACCATCAGGGTCATAAAACTACTCCTGGAAATGCTAAAGAGGGGGTCAGTCGGGCTCTAATGAGTGTGTCTTTAGGTTCAAGGTTCAGAGGAAGGGTCAAACTACCATCAGGGTCATAAAACTACTACTGGAAATGCCCACAACTCCTACGAAAGCCTTGAGGGGGTCAGTCGGGTTCTAATGAGTGTGTCTTTAGGTTCAAGGTACAGAGGAAGGGTCAAACTACCATCAGGGTCATAAAACTACTCCTGGAAATGCCCACAACTCCTACGAAAGCCTTGAGGGGGTCAGTCGGGTTCTAATGAGTGTTTCTTTAGGTTCACGGTACAGAGGAAGGGTCAAACTACCACCAGGGTCATAAAACTACTACTGGAAATGCCCACAACTCCTACGAAAGCCTTGAGGGGGTCAGTTGGGTTCTAATGAGTGTTTCTTTGGGTTCACGGTACAGAAGAAGGGTCAAACTACCACCAGGGTCATAAAACTACTACTGGAAATGCCCACAACTCCTACGAAAGCCTTGAGGGGGTCAGTCGGGTTCTAATGAGTGTTTCTTTAGGTTCAAGGTACAGAGGAAGGGTCAAACTACCATCAGGGTCATAAAACTACTCCTGGAAATGCCCACAACTCCTACGAAAGCCTTGAGGGGGTCAGTCGGGTTCTAATGAGTGTTTCTTTAGGTTCACGGTACAGAGGAAGGGTCAAACTACCATCAGGGTCATAAAACTACTGCTGGAAATGCCCACAACTCCTACGAAAGCCTTGAGGGGGTCAGTCGGGTTCTAATGAGTGTTTCTTTAGGTTCACGGTACAGAGGAAGGGTCAAACTACCATCAGGGTCATAAAACTACTCCTGGAAATGCCCACAACTCCTACGAAAGCCTTGTCAAATAGGTGTTCTTGGGGATCGAAATGTCTTATAATGCGACCCTAAGTATTGAAAGGGGAAGGTGATGGGAGGAGAGCAGAGGGAAGGGGTGTAGGGAAGGAAAGTAAAGGGAAGATAAAGAGGAGAGGAAAGGGGAGGGTGGAGGAGGCCTACGTGTGCCCTTCCTTTCCTTCCCTTCCCTCCACCCCTTCCGTCATACCCTTCTTTAAACTCTTTCCTCATCCCCCATCCTTCATCTTCTCTCTCCTCCCCTTCCTCCTCTCTTCCACTCACTACCATCTTCTCTAGACATCTTCCCTCTCCTCCCCTCCCTCCTGTCCTCCCCACTCACTACCATCTTGTCTGGAGGCGTCAGCAGCATCAGGAAGGACTTGGGATGCGAAACAGATCGGTATTCTCAGACCCTTCTGCTTCTCACATCAACTCTATATTCAAAGGCCAATAACGAGATCAATCGGGTTCCAGTGTGTTTCCTTAGGGTCATGGTGCAGAGAAAGGGTCAAACTACCTCCAGGGTCATAAAGCAACCCCTGGAAATGCCCACAACTCCTACGAAAACCTTGCTAGATATGTGAACTTGCATTGGCTCATGCTGCCCCCCGGAACTCGTTCTTGATTCGCTTGGACGGCTTCCTCTAGAGTCCGGGTTGATGGGTGGTCTTCAGGACAGCATGTGGGTAGTTTTAACCACTCGGCGGTGACTGAAAAATCCGAAGTGGTAGCGTGGGGATTCGAACCCGCGTTGTCCATTACGCGGTGAATGTGGGCCCAGTACGCTACCAGTTCAGCCACCGCCTACCCTAATGTTTAAGGGTCATATTCTAGATATTTCGACGCCCAAGCACATATATTTGACTAGGCTTTCGTAGGAGTTTTGGGCATTTCCAGGGGTAGTTGTATGACCCTTCTGGTAGTTTGACCTTTCTTCTGTACCATCAACCTAAGAAAACACTCATTACAACCCGACTGATCTCCTTTTCGGCCTTTAGAAGTAATTGATGTGAGGGGAGGAAGCGCCTGAGAACGCCGCCCTGAGAACCTACAGAACGACTTGGGGCTGGACTGAAGAAAACGAGAGCATGTGACCAGCACCCACACCCCCGCCCTGACCTCCTTCCACGTGCTGCCCGCTTTCCTTCCACTCGGTAACCCGTCTTAAAACACACCTTCCTGCTTGCCTTCCTGCCTGCTTGTCTGACTTTGTTCGTGACTAGCAATACCAAGAGTGACCCTTCCCTCCCTCCTTCCTTTCTTCATGTCTATTAATACCAACCTTACCTTCCTTCCTTCCTTCCTGTTTGTTTGCCTTACCTATTTCGTGATTGCCAATATTAAGTGACCCTTCCTTCCTCCCTTCCTTTCTTATTCCATGCCTACTAACACCAACCTTACCTTCCTTCCTTCCTTTCTTCCTTCCTCCCTTCCTTTCTTCCTTCCTCCCTTCCTTTCTTATTCCATGCCTACTAACACCAACCTTACCTTCCTTCCTTCCTTCCTTCCTCCCTTCCTTTCTTATTCCATGCCTACTAACACCAACCTTACCTTCCTTCCTTCCTGCCTTCCTTCCTCCCTTCCTTTCTTTTTCTATGCCTACTAACACCAACCTTACCTTCCTTCCTTCCTTTCTTCCTTCCTCCCTTCCTTTCTTTTTCCATGCCTACTAATACCAACCTTACCTAACTTCCTTCCTTCCTTCCTTCCTTCCTTCCTTCCTCTCTGCCTTACTTATTTCGTGATTGTCAATACCAATAGTGACCCTTCCTTCCTTCCTTCCTTCCTTCTGTCTTCCTTTCCTCCTGCCTTCCTTCATGATTATTAACACCAATATCTATTTTTTATTTGTTTCTTCCTTGCTGCCTTCCTCCCTTCCGTCCTACTTTCCTTCCTTCTTGCCTTCACCACTACCAATATCGACACTTCCTTTCTTCCTTCCTTCCTTCCTTCATCGCTTCCTTTATTTTCCTTCCTTCTGTGAGTTTGTTTGTTTGTTTGTTTACCTGCTTGCTTTCTTCCTTCTTTCTTCCGTACATCCTTAACTCTGTATTCCTCCTTTATTTATCTTCATTTCTTTTCTATTTCTTTCCTTCCTTCTTTCATTCATTCACTGTTTCGTTCATTCATTTTTTCCTCTCTTAGTTTACTGTTTGTTTCCTCTCTTCCAACTCTTCTTTCCTCACCTTCCTACACGCACGTCCTTCCTCTCCTCACCTCCCATCACCTTCCCCTTTCCATACACACCCTTTCTTCCCACCTCTTTCCCTATTCTTCTCTCACCTTCCTACCTCATCTCCTATTTGAATACCTCTTTCCTCACCCTTTCCTCACCCCCCTTCATGGTCTTCCCCTTTCCTCCACCCCTTTCCTCACCTCCTTACCTAGCCTCCCCTTCCAATACCTATTTCCTCATCTCCATTCCCTTACACCCCTTCCCACACCTCCCCTTCCTACACATGCCCTTCCTTTACTCCCATTCCCTCCACCCGTTCCTTTAAACTCTTTCCTCATAGCCCATCACTCATCTTTCCTCTCCTCCCCTTCCTCGGCTACACCCCATCACTACCATCTTTTGCTATACCTGTTTTCTCACCTCCCATCACCTACCCATTCTTACATGACTCCCTTCATCTTCTTTCCTAACCTCCCATTCCTGCAGTTCCTCCCATCACCTTCTCCTCCCCCACACACACACACAAAGGTACCCATCACCCCATCACCCATCACCATAATACCCTTACCATCACCAATCCTACACCACCATCACCACCACTATGTCACTACACCTTATCACTACCCCTTGCCCTCACCACTACCACCACCACACCACACCACGACCACCACCACACCACACCACGACCACCACAACACCTTTCCACCCCACACTATATCCTTGACACCACCCTTTCACCTTCCCCACCCTTTCACCACCACCACCACCACCACCCACTACCACCACCATCATCACCCCACACCACGACCACCACATCTATATCCTTACCACCATCACCTTCACCACACCCCCATCACCACCTCCACCACCACCACCACAATGTCATCCCGCCCCTGTCCGTCACGCCAAGGTCAGGTTTTACAAATAACTTCATTCCCTCATGTCGGCCACGTTTAAAAGTATTGTCATTCTGGTATTTTCTTCTTTCTTTGTTACGCTCCGCTTCGCTTTTCTTCTTTTTTCTTTTTTTGTTCTGTTTAAATAAGTTTGTGTTTATGTTGGGTTTGTTTGTTTGTTTGCTTTTCTTTGTTTTGTTTTGTTTATCTCTATTTCGTGTTTTGCTTGTGGGTATTTTTCTGCCTTGGTTTTTTTTGTTTTGTTTTGTTTTCATCTTTTCTTCGCGTCTTCCTTAATTCTTCTTCTCTTCCTTTATTCCTCCTTCTATTATTCTTCACTCTCCTTTTCTTATCTTCATTTCTTCTTTACCTTTCATTTTTACATCTTTTCCTTCCTTCCTATATTCACTTTGCCTTTTCATTTTTTATTTACTCTCTATTTTCTTCATTCCTTCTTTACTCTACTTTTATTGCATTCCTTTTCATTCTCTTTTTCTTCTCTCCATTCCTTCGTTTACTCTTCATTTTTAAATATTTTCATCCCTCCCTTTATTCTCCCTCTCTTCATTTTATTCCTTCTTTAGTTTCCTTTTTTCTTCATTCCTTCTTTACTCTTTTCCTTCTTTTAGCCCCTTTTCTATTCTCCTTTTCTTCTTTTCATTTCTTCATTATTCCTCTTTTCTTGCCTTCATTCCTTTATATCTCCTTTTCTTCTCTTCATTCTTTTTATTCTCTTTTCCTTCTTTTCATTCCTTCGTTTCCTTTCCTTTTCTTTTTATTCTTTCTTTATTCTAATTTTCCTCATTCCATTCCTTTTATACCCTCATTTTTTTCTTTTCCTTAGTTATTTCATCTCATATTCTTGTCTTCATTCCTTCTTTATTCTCTCCTTTTCTTCTTTTCATTCCATCTTTACTCTCCTCTTTTTCCCTTCATTCCTTCGTTTGCTCTTCCTTTTCACACCTCTTCATTTCTTCCTTACTTTCCTTTCCTTGTCTTCATTCCTTCTTATCTCCTCTTCTTGTCTTCATTCCTTCTGATCTCATTTCCTTGTCTTCATTTGTTCTCTTCATTTTTTTCATCTTCCTTCTTTTATTCAGTCTATCTTTTCAACCTTGTCCGCAGTGGTTCTTGTGTTCCATTTCCTTGTTTCTCTCCTTCCTCCTCCTAATTTCAATCTCCTGCCGTGAGAACGCTCGATTCAATATTTTCTTTGTTTTATTTCCGTCTTTCTTTGTTTTTTTTATGTCTTTCTTATTTATTATCTTCTGTGTCTTCTATTCATTCGGTATTTTATTCTTCATATTTTACATTCTTTCA
This sequence comes from Eriocheir sinensis, assembly GCF_024679095.1. Lineage (NCBI taxonomy): Eukaryota > Metazoa > Arthropoda > Malacostraca > Decapoda > Varunidae > Eriocheir > Eriocheir sinensis. The sequence continues at coordinate 8,374,823 of NC_066538.1, forward strand.
TACTTTCATTTATTCTCCCTTTATTAAACGTTTTCTTTGTCTTCTTTCCGTCTTTCTTTGTTTTTCTCTTCTTATTTATCATCTTTTATGTCTTCTCCTCATTCGTTCTTTTATTCCTCTTTTTTTACATCTATTTATACTTTCATTTTTTCTCCCTTTCTTCTTTTCATTCCCTCTTTACTTTACTTTTACTTTTCTTTGTTTTCTTTCCTTCTTATTTATTATCTTTTGTGTCTTTTCCTTATTCGTTCTTTTTATCCCTCATTTTTTACATCTTTTCATATTTTCATTTTTTTATCCCTTTCGTCTTTTCACTCCCTCTTTACTTTCCTTCTCCTTTTCTTTGTTTTTCTCTCCTTATTTATTATCTTCTGTGCTTTCTCCTTATTCCTTCTTTTATACTTTATTTTTTTACATCTTTTCATTCTCACTTTTTTTCCTTTTCATTCCCTCTTTAATTTCCTTTTCCTTTCATTCCTTCTTTAAATTTCTTCTGTATTCTCCTTTTCTTCTTTTTATTTTTTTTTTCTCTTGTTCATTCCCTCTTTTCTTTTCATCTCTTCTCTAGTCTTTTCCATCTTTAAATTCCTTCTTTTCTTCTTTTTATTTTTATTCCTTTCTTTTGTTCATCCCCTCTTTTCTTTTCTTTCCATCCCCTCTTCACTCTTTTCCGTCTTTAAATTCCTTCTGTTTTCTCCTTTTCTTCTTTGTTTTCCTCCTTTCTTCTCCTTTTCTTCTTTGTATTCCTCCTTTCTTCTCCTTTTCTTCTTTGTATTCCTCCTTTCTTCTTCTTTTCTTTTGCATTCCTTCTTTACTCTCCTTTCCTACTTTCCATTCTTTCTTTCCTCTTTTCCTCTTCATTCTCTCTTTACTCTTTTTCTTCTTTTCCTTCTTTTTCTTTGTTGGGTTTGTTGTTTATATTCTTTGGGCTTTACCTGTTGCAATGTTTAATAAGGGAAATACATGATACTATTTTTTCTTTCTTTTTTCCCTTTGTTTTCCTTTTATTTCTGTAGTTTTCCTTTCTTTCATTCATCATTTCGTCCCTTTTTTTGCTCGCTTCCTTTTCTGTTGGTCCCTCTCTATTCTTTATCTCTTTCTTTTTTCTATATTTATTTTTTTCTTCATACATTCATTTATTCATACATTAGTTACATTTACTTCCTTCATTCCTTCCTTTCTCTCTTTTGTTATTCATTGTATTATTCACCGATTTACTTCATTCATTTATATATCTGCTTTATTTATCTTCCTACATTTCTTTCTTCAGTTTTAACAGAATTCCGACACGTTCAAGAAAACCAAGACAAGACTGGAAAATAAGAGAAAATGCCGGGTAATATTTTTCTTCAATCTTCCCGACTTCATCATTTGCCCGGGTGACATTTTTTCCTCTTTAGCTATCAATTCCTTCCTTAGCCTTGAAACACACACACACACGCACACACACACACACACACACACACACACACACACACACACCAGTTGACATTTCCCCCCCCCCCTTTTTTTTTTTTCTTCATTACTTGCAACTTGTCTTTCGTACCCGGGAACATGAGTGGTGGCGTGTGTGTGTGTGTGTGTGTGTGTGTGTGTGCGCGCCGTGAACACTTCTACACTTGTGATAATACAGTACAAGGTGAGGCTCCCCGTGGCTGGCCTTCCTGGCTCCTCGTGCTGGGCTGAGGCGAAACGAACAGCCACCTCAGCTCCATCACCACACGAAAAGACAAGCTGAATCAACCAGTAGAGTCAGATCATACTCGAACGATCTATGACTATTCAAATGCCTAGAAATCATCTCGTCAGGTAAATTAAAAGACATCTAGCTCTGCAAATGCAAATAAAGTGTATCGTAATAATTTACTGCATGTAAATAAGGTTTAATATTCGAAATAACATGAAACAGTAAATATTAACTGTTGAGTGTGGCGCTAAACTATTTCGAATATTACTCATGTTATTTACATGCAACATATCAAAATTCCTTATGTATAGGCACTTGCAGAGCCAGATGTCATTTTATGTGCCTGCAATGAGATGAGTCATAGGTATTTGAAACACTGACCTCTAATATAATAAAGATCAGTGATTTGAAAGGCCATAGATCGGTCGAGTATGATATGAATATACTGTTTGAGACAAGCTTGTCTTTCCATGTGCTTGTATGGTAGATTATGCAAATCGGTATGTTTGCGGTTTATATAAGAGGGTTTGAGGGTTCTTTGTATACAGAATCATTCAAATATAGAACCAAAAATAAAAAGTTTATCCTCGCACAATCATGAAGTAACAATGCGTAGGTGCCACATCCACGTTCACGAGTGGACAGATGGAATCAAACGGACAATACCAAATTCACCTTCCTGTCGCTTGTTCTTACCTTTCCTTTTATGTGTATGAACAGAAAAAAACATTACCATTTATTTATTTCACATATTTATTTCAAGTGAAAGGGAGAGTGACTAGGTAAAAGGGAAATTACTTACTGGTTATAAAGGAAAGGTAAAAGAAAACAGTGGCCAGGTGAGTTCAGTAGCTAATCAAGGTTAATTACAGGTGTGCAGAAAGAAAACACGGAAGCTGAAGGTCATGTGTTCACCCGTTGTTGTCGTTGATGTTGAAATAACACCTTCGCTTATACGAACACGCAATAAAGGGAAATACAGGTAGCCAGGCGAAGATAATGAGGGGAATTTACAGGTATGAAGTGACGGTGCAACTTGCATTAGTGTTCAAATCCGTATCCTTGATTATTACATGAACACATTATAAAGGCGAAAAACAGGCAGCCAGGTGAAGATAAGAAGGGGAACTTACAGGTATACAGTGACAGTGCGCCTTGCCTAAGTGTTCAAATCTGTATCCTTGCTTACATGAACAGGTAATAATGAAAAAAAGTAGCCAGGTGAAATTAAGAGCTAATCAGGGGGACTTTACTGGTATATATTGACGGTGCGCCTTGCCTAAGTGTTCAAATCTGTATCCTTGCTTATATGAACAGGTAATAATGAAAAAAAGTAGCCAGGTGAAATTAAGAGCTAATCAGGGGGACTTTACTGGTATATATTGACGGTGCGCCTTGCCTTAGTGTTCAAATCCGTATCCTTACCAATATGAAAAGGCAAAAAAGGGGGGAAAAATGCTAGCCAGGTGAAGTTAAGAGCTCGTCAGGGGAATTTACAGATATATATTAACGGTGCGCCTTCCCTTAGTGTTCAAATCCCATATCCTTACTTATATGAATAGGTAGTAAGGGAAAAAAAGGTAGCCATGTGAAGTTAAGAGCCAGTCAGGGGGATTTACAGGTATATAGTTACGGTGCGGTGCGCCTTGCCTTAGTGTTCAAATCCGTATCCTTACTTATATGAATGGGTAGTAAGGGAAAAAAAGTAGCCAGGTAAAGTTAAGAACCAATCAGGGGAGTTTACAGGTATATATTTAAGGTAAGGGAAGGTGAGAGCACATTTCCACCCGCGCCTTGCCTCAATGTTCGACTCCGTACCTTCACCTCTCGGCACTCGCTACTAACACAAAGTCAGGTGAGTCTTACAGGTAATCAGGGTCTTTCATATACAGGTAAGCTTGTAAGGAAAGGGAAAGCTGGCGGTATATTTAGACCAGCTTGCGTAGTGGTCATATCCGCATCTCTGACATTTGAGTCTAGGCAAGGCAATTACTATGGTAGGATACGATGATTGCACACCTTTCTCGGCAGGTAAGAGGAAGACAGGTGTTCATGATGGCTCTGTGTTTACCTAAAGCGATCGAGTCTCATTCATTTTCTATTTTCATCATGTAGTTAAAGAGTTAGTTATAGTCGGTTCACCCAAGTCTGAAGTGAGCATTATCGTGCGCTGGCAACCTGCTGTCACACGACGCGTCCGATTGCATGGATACTGTGTGTTAGCCTACGCGTAGTAAACAGTCGTCAGTGTCAATAACATGCAGGCAGCAATAACAAATACAGTCAATTATAGTCAATTTTGAGTTAAAAGATATTAGTAATGTCGCATACAGATGTTTAACTAATATAAAGCCTGCTAATTTGCTCGGTGGTGGACAGCTTCAAGACTGTTTAATAATTATAATCAGCCATCTTGCAAAATAAAAAAAAAGCTATTTGGTACATTAGTAATATTTCTTAACTCATAATCGACTATAATTGACGGTATTTGTTATTGCTGCCTGCACATCATTGGCATTGACGACTATTTACCATGCGTAGGCTAGCATACAGTATCCGCACCATCGGACACGCCGTGTGACAGCAGGTTGCCAGCGCATGATAATGCTCACTTCAGACTTGGGTGAACCGACTATAGTTAGTAAGAGAGATAGTTTGTTAGTTAGTTAGTGTTATTTTTCATCGACTGGGTTTGCATTAATTGCTTGCTTGTCTTAGATTATAAATGTTGGTTTGTTGGCAGTCTGTCTGTTTGTCTGTGTGTCAGTTTGTTTGTCCGAGTACTATGTCTGTTTATATTTTGATGGCTGTTTCTCTCTCTCTCTCTCTCTCTCTCTCTCTCTCTCTCGGTATACACAGCGAAGGGACATTTAAGCCACTTAAGCTCAACGACATGCCATTTAAGCGTTTAGGCACGACAATCCGTGGCAATAAAAGGTAGTTACCGAGGCAAAGGTCAAAGGTCACAGGTGCACATGAATGAATTAAGAGAAACGTACACAGGAGCGGATTAAAAGTACACACACACACACACACACACACACACACACACACACACGAGTACACACGCACACATACACACGCGCGCGAGGTATGTAACTACACTGAATGAATACCTAATCACACACACACACACACACACACACACACGATGGTAATGGACGAAACGGGACATTTAAAGGCTATATTCTATTGAGAGAGAGAGAGAGAGAGAGAGAGAGAGAGAGAGAGAGAGAGAGAGAGAGAGAGAGAAGGAAGCCATTAGGGTGAGTTCAGGGGGCAAGATAATGGAATACAAAGCCTCGCCTGCGCTCATTAATTTTTAGAGAGGTTGAAAAGGTGCCGCGAGAGGAGGAAAGAGGGAGGGAGGGGGAAAGGGAGGAAGAGGGAGGGAGGAGAGGGTAGGAAACGGATGAAGGGAGAAGAGAAAAAGAGGAGGAAAAAGAAAATGAGAGAAGAGTGAACGATGAGGGAAAGATGGAAGGATAAAAGAAAAAAATGAAGAATGGAGAGAAGGAAAATGGAAATAGGATGGAAGGAGGAGGGAGGGAGAGCGAAGAAATGGAGGAAGATGAAAAAATTGAAAAGATAAAACTGGAAGAAAATAGAGAATGATGAGAAAAGAGACACAAGAACACGAAGAAGGGAGAAGAGGGAAACATGGAAACATGGAAATGCAGGCAACAGAAAGCCTATTGGCTCATTACGAGGTTGCCCGCTTTGGTGATTTAACCTGTTCGATAGCCACTTGGGGCCTAGGGAGCAGATGAAAGCACCTCGACATTGAGGAGCAGATGAAAGCACCTCGACATTGAGGAGCAGATAAAAGCACCTCAATATTCAGTTCACTCCCGACGCAGCGAAGTGACGGTCGATTCTACATTTGAAGGAGTTGATGGTATGCGCATTTACTACTTCTGAAGGAAGATCGTTCCAGTGGCGGATGACTAGGTTTGAAAAAAAACTGCTTCCGATGTCTGTGTTACATCGACTAGACTGAATGGCTAAACCGTTATTTCTAGTTCTTAGGTTGGCTTGCAGTTCAAAGAATTTGGAGTAATCGATGTTATTGATTTTTTTCAGATACTTGAAGACTTGAATCATATCCCCTCGCAGGCGTCTTTTCTCCAAGAAGAAGAGGGAGGAAGATCAAAGGAATGAAGGCAGACAAGGAAATAAAAAAAAGGAAGAAAATAAAAATGGAAGAAAAAGAGGAAGATGAGGGGACGTGAAGAAATGGAGGGAAAAGAAGACGAAGAATAGACAGGAGAGAGAGGGAAGGAAAGAAGGAAGGAGATAAAAGGAAAGAATGAAAAAAAAACATGAAGAGAAATAGGAAAATAGGAAAATGGAAGAGGAAGGGATGAAGGAAGAAGACGAAGAAAAGAGAGAACAAGAGAAACAGGGAAGGAAAGAAGAAAGAAGAATGGAGATAGGAGGAAAGAATGAAGGCAGAATATGAAGAAGAGAATAAAAGTGAGGATATGAAAATGAAAAAAAATGGTGAACGATAAGGGGATGAGGAAAGGCATGAAGGAAGAAGACGAAAAGTGGAAAGAAGGAAGAAAAAAGGGAAGGAGGAAAAGAAGAGGGAGGGAGGGAGGGAGGAATTTACTGGAGGCTATGGAGGTGAGGGTGAAGTGTGAGAAGGAGGAGGAGGAGGAGGAGGAGGAGGAGGAGGAGAATTACATGGAAAGAGAAAAAAAAGTCCAGGAAGAAAAATAACGAACAAGCATGCAAAGATATTGAGAGAGAGAGAGAGAGAGAGAGAGAGAGAGAGAGAGAGAGAGAGAGAGAGAGAGATGAGCAGGCAGAGATAAATGGCAAGAGCTAAATAAGAGAAACAAAACCACAAGCACTAAACAAACAGACTGACAAATGAGAGAGAGAGAGAGAGAGAGAGAGAGAGAGAGAGAGAGAGAGAGAGAGAGAGAGAGAGAGAGAGAGAGAGAGAGAGAGAAAAGGTTAAGGTAAAGCACACTCACCTGCTTGAGTAATGAGGAAGGGTGGGGCAGGTAAGGGAAGAAGGGAGGGAGGGAGAGAGGGGGAGGGGGAGAGGGGGGAGAGAGTGGGAGAAGGAGGGAGAGAAGGGCATAGAGAGGGTCAGGGGGGTGAGGAAGAAATTTGCTGAAGAGAAGAGGAGGAGGAGGAGGAGGAGGAGGAAAGAATGTAGAATAAGTAGAAGGTGAAGGTGAAGGAGGAGAAGTAGGAACAAGGTCAGGAAGAAGGAATGAGAGAGAGAGAGAGAGAGAGAGAGAGAGAGAGAGAGAGAGAGAGAGAGAGAGAGAGAGAGAGAGAGAGAAAATGTGACCCAGGAACTAAAAGGTCAGCAACACCACGGAGAGAGAGAGAGAGAGAGAGAGAGAGAGAG
>NC_066538.1:8386880-8409380 GCF_024679095.1 Eriocheir sinensis
ACGAGATGAACAATCTGTTGATCGGCGTCTGCGACGCCGATAAAAATGGGGGAAAATAGAGAACGATGAAGAGAAGAGTAAAGGAAGGGAAGAAGAAACACATGACTAAGAAGGAAACAGGATGAGAGGAAGGAAGGAAAGGAGAGAAATGACAGAAAATCGGGATGCAGAGGGACAGAAAAGACAAACAAACTACCAATCCCTTACCCCACCTTATCAAACCCTCTTCTTCCACTGCCTCCCACATGCTATCACCATCCACACCCCAACCCCCAACTCCACCTTCTTCCCACACCCCACAACCCACGACCACACCCCATCTACATCTTTCGTCCCTCCCCACCCACATGCACTCTTTCCACCCCACGCCCACCCCGATAGCCCCACCTTCATCTTTCAGCCCACACCCAAACAACCATCTTTCTCCACACCGACATCTTTACCTAACCGCACCCACACGAACACTCTTCCACTTTTATTCACACCCCACCGCCCACATCCACACTCACACCCACACTCATTCTTTCTCCCCTTCCCCACGCACTCACACTTCGCTCTTGCTCCCCATATCACACCCACAACTTTCTCCCTCACACCCATACAGTAATACCCCCTTCCTTCCCCCCACACAACCCACACCCCACATACCCCCAATACCAACACACCCACACCACATTCTTCACCCCCCCACACCCATACTTACACCCACACTCATCTCCCATCAACCCACAATACCAACTACCTATCTTTCCCCTCATCTCCCCATTCCCTCCCCTTCCCCCCAACGCCCACGCTCAGGCCCAGACCTCACGCTTCCCATTATAACCCTAAGGACCCCCCACCCCTACGCCACCCTTCAACCCACTCCCCCGCAGCCTCAAGGTAGGCGGCGGGGGGGCGGGGGGGCGGGGGTTCAGAGGTCAATTAAAGGCATACAGGTGTGAATAGGTGTAACGAATGAAGATGATGATGATGAAGTAGTAGTAGTAGTAGTAGTAGTAGTAGTAATAGTAGTAGTAGTAGTAGTAGTAGTAGTAGTAGTAGTAGTAGTAGTAGTAGTAGTAGTAGTAGTAGTAGTAGTAGTAGTAGTAGCAAAAAATGAACAAAAACAACAACAACAATAATAATAATAATAATAATAATAATAATAATAATAATAATAATAATAATAATAGTTTGCATTTTCACCTTTCAGAATAATCCTTCAGAGAAAACGTAAGTAACCCAATCTTTTCAAGGGTCACTTCGCTAACCTTTGGCTGAGAGAGAGAGAGAGAGAGAGAGAGAGAGATGCTGTTAGTTACCGTATCAACCACACCCATATTTGTATAACTCTCTCTCTCTCTCTCTCTCTCAGTATATCTCCAGCACACACACACACACACACACACACACACACACACACACACACACACACACACACACACACACACAGGTACACATGACTCACACAAACACAGGTATACACAGGTGACTTATTCCCTTCACTTGCCTGTCTGTCATTATGTCTGTTTGATTTGTGTGTTCATTTCTCTCTCTCTCTCTTATCTTTAATGGGATGTGAGCAAAAAGTGGAAGGCGTGGGCGAGACTCCGAAAACGGGCCGCTCAGGTAAGTTTAGGTAAGTGAGGCTGCAATGCTGTTAGCTCTCTCTCTCTCTCTCTCTCTCTTTTATTTACCTTTTTTTCTCTTTGTAAATTTGTTTCTTTTTGTTTGCTGTTTGTATTTGTCTATCCTCTCTCTCTCTCTCTCTCTCTCTCTCTCTCTCTCTCTCTCTCTGTCTCGGTGGGAGGGAAATACAGATGAAAGATGATAAATGGAAAACGTGGAGGAGGAGGAGGACGAGGAGGAAGAGGAGGAGGATTAGGTGAAGGAATAGGAGGAGAAAAGCAAGAAATATAAAAAGGAAAAAGAAAAAAGAAGAGATGAAGGAGGAAAAGGAGCATGAGGAGAAGGAAGAAGAAGAAGAGGAGGAGGAGGAGGAGGAGGAGGAGGAGGAGGAGGAGGAGGAGGAAAGGAGGCAATAAGATAAGAAATGGAGATGAATGTCGAGAGGGAAGGAGTGGAGAGAAGATTGAATGATGGAAACAGACAAAAGAAAATGATGATTGATGAGAGGAAGGTGAGGGAACAAAAGATGGAGGAAGAAAGTGATGGATGGAGGGAGAGCTGGAGGAAAGAAAGAAACAAAGAACATAATAATAAAAGTAGTGGTAGTAGTAGTGGTGGTGGTAGTAGTAGTAGTAGTAGTAGTAGTAGTAGTAGTAGTAGTAGTAGTAGTAGTAGTAGTAGTAGTAGTGATAAATTTGCAAGTAAAAAAAAAGATGAAATAAAAATAGAAAGAACGGATTGAAAAAAGAAAACAAGGAATAAGAAATCAAAGAAAACAATAAAAGCGAATAGAAAGAAAACTAAACAAAACAAAAACAAAAAAATTAAATCAACCAAAATAGCAAGACAAAAACAAAAGGAAAATAAAAAATAACAAAAACAAAAACAAAGTCTAACAGTAATCTTAAACTGAGGAAAGATTAACAAAGTCTTCTTATACCTCCTCCTCCTCCTCCTCCTCCTCCTCACGCCCATCCTTCACCTCGTCACCCCATCTCCTCACCTTTATCACCCCAATTCCACATCACCCTTTTCTCCCCTCCTACACCCCGTTATCTCCTTTTCCTTCTCCTCCTCCTCCTCCTTCTCCTCCTTTATTACAGAAAAAATATAGGTAGAGATAAACTCGAGAGGGTGCAGCGTCGAGCTCCTAAAATGATCCCAAGACTGCGAAACAAACCGTACGAAGACAGACTTAAAGAACTGAGCTTATACAGCTTGTCAAAGCGCAGGCTAAAGCCCCGTTCACACTGTGGGGACTCTGGGCCACGACTACCCACGACTCTAGGGTACGCGGGGTCTTGGGTGTTGATGTGAAAGGGTCGGGCATGTCTTGAAAGAGGTCTTGAGACTGCTGCCGAATGCGGCGCCGACGTCGTGAGGGCTTGCACGACATGCTGACAACTAGTTGGCCGAATGTCCGAGACAGTCGGCAAGACACCAAGACCCCAATCAACCCTTCTTGGAGCGTGGGAGCCAACTTGTCATATGCAGAAGTCGCTGGGTTGTCGCGGCCCAGAGTCGGCACAGTGTGAACGGGGCTTAAGAGGTGACCTTATAGAAGTGTTTAAAATTTTCAAGGGATTCGATAACGTTAATGTGCATGATTATTTTACAGTCTCTCAATCAAATGTAACAAGAAACAATGGATACAAAATAACGAGGAAGCGTTTCAACTCAAATGAATCAAAACACTTCTTCTTCAACCGTGTCATCAATGTATGGAATGGTCTGCCTCAAAACGTCGTCGAAAGCGAAACTATTTGCACGTTCAAAAACCGACAAGACAAATATTTAGAAGCTAACCCGAACATCCGCTATTTTGCTCCGGTCTAACAGAAAGTGGTGTTAGCTTAGTTGTCGTGTATGATCTTCCTTCTGTCCATGTAAAATTCCATTGTAGTTTTTCTATACTACATGGTATTCTTCCTTTTCATGCCAGCCTCGGCTGGAGGGACTGGTGGGAGGGGAGGAGCCTTCGCCTTTGCTGTCCTGTGTCTCTGACTCGTAGATTAGAGTAGATGGTAGCAACAACAAATAGCCTAGTTAGGACCAAGAGGTCTGTTGCTGTTTGCTTTTCCTTTGTACTCCTTTGTACTCCTCCTTCTCCTCCTTATTTTTCTTTCCTCTTTCCTCCGCCACCAAAGTAAAAAATAAAAATCTCTATCATTATTATTAGTTATCTTCACCACAATTACTTCTCGTTTTCTTCGTATTACATGGGTCAAAAGAAAAATGGTAGACTTCGATAAATAGCTGAGCGCCTTCCGTTTTCTGTAAATTCTTGAAGGGAAGACACAGGTATATAATTAGATGGAGGAAGAGCCGAGGAAAGGAAGAGGGGGAATGGAGGAAACGTGGAAACATGGACTAGCAGGCAACAGAAAGCCTGTTGGCTCATTACTAGGCTGCCTGCGTTCAGTGATTTAATCAATCCGTTTGCCATAGGAGTGGCTTGCAGGGAAGGATTAAAGCACTTGTGTACCTACTCTTGGATACGTTCAGTTCACTCCCGATGCAGCAAAGTGGCGATCAATGCGTTTCTTGAAGGAGTTGGAGGAGGAGGAGGAGGAGGAGGAAGCGCAATCAACAACACTGACAGCCTGAGAGAAACAACAACAACATCAATGGACAAAGTAATCAATTTCTCTTCACTTCACATTTCTTTCATCTCCACTTTCTCTTCAACAAATCTTTCCTACATGTCATCCCCTTCCCTTCCCTTCCCTTCCCTCTTCCTCCCAAATCTTACCTACCTTTCCCCAGACATGTATAAGACTTGGAACAGACATGGCTTAACATCCGATCTTGTTGCCTTCCTTTCCTTCTCTTTCCCTCTCTTCTAACACTTTTCATCATCTTTTAATTCACTCTTTGTCTTTCCTTTTCTTATCTTTTAATTGTTTCCTTTCCTATTGCATTTTCTTTTAATTCCTTTCCTTTCGTTCCCCTTTATTTCACTCCTTTTTCTTCCTTTCCCTTCCTTTTTTCTTTCTCTTCCTTCTCTATTTCACTACTTTCCCCTTCGTTCCCCTCCCTTCATTTCTTTCAATTGTTTCCTTACTTATTCCATTTTCTTTTAATTCCTTTCCCTTCCTTCCCATTATTTCAATCCTTTTTCCTCCATTCCCTTCCTTCTTTCTTTCTTTTCTTTCTCTATTTCACTACTTTCCCCTTCGTTCCTCTCCCTTCATTTCTCTTTTCTCTCATTATTTCCTTTCCTTTATTTCCCTTCCTTCCCTTTCCTTTCCTTCCTTACTCTCTCTTCTCTCATTCAATCTCTTTTATTATACTTCCCTTTCCTCCCTTTCCATTCTACTTCTTCCCTTCCTTTATTTTTCAATTCTTTCCCTTTTCTCTTCTCTTTCCCTCCCTTCTGCTTTCTTCCCTTCCCTTTTCTCTATTTTCTTTCCCCTCCCTTCTACATCTCTTTACTAATTTTTCCCTCCTTTCTGCTCCCTTCTCCTCCCCTTCCTCCACTTTCTTTCCCCTCCCTTCTCCATCTCTCTACTAATTCTTCCCTCCTTTTTGCTTCCTTCTCCTCCCTTTCCTCCACTTTCTTTCCCCTCCCTTCTCCATCTCTCTACTAATTTTTCCCTCCTTTCTGGTTCCTTCTCCTCCCCTTCCTCCATTTTCTTTCCCCTCCCTTCCCCCTTCTGACTAGATTCTACTACCCATTTTGGAGAGAAACATATATATCCTCCTCCTCCTCCTCCTCCTCCTCCTTAACACGATTTCCCTCCTACTCATCCCAATTTGGAGGTGGAATTCAGGCTTTCTGAAATATGATAATTCTCTCTCTCTCTCAAAGACCTTACCTACTGACCCCCTTCCCTTTCTTCCCTTTCTCCTCCTCTTCCCTTAATTCCTCCCCCCCTTTCCTCCCCTTCCTCCCCAACCCCCTTTACCTCCCCATTAGGCCACACCCTCCCCCGCGGCCTTATCTTCAAAACTTTCCTCCTCCCCCTCCTCCTCCTCCTCCTCCCCTCCTCCTCCTCCTCTTTCTTTCCACCTTTTCTCTCCTTTTCATCTCCCTTATCTTCATCTCCATTATCTGCATATCTCTCTCTCTCTCTCTCTCTCTCTCTCTCTCTCTCTCTCTCTCTCTCTCTCTCTCTCTCTTCCCTCCAGGTGATAGCCACGCCCCTAATTAGGTTACCTGTCTGGAGGAAAGACAGGTGACATGTATACAGGTGTGAGGAGGAGGAGGAGGAGGAGGAGGAGGAGAAAAGAAAAAGTAAAAAGAGGAGAAGAAGGAGAGAGGAAAAAGAAAAAGTTAAAAGAGGAGGAGAAAGAAAAAAAAAGAGAAGGAAAAGGAGAAAAGGAAAATAAGAGAAAAGGGAAGAGAAAAGAAAAAAAAACAGTTGAGGAAGAGGAGAAGCAGGAGTAACAAAGAGAAAGAAAAAGGAATGATGGAGAAAAATGATGATGAGAGATGGGGAGGAGGAGGTCAAGGAGGGAAGGGGGGGGTTGGGGAGGGTCAGTGAATGGGGGGGGGGAGAAGAGGTCAGTGGGGGGGGGGGGAGGGGTCAGGTCAGGGGTGTGGCGGGGAAGGGAACAGAAAAACAAGACTGACCTCGCTTCCCCTTCCCTCCCCACCCCTTCCACCTCCCCACCACTCCCCAACCACTATGATCCTCCTCTTTATCTTCCCCTTCACCGACACCCGTTATCACATTTTCTCTCCCCTCCCCCCTTCCCCTTCCTACCCTTCCCCCTCCCTTCCTCCTTCCCCACCCATTCCCCATGCGTTATGATCCTCCCCTTTATCTTCCCCTTCATCTATATTCGTTATCACATTTTTCCCCTTTTATTTCCCCTTCCCTTTTTCTTCCCCTCCCCTCCCCTTCCCCACCATTCCCCAAATATCATGATCCTCTTCCTCCCCTTCATCTTCCCTTTCATCTATATCCGTTATCACCTTTCCCTATTACTTCACATTCTCTTCTCCCTCTCTTTCCCTTTCCTTATCTTTCTCTCCCTCTCCATTCCCCTCCATCTTCTTCCTCTTCCCCTTCGTCTACGTTCGTTTCCATATTTCTCGTTTACTTCCTATTCTCTTCCTTTTTCTTCTCTTTCTCTTTTTTTCTCCCTTTTACCCTCTCTCCTCTTCAGTTTCTCTCCCTTTCCCCTTCTTTTTCTCCTTCATATCTTAATCATCTTTCCTATATCCCATTTTCTATTTCTTACTCCCCTTTTCTACGGCTCTGATTCTCTTTCCTTTTTTTTCCCTTCCCCTCTTCTTCCCTCTCATGATCACTGCCTCCTCTTCCTCCTCTCTCTCTCTCCCCTCCTCCTCTTTCTCTTGTCCTCCTCCTCCTCTTCTTCTCCTTCTTTCTCTATAGAGAGAGAGAGAGAGAGAGAGAGAGAGAGAGAGAGAGAGAGAGAGAGAGAGAGAGAGAGAGAGAGAGAGAGAGAGAGAGAGAGAGAGAGAGAGAGAGAGAGAGAGAGAGAGAGAGAGAGAGAGAGAGAGAGAACAACCCTACGGCATTTTCACTACATATTTTATTCAACCTTTTAAAAATAATAATAAATAATAATAATAAATAAATAATAATCGACAATATAAATTTAATAAACATCAATTAAGTTGTTTTATTTATTTATTGATTGATTGATTGATTTATATTTAGAATTGTTGGCATGTTTCCTTTTACCAAGTTAGAAATCTCTCTCTCTCTCTCTCTCTCTCTCTCTCTCTCTCTCTCTGTTTACTTACACATTTCCTGAACTGCCTGACCTTTCTCTCTCATTTTTCTTATTTCCTGTTTCTTATCTTTTTCCTTTATTCCAGCATGCCCCCCACCTCTCTCTCTCTCTCTCTCTCTCTCTCTCTCTCTCTCTCTCTCACCCAACCACCCACCCAACCACCCACCCACACCCACCCACCCACCCACACCCACCCACACCCACCCACACACACACACACACACACACATTCCTCTGATTTAAGGGAATTTCTTCACTCACATTTTTAACTTTCTATTTTATTTTTTTTCCTCCTCCAATAAATTTTCACTTTGCGTTTCTCAATAAAAAACAAAAGGAAGGTAAAGCTAAAATATTTCGCTGAACTTACACGACGCAGCGATTTTTGTTTTTCCTTTCCTCGCGAATGAAGATAAGAAGAAAAAAAAAAACGTGTGTGTGTGTGTGTGTATGTGTGTGTGTGTGTGTGGTGTGTGTGTGTGTGTGTGTGTGTGTGTGTGTGTGTGTGTGTGTGTGTGTGTGTGTGTGTGTGTGTGTGTGTGTGTGTGTGTGTGTGTGTGTGTGTGTGTGTGTGTGTGTGGAGGAGGATGAGGAGGAGGAGGATAAGAGGAAGAAGGAACACTTAAAAAAGAAAAAAAAATATCACAAAAAATAATAACAAAAGCGATAACTGTAAGTGATGATGAGGATGATGATAGTGATGATGATGATGATGACGATAATGATGACGATGATGATGATGTATGCACTTGACAAAACAAACCCCAAAAAAAAGATTAACACGAAGGTTGTCCGTGAAGGTATGTGAGGGTACACACACACACACACACACACACACACACACACACACACACACACACACACACACACACACACAGAGGCACCTTTTCATGACCTGTGTATGCGTGTGTAAGTTTAATCAGAGTCGTTAACACCCCACCTTCCTTAATTAACACGACCTCACCTGCCTCTCTACCTGCTCTCATTACTGATATTGGGTCCAGGTGTGAAAAGGGCAGGTAAAGAGAAAAATGGTAGCGATAAAATTTTATATAGAGAAGTATTAACTCGCACCTACACTTATTACCTTACATTTGCCTTAGTTAACAAACCTCACCTGTCTATTCACCTGTTCTAATTAAGGCAGATGGGAAAAGGTAAAGAAGAAAATAGTAGTAATAATAATTTGCATATCAATTTATTACCTTCATTTATTTTATTTAATGAGATCTCACCTGTCTGTCTACCTGCTGAAATTACTGTTATTGTGTTCAAGTGGGAATAGGTATGGTAAAAGTAGTAGTACTAGTAGTAGTAGTAGTAGTAGTAGTAGTAGTAGTAGTAGTAGTAGTAGTAGTAGTAGTGATAAAGTGTTAATAATAGACTGGTAAATAACTGCTTGGTAAAAAAAAAAAATCCTTGAGTGGCGAAATATTGTGTTCGTGAGATTTTTTTTTTTTTTTTTTTTTTTTTTTTTTTAGTTGTTTGCAAAAGCTCCGATTTCTCGCCGCTGTATTTGGGTGCGCTGTAATTGCCGTTATTTGTTTTCATTTAGTAATTGTAGGGTTTGGTTCTCGATTTTCGGTCAAGGTTTTATAATGTAACAGGCTGCTTGATTTTTTTAAGAGATTATAATGTCTTCTTCTTCTTCTTCTACTTTTTCGTCTTCTCCTTCTCCTTCTTCTTCTTCTTCTTCTTCTTCTTCTTTTATTTTCTTCTTTTTCTTCTTCTATTTTTTTTCTTTTTCCTTTATTCATTTATTTCCATCTTTTAATTATTCCTGCTTCTCCTTTTTCGTTTCTTTTCTCATCTATCTTCTTTCTTTTTCTTCCCATTTTCCATTTTTCCCTTTTTTACTTTTTTTCATCTTCATTTTTTTTCTTTTTTTCTCCTCTTCCTCCTTTACTGTATATTCTTCCTCTTCCTTCCTTTACTTAGTCTTATCTTTCTGTTCCTTTATCATATTCTTTTATTTTTTCTTCGCGTTCTCTCTCTCTTTTTTTTCATCAACTTCGTCTTCCTATTCTATCCCCGTTTGTTGTTGCTTATTATTATTATTTTATTAATGTTTCTTTTTTTCTTTCTTCCTTGTTCTTGTTTTTATTCTTGTTTTTGTTCATCTTTGTTTTCCTTTACTTCCTTGCATTCCCCTCACGTCGGCACTTCAAAACAGCCGCTCCCGCTTTCATCTTACCTGGTCTAATTTCGCTAATTAACCTTGGGAGCGAAGGTGTGTAATGCTTCAACTACCGACAATATACATTTCTCTTTTTTTCACTCATACCCATTGCCTCATTCACTCTGATTCATTCACTTATACAAACTTCCTTCCATATTTTTTTGTCTGATTCACCTCCATTTCCTTTAATTAACAAGTTCTCACCTGCCTTTTTACCTGTTCTCATTATTTTTATTGGAACGTACATTTTTCTTTTATATTTTTATCTTTCAAATTGACTCATATTTTCATTCACTTATATCCTCGTTTGCCTGCATTTACCTTAATTAGCAAAATCTCACCTGCTTTTTTACCAGTTACTATTACTGTTATTGCATTGAGGTCGGTAGTAAAGTTAATAAAAATAAAATAGTAGTAATCAAAAGCAGCAATAATGACAGTATTAATAAAGTGTTGGTAATTGGTTTGCAAATAATTTCTAAGGACGAAAAGCTATATGACGAAATATTGCACACCTTAACAATATATATCAATGTCACTTTCATATATCCATTTCACAACTCAAACATTCATTAATTTAAAGTAACCTTCTTGTGTCTCTAATTGCATTTATATTTCTCTCCTTACCTACACTTACAATATATATCAATGTCACTTTCATCTATCTATTTCACAACTCAAACATTCATTAATTTAAAGTAACCTTCTTGTGTCTCTAATTGCATATATATTTCTCTCCTTACCTACACTTACAATATATATCAATGTCACTTTCATCTATCCATTTCACAACTCAAACATTCATTCATTCGCATATATATTTCTCTTCTTACCTACACAAACCATATATATCTATGTCATTTCCATCTCTACATTTCACAACTCAAACATTCATTCATTTAGAGTAACCTTCTCATGTCTCAACCTAATTGCATTTATATTTCTCTCCTTACCTACACTTACAACATATATCAAAGTCACTTCCATCTATCCATTTCACAACTCAAACATTCATTCATTTAAAGTAACCTTCTTATGTCCCTATCTACTTGCATTTCTATTTCTCTCCTTACCTACACTTACAATATATATCAATGTCACTTTCAACTCTACATTTCACAACTCAAACATTCATTCATTTAAAGTAACCTTCTTATGTCCCTATCCACTTCCACTAATACTTATCTCCTTACCTACACTTACAATATATATCAATGTCACCTCCATCTATACATTTCACAACGCACACAAACATTCATTTATAGTAACCCTCTTATGCCTCTATCTAATTGTATCTGTATTTCATTCCTTATCAACTAATTATCTAACCAACCACCTAACTAACTAACTAATCAACCAACACATTCTTATTTACCTCCATTTACATTTATTTAAGTTACCCCCACAATGCATTTTTTTATGGTCGGTATCTTATTCAAAGCACGTATTGATATGAGGCAAGGGCGTATAAGTAGAGGCTGGAATGCAGTCTGACCCCATCACCTCTCTCTCTCTCTCTCTCTCTCTCTCTCTCTCTTTCCTTTGTTCACTTTTATCTATCAAATCATCGTACTCTTTTTCTTTCTTTCTTCTTCCCTTTTCTCTCAGTTTAGTGTTTGATTCTCAGGTAAACTAAAGAAATATATCAACTTGTCTTTCTTTCTATTCCTAAACGAAGAGAGAGAGAGAGAGAGAGAGAGAGAGAGAGAGAGAGAGAGAGAGAGAGAAAGAGTAATACAAACATCCTTCACTACTATAGTTTCATATTTAACCTCTCACGCAACGTCCTCATTCCAAAGCTACAAACTCCTTTCTCTTGCACCCTTATCCTCTACTTCTTTCGTATCCTATCCCCGTTCCCTTCATCTTAACCCTAATAATCCTAATCCTGATACTCCTCACTACTAATACACACCCTCACCTTTTAACTCCTTTAATGTAGCAAGTGTCACAGAAATTTTGGCAATTCGAGGAAGTCAACAAAAGAATCAATAAAGTCCGTGAGGGGAGACGAGTTTATCTTTGAGTCTACCTTTGAATTGATCCGTTTTCTCTCGCACAAGGTAATCGATATTCATGGTAGACTTCGGTAAACGTGGGTGGTAGAAAACGGAGGGAGAGAGAAGGAAAAGGAGGAAGAGAATAGACGGGTCACTACTCATATGCGATTGGAGAAGGAAAGGGAGATGAGGAGGGGAGAAATAGAGGAGATTAGAGTAGTGTGTGAAGGAGAAAGATGAAGATAGAGAAGAACAAGAATATCAAGAACAGTAACAAGAAATCAAGAACTAGAACAAGAACATGAATAAGTAGATAAAGTAGAAAAATAAAAAATAAAAAATGATAATGAAGATAAAAAGAGAACAAAAGAAGAAGAAGAAGAAACAATATAAATAAAGAAAACGAACAAGAACAAGGAGAAGAAAAAAGCTAAAAAAGGAGGAGGCGGAGGAGATGAAAGGGAAAGGGAGGGATAAGTAGGGCACGGGATAGACGCGTGGAAAAGGCGTGGCAAGGGCGTGGCGTAGGGGCAGTGACAGGCGTGGGGAGGGCGTGGGTGACGGTGTGGATGAAAGGGGGCAGGCGTGGCAATGCAGCCGTGCGTAGAAAGTGTCGGCATGGGTAGCAATGTGGTTGTATGGGTGTGGGTAGAGTGTGTGGGCGTGGGTAGGCGTGGGTATTGGCGTGGGGTGACGGCGTGAGTGAAGGTGGCAGGCGTGGTAATGCAGGCGTGGATAGAATGTGCAGGCGTGAGTAAGAATGTAGTTATATGGGCGTACCGTATGGGTAGTGTGTGGGCGTGGGCAAGGAATGTGTGGGGGCGTGTGTGATGATCTGGGTGAAGGGAAGTGGGCGTAGCAATGCAAGTGTGGGTAGAACGTGTAGGCGTGGGTTGCAATGTGGTTATATGGGCGTGGTGTGGTTAAGGGGTGAGTAGAGCATGTGGGCGTGGTAGGGGCGTGTGGGTAGCGTGTGTGTGTGTGTGGTGTAGGCGTGTGAAGTGTGTGGGCGTGGGAGGGGCGTGTGGGTAGTGTGTGGGGGTGTGGTGTAGGCGTGTGTAGAGGGTGTGGGCGTGTGAGTAAAGAATGTGGGAGTGGATAGAGAAGTGAAGGAAGAGTGTGTGGGAGTGAGTCAGGAGGTGTGTGGGTGTGGGGGGTGGGTGGGGAAGTGGGGGTAAAGGGCGTGGGCGTGGGTAGGAAGGAATGTAGGCGTGGGTGCGGGTGTGTGGGCGTGGCGCTGAGTGGTGTTAATGATACCAAGGGCAGAAGTTTTTTTGTGGTATAATAATGCGGTCATGAACACACACACACACACACACACACACACACACACACACACACACACACACACACACATCTGGACCACCATCGCTAGGCAGTTTATGTGGACCTATGTATGTATGTGTATGTATGTATGTATGTATGCTTGGTTATGTCCGTGTACGTAAGAGAAATACAATTAAATACTCCAAGAAGAAGAAGAAGAAGAAGAAGAAGAAGAAGAAGAAGAAAAAGAAGAAGAAGAAGAAGAAGATGAAGAAGAAGAAGAAGAAGAGGAAGAAGATAAAGAAAAGAAGAAGAAGAAGAAGAAGAAGATTCTCGTATCCATAAAAAAAAAACCACCATCACCCCCACCCTCACCCCCCACCCTAACAACAACAACAACAACAACAACACTTATAGTACATACCAGCACACGCTCCACGGGCAGGTAATTCAACACTCACCTGGAAAGAAAAAAAAGAGAAAATTAGAAAACGTTTCCAAACAATTATACAAAAAAAAACGTTATTAATATCGACACGAGAGAGAGAGAGAGAGAGAGAGAGAGAGAGAGAGAGAGAGAGAGAGAGAGAGAGAGAGAGAGAGAGAGAGAGAGAGAGAGAGAGAGAGAGAGAGAGAGAGAGAGAGAGATGGGGTGTAGGGGTGTAGAGAGGTAAGGGGAAGGGGGAGGTTAAGTAAAGGGAGGGAAGATGAAGAGAAGAGGGGGAGGGAGGGATGAGAAGGGAGAGAAAATGGGGAGGAGGGGAGAGGTCACGCGTGATTCCCTCCAAGGCCCACGAAATGGAGAGGGGAGGGAGGAGAGGAAAGGGGGGAGGGGAGGGGAGGGGAGGTAAGAATGGAGGCATAAGGGGAGGGGCAAAGGCTTACACAATGATGTCAAATTTCTTCTCTCTCTCTCTCTCTCTCTCTCTCTCTCTCTCTCTCTCTCTCCTTCTCTCCTTTCCTCCCCTCCCATCTACTCTCTCTTTCCTCCTCACCTCCTTCTCCTCCCATTATCTCCACTTCTTCCTATTCTCTTCATAATATCCTTTTTTTCTAGTGCTCCTCCTCCTCCTCTTCCTCCTCCTCCTCCTCTTTTCATTACTTCTACCTCCTCTTCCTCCTCCTCCTTCTGACGTACCCATATTTTTTTTTCAACTGCGTCATTTACCTCCTCCTCCTCCTCCTCCTCCTCCTCCTCCTTCGCCTCCTCCCCGCCCAGCCCCTCCCCTTCATAATACAACACCAACATCGTGCTGAGAGATACGAGACCAAGGAGAAGAATTTGCATGCCAGAAAAGGAAACGATTCATCAGGAGGAGAGAAAAAAGGTGTCTGATTTATTGGGGGTCAGGGAAGGAAATTAAAGGAAAAGAAAGAGATGCTGAAGAAGGAAAAAGAGAAGAGGAAAAGAATGAGACTGAATGATTGAAAGAAAGAAAGAAAAGATTAAAAGAAAGGAATGGTGAAGAAGGAAAAAAGAAGAGGAAAAGAATGAGACTGAATGATTGAAAGAAAGAAAGAAAGAAAAGATTAAAAGAAAGGAATGTTGAAGAAGGAAAAAGAGAAGAGGAAAAGAATGAGACAATGATTGAAAGAAAGAAAGAAAGAAAAGATTAAAAGAAAGGAATGTTGAAGAAGGAAAAAGAGAAGAGGAAAAGAATGAGACAATGATTGAAAGAAAGAAAGAAAGAAAAGATTAAAAGAAAGGAATGGTGAAGAAGGAAAAGAGAAGAAGAAAAGAATGAGACTGAATGATTGAAAGAAAGAAAAAAAAAAGATTAAAAGAAAGGAATGGTGAAGAAGGAAAAAAGAAGAGGAAAAGAATGAGACTGGATGATTGAAAGAAAGAAAGAAAAGATTAAAAGAAAGGAATGGTGAAGAATGAAAAAAAGAAGAGGAAAAGAATGAAGCTGAATGATTGAAAGAAAGAAAGAAAGAAAAGATTAAAAGAAAAGGATGGTGAAGAAGAAAAAAGAAGAGGAAAAGAATGATATAGAATGATTGAAAGAAAGAAAGACAGAAAAGATTAAAAGAAAGGGATGGTGAAGAAGGAAAAGAGAAGAGGAAAAGAATGAAACTGAATGCTAGAAAGAAAGAAAGAAAAGATTAAATGAAAGGAATGGTGAAGAAGGAAAAAATAAGAGGAAAAGAATAAGACTGAATGATTGTAAGAAAGAAAGTAGGAAAAGATTAAATGAAAGGAATGGTGAAGAAGGAAAAAAGAAGAGGAAAAGAATGAGACTGAATGATTGAAAGAAAGAAAGACAGAAAGAAAAGATTAAAAGAAAAGGATGGTGAAGAAGAAAAAAAGAAGAGGAAAAGAATAAGACTGAATGATTGAAAGAAAGAAAGACAGAAAGAAAAGATTAAAAGAAAGGAATGGTGAAGAAAGAAAAAAGAAGAGGAAAAGAATGAGACTGAATGATTGAAAGAAAGAAAGAAAAGATTAAAAGAAAGGGATGGTGAAGAAGGAAAAAAGAAGAGGAAAAGAATGAGACTGAATGATTGAAAGAAAGAAAGAAAGAAAGAAAAGATTAAATGAAAGGGATGGTGAAGAAGGAAAAGAGAAGAGGAAAAGAATGAGACTGAATGCTAGAAAGAAAGAAAGAAAGAAAGAAAGAAAAGACTAAATGAAAGGGATGGTGAAGAAGGAAAAGAGAAGAGGAAAAGAATGAGACTGAATGATTGAAAGAAAGAAAGAAAGAAAAGATTAAAAGAAAGGGATGGTGAAGAAGAAAAAATAAGAGGAAAATAATAAAATTGAATGATTGAAAGAAAGGAAGATAATTAAATGAAAGGGAATGAAAAAGGAAAAAGAGGAATGAAAGACAGGCTGAAGAAAAGCTACATCGTATGAAGATAGATGGAAAAATGAAGACAGAGTGAAAGAATAGATGAAAAAAAAATGTCACAGAAAAAAAATGAATGAATGAAAGAAAAAATAGAGAAGTATAATATCACAGGCCGACATAGAGATGAAAGAAAAAAAAATGTCAGGGAAACAGACGGAAAAGAAGAAAAAGGAAAGAAGGAAAAAGGAAGTAGGAAAGAAATAAAGAAAAAGAATGGCGCGCAGACACACACATAGATAACGAGAGATAATCACAACAAAGAAAAAGAAAAAAGAAAAATAACTGGATCAATTAAAATGAAGAGAAAGAAAGAGAAGAAAGAAAGGAAAGGGATAAAATAAGTTAGAGAGAAGGAATAAAAAAAACAGCAAATACATGAAAATCAAAATTCACACCCCATTAATTAACACGACATATGCAACAGAAAAAAAAACACTCACAAGCAAAGCATAAAGTAAGACAACAATAAAACATAAATAAAGTCACACACCAACAAAACAAACGAATAATAGAGAAGCAAAAAAACATACGAATACAAAACAAAACAAACAAAAATAACTAAAAACAAAAAATATGTAAAAAAAAGGGCATAAAAAGATAAAACGGAAATCAATCAAATAAACAAATAAATAAGTAAACCAAAGAAATAAAGAAAAATCACAGAGCATGAAATTAAAACAGCAATTCAAGACAACATATGATTTTTTTTTCTCTTATTTTGTTTTCTTTCTCTTCTTTTTGTCTCCCTTATTATCTTCTTTCCTTTCCTCTTTCCTTACACAATCTTCTCTTTTCTTCTTTCGTTTCCTCTTCCTTTACCCAATCTCCTCTTCTCTTATATCCTCTTCCCTTAACCAATCTTCCCTTTTCTTTTTTTCTTTTCCTCTTTCTTTACGCAATCTCTTCGTTTCTTCTTTCGTTTCCTATTCCTTTACCCAATCTCTTCTTCCTTTTCCTTTTTCCTTACACAATCTTTTCTTCTTTCGTTTCCTCTTTCCTTACACAATCTCCTCTTTTCTTCTTTTTCTTTTTCCTTGCACAATCTTCTTTCTTTTTTCTTCTGTCCGTAAACAATCTCCTCTTTTTTTCTTTTTTTCTTTTTCCTTGCACAATCTTTTCTTCTTTCTTTTTTCTTCTTTCCGTAAACAATCTCCTCTTTTTTTCTTTTTTCTTTTTCCTGGCACAGTCTTTTCTTCTTTCTTTTTTCTTCTTTCCGTAAACAATCTCCTCTTTTTTCTTTTTTCTTTTTCCTTGCACAATCTTTTCTTCTTTCGTTTCCTCTTTCCTTACTCAATCTTTCTTTTCTTCTTTCTTTTCCTTTTTCCTTGCACAATTTTGTTTTCTTTCTTTTTCTCTTTCCTTAAATAATCTCCTATTTTCTTCTTTTCCCTTTTCCTCACACAATCTTTCCTTCTTTCTTTTCCTTTTCCTTAACCTATCTACTATTTTCTTATTTATTTTCCTCTTTCCTCTTCCCAATCTCCTCTTTTCTTCTTTCTTTCCTCTTTCCTTATGCAGTCCTCTTCATCATCATCAACAAAACAAACAAACAAACAAACAAACACAAACACAAGTAAAAACAAACACAGGTGAGTAAATATGTGTTCCTTCACCTTCATAAATCACGGTTGCTAAGGTGTCAGGTGTTTTTGTGGGGGGAGAAGAGGCGAGGGGGGCGTCACGCGTGGAGGTAAAGGTGAGAGGGGGGAGGTAAGGGGGAGGGGGAGGGAGGAAGAGAGGAGGGGGGTGTCTTGACCTATGGGGAAAGTGAGCAGATGGGGAGGAAACGGAGGGAAAAGAAAGGGAAGAGAGGGGAAGGGAGGGAAGGGGTATAAGGGAGAGAAAGTTGGAGGGAAAGGCATAAAGGAAGGGAAGGAAGGGAGGAAAGAAGGAAAAGGGTGGAAAAGGGAAGGGGAGAGAGAGAGGGGAGGGAAGGGGAAGAAAGGGGAAGAAAGGGAAGGGAGGGAAGGGGTATAAGGGAGATGAAGTTACGGGGAAAGGAATAAAGGAAGGGAAGAAAGGGAGGAAGGAAGGAAAAGGGTGGAAAAGGGAAGGGGAGAGAGGGGAGGGAAGGGGAAGAAAGGGAAGGGAGGGAAGGGGTATAAGGGAGAGGAAGTAAGAGGGAAAGAAATAAAGGAAAGGAAGGAAGGGAGGAAAGGAGGAAAGGGATGTAAAAGGGAATGGGAGAGAGAAGGGAAGGAAGGGGAAGGAAAGGGGAAGGAAAAGGAAGAAAAGGGACATATGGGAGACATAGTTGGGAAAGGAAATAAAGGAAGAGAAGGAAGGGAGGAAAGAAGAGATGGGGAGAAAAGGGAGAAGCGGGGAGGGAAAGGGAAAAGAATGGGAGAAGGAAAGTAAAGGGATATAAGGGAGATGAAGTTGGGAAAGGGAATAAAGGAAAGGAAGGAGGGAAAGGAATAGGGAGGAGGAGGAAAGGAGGGTAGAGAGAGGAAATGGGGATAGGAAGGGTGAGGGAGGATATGAGGGGTAACAGAGGAGAGGAAGGGAAGGGGAAGGGAAAGTGAAAGAGAAGAAATGGGGAGAGAGAGTGAGGAAAAAGATGGATAAGAATGAAGGGGAAAGGATGGAAGGAATGAGGGAAGGGAAAGAGAGAGAGAGAGAGAGAAAGAGAGAGAGAGAGAGAGAGAGAGAGAGAGAGAGAGAGAGAGAGAGAGAGAGAGAGAGAGAGAGAGAGAGAGAGAGAGAGAGAGAGAGAGAGAGAGAGAGAGAGAGAGAGAGAGAGAGAGAGAGAGAGAGAGAGAGAGAGAGAGAGAGAGAGAGAGATAGATAGAGAGAGATAGAGAGAGAGAGAGAGAGAGAGAGAGAGAGAGAGAGAGAGAGAGAGAGAGAGAGAGAGAGAGAGAGAAGAGGAAAGAGGGATAGGAATGGAGGGGAGAAAAGGGAGAGGGAGGGGGAGAAAAGGGAGGGGAGCTTAACCTATCTATATGGGGAGTGGATGAATGGATGAGGGGAGGGGAGGGGAGAGGAGGAAGGGGGAGGAAGGAGAGGGGAGGGGAGGCTCAGTCTAGGTCAAGGAAAAAGGGAGGAGGGGAGGGAAGGGGAGAAGGGGAGGGAGGAGGAGGGGGAAGGAGAGGCTATGTTCTGAAGTCACGAAGTAAGAGGGAGGGAGGGAGGGAGAGGGTAGGAGGGAGGGAGTGGGCGTGAAAGGGAGAGAAAAAATGAGGGAGAGAAGAGGAGACGTGAGTTTTGAAATGAGGGAGGGAGGGAGGGAGGGATTGGGATATTAGTAAAGAGAAAAGAGAAAAATGGAGAGAAGGAGGGAAATAGGTGGAGAAGGAGGACAGGAGAGAGGGAGAAAGATAAATGGAGAGATGAAGAAAAGAGGATGAGAAAGAGAGAAGAGAGGAAGGAAAAGAGACGGGGATATTAAAAGGAAGAGGAGAGAGGAGATAGTGAGAAAGGGGAGTGGAGAGAGAGAGAGAGAGAGAGAGAGAGAGAGAGAGAGAGAGAGAGAGAGAGAGAGAGAGAGAGAGAGAGAGAGAGAGAGAGAGAGAGAGAGAGAGAGAGAGAGAGAGAGAGAGAGAGAGAGAGAGAGAGAGAGAGAGAGAGAGAGAGAGAGAGAGAGATTGTGATATAAATTATGTAAGAGAGAGAAAACTGGAAAGAAGGAGTGAAGGGGATGGAGAAGAAGGGAGGGAGGGAAAAAGATGGGGAGGAGAGAAGATGGAGGTAAGGGATAGGAAAGAGGAAGGAAGGAAGGAGAAATTGGTAGAAGAGAAACAAGAATAAACAAAGGAAGGAAGGGAGGGAAATAAAAAGGGAGATGGAGGGAGAAAGATTATGATAAAAGGCAGGAAGCAGGAGGAGAAAAGAGAAAAAAAGGGAGATATTAAGAAGGGAGAAAGAGAAAGGAATGAAATTATAAAAACATTGTAAAAAAAAAAGTGAGTTAAAATAATGAGCAATACAAAACCGGTCAGGAATAAAAAAAAAATGAGACAGAGGAAGGGAGTGAAAAAAGAAGGGAGGGAAGGAGGGAGGGAGGGAAAGAAGAGAGAGAAGGGAGGGAGGGAGGTAAGGAGAAAGCTGGACAATGGCACCAATTTATAAAGCATGTAAGAAAAAAAAGGTTAAAAAAGAAAACGAGAATAATTATAAGAGTAATACGAATTTATGATCAAGGGGAGAAGGAGGGAGGGAGGGAAGGAGGAAGAAGGAAGAGGAGGAGGAGGAGGAGGAGGAGGAGGAGGAGGAGGGGAGGGGTAAGAAGAGAGAAAAGAAAGGAGAAAACAAGAAAAAAGAGAAGAGGAAGGGAGGGAAGGAGAGGAAAATAAGATTAAAAAAAAGGAAGAGAAACGAAAGGATAAAAAAGAGAAAAGGAGGGAAGAAGAAAAAAGCATAAGATAAAGGAAGAGGGAAGGAGAGAAGCGAAAGAATAAACAAGAGAGAAAAGGGAGGAGGGAGGGAAGGAAGGAGAGAAAAAAACAAGAGATAAAGAAAGGGAGGAGAGAAACGAGAGAAGAAACAAAAGAGAGAAGAGAAGAGGGAGGGAAGGAGATAAAAACGAGGGAGAGAGAAGGGATGAAGGAGAGAGAGAAAAAGAGAAAGAATGAGGAAGGAATAGTGAGATAAACAAAAGGGAGAGAGGAGGAGGGAGGGAACAAGAAAAAAACGAGAAAAGAGAGAGAGAAAGGGAGAGAACGATGAGGAGAGGAGAGATAAACAAGAGAAAGAGAAAATGAGATACTGGAAGGAGAAGAAAAGGGAGAAAAAGGAGGATATGGGAAGGGGAGAGAAATAAGGGAGAGGAGAGAGAGGAGAGAGACGAAGAGAAGGAGGGAATGGATAGGAAGGGAAAGAAGGAGAGAAAGAGAAAGAAATCAAGTAAAAAAAAAGTATACAAAAAGAATAAATAAATAAAAGGTGGAGGAAGAAAGAAAAAAAAAATGAAGAATAAAAAAAGGAAAAAGAAGAATGGAGGAAAAAAGAGGCGAAGGAAGAAGAAAAAGGGAAAGGAAAGAGACAATAAGAACGTGTAGAAAAAGGAAATTAAAAAAGCAAAAAAAAACAAAAACAATAATAATAAGAATATGAGAAAAAGCAGAAACATAAAAAAGCGAAAGGAGGAGAAGAAGAAAGAGAAAGGAATGAATTAAAGTATGTGTGTGTGAGAGAGAGAGAGAGAGAGAGAGAGAGAGAGAGAGAGAGAGAGAGAGAGAGAGAGAGAGAGAGAGAGAGAGAGAGAGAGAGAGAGAGAGAGAGAGAGAGAGAGAGAGAAACAGGTAAAACAAGAATAAAAAAAAATACAACAAATAAAAGATAGTAATGAAAGAAAGAGAAAAAAAAAAGAGGAGAAGGAGGAAGAGAAGGAGGAGGAGGATGACAAGGAGGAAGAACAAGGACGATGAGTAGGAGGATGAAGAGGAGAAGGAAGAGGAAGAGGAATAAGAGGAAGAGGATAAAAGAACAGGAAGGAGACGTTTAAACAAAATGATAAAATATTGAAGGAGGTTGAGACGAAAAAAAAACTTGTCCTAAAAATAAAAATAATAAAATCCTAACTCGTAGTCTCTCCCAACACCATCCCACCTACACCCCCCTCCCCTCGTCACCCCCTTACCCCCCAGTGCTATCCCCCAGCCTCCTCCCCCATCACCCCTCCCCACACTATTCCTCTAACTTGTATTTCTCTCACTTTTTCTTTTTTTCTTTAACAATGTTTTATAATTTCATTTCTTTCTCTTTCTCCTTCGTTCTCCAATCTTTTCTTCCTCTCTTACTTTTTTTCTCTCTCCTTTTTCTGCCTCTTTTCACTTCCCTAACTAGTATTGTATTATCTCATTCCTTCCTTCACTCATTCCAACTTCCCATTTCCTCAACTTTTCCCCATTCCCTTTCTTTCTCTTTCTATTCTCTCCCTTTCCTCTCCTTCCTCTCCCCGCCTTACACACACACACACACACACACACACACACACACACACACACACACACACACACACACACACAGGATAATAATTTGTCTTCCAATAATGTAGAAAGTCTGTCTGTCTACCTGTCTATCTGTGTCTGTCTATATGTCTGTTTATGTCTATCTTTTTCTGCCTGCCTGTGTGTCTGTGTGTGTGTGCGTGTCTTTGTGTGTGTGTGTGTGTGTCTGTATGTCTCTTTGTCTGTCTGTCTGTCTGTGTCCTTGCCTCAGTTTCTTGGCCTAAACATGTAGCCGTGTGACATTTGCCTTTTTGCTTCCTGGAGGAGGGGCGGAAGAGGGAGGGAGGGAGGAGGGAGAGAGGAAGGAGGGAGGGAGGGGGAATGAGAGAGGGAGGCAAGAGTGAAGGATTGATGTGAAGGAGAGTGGAGTGACAGGATAGATGTAGTAGTAGAAGTAGTAGTAGTAGTAGTAGTATCAGCGGGAAGAAGAAAAAAATCACGAAAAAGAAAAAAGAAAACGATGAACGAACGAACGACAAGAAAATAAAGACAAAGAGAGGAGAGAAGATGAAAAAGAAAATAAGAAAAACAAGAAGACGAACCACAAGGACAACAACAATAAGCGATCCATCACCACCACCACCACCACCACCACCCTAACAACAATGACAACAACAGGTATCACTTTCGCTTTTTTCCCCAGCGGTGTTTGTTTCCCCTCACTGGACAGGTAAAGGTGGACAGGTGAGGTCACGCACGCTCAGGTAAGAGAGAGAGAGAGAGAGAGAGAGAGAGAGAGAGAGAGAGAGAGAGAGAGAGAGAGAGAGAGAGAGAGAGAGAGAGAGAGAGAGAGAGAGAGAGAGAGAGAGAGAGAGAGAGAGAGAGAGAGAGAGAGAGAGAGAGAGAGAGAGAGAGAGAGAGAGAGAGAGAGAGAGAGAGAGAGAGAGAGAGAGAGAGAATAGGGAAACTGAGATAGGGGGAGATTGACAGAG
>NC_066538.1:8414380-8431880 GCF_024679095.1 Eriocheir sinensis
AAGAAGGTAAGACAACCGGGTAGGACACGTAGTACGTAATGGGTTTAAACTGGATAAATTCAGATTCAACAGGGACATAGGTAAAAATTGGTTTACTAACAGAGTAGTGGATGAGTGAAATAGGCTGAGCAGTCATGTGGTGAGTGCCAATACAATTGTCACGTTCAAAAATAGATTAGATAAATTCATGGACAGTGATATTAGGTGGGGTTAGATACACGGGAGCTTAGGTTCAAAGGAGCTGCCTTGTACAGGCCTACCGGCCTCTTGCAGACTCCTAGAATGAAGAAAAAGCATGAAGACCGAGTAAAAAGAAAAGAAAAGAAGCAAAGAAAGAGAGCAAACGAAAAGAAAGAGAAAGAAAGAAAGAAATGATTTTTTGAAGAAAAAAAAGCGGATTAGGGAGAAGAGGAAGAGAAGAAGAAAGAAGAACGAGAAGAAAAAACAAGATGATGAAGACGAAAAAGAATAAGAGGAGGAGGTGAAAGGATGGGGGGAGAGGGAGGGAATGGAGGAAAAAGGAGGGAAGATAACAGGAAACAGAAGGGAAGGGGAGAAAAATAAGCGAGCGAAAGGAAGGAAAGGAGATAAGGAGGGGAAAGGAAAGCAGAAGTTAAATACGAAAAAACATTGAAGACAAGAAAGAAACAATCAAACAACAACAAAAAAAAAATCAAAGCGGGGAGAGATATATTGGTCAATGAAGTCTCCCCGGAAGAAGCAGAAAAAAAAATACCCTAAGAACTCAACCTCAACCAATAGAATACGCGGGAATCCTCTGACGTCATCAGTGGAACGCCAGCACTCGTCGAGCGAGCAACTCTTCTGGCCTTTGAGCCAGCTTATAGACTGCTGAGTTGCTCGCTTGGCTCCGGCTACGGGTGCAAGATGCGCCCGTGCCCCCCGAACAGCTAGGCAGGGCCACATGGCCTGAAGCCTAGCTATTCTGCCGGGCTATAACCATAGCCCATCCAGTCAACGAGCTGGTAAAAATAAAACAACATCTGACGTCATTGAGGGCAGGTGACGTCACGCCCTAGTTCGGGGAAAATACCCTGCACTGGGGAACGTGTTCGGAAGAAGCAATGTAGATAAAAAAGAAGTAAAAGAGGAATGAACGTAGGAAGGAAAGCAAGACAGGAAAATAGATGAAGGAATGTAGAGAAGAAAGTAGGAAGAAAAGGAATGAAAGTGAAGAAGCGTAGGAGAGTAGGAAGGAAAGAGGGAAGCAGAACAAGACAGGTAGGAAAAGGAAAAGGAGGAAGGAAAGTAAGAAGAAAAGCAATACAGGTAAAAAAATGAAGAAAATTAGGAAGGAAAGGAATGCAGGTGAGGAAAAGGTGGAAAATATTAAGGAAAGCAGGAAGGAAAACAAGACAAGTAGAAAAACGAAAAGAAGGAAGGAGGAAGAAAAGAAATACAAGTAAAAAAATGATGAAAAGTAGGAAGGAAAGGAATGAAGGTGAAGAAACGATGGAAAATAGGAAGGAAAACAGGAAGGAAAACAAGACAAGTAGAAAAACGAAAAGAAGGAAGGAAAGTAAGAAGAAAAGCAATACAGGCAAAAAAAATGAAGTAGGAAGGAAATAAGAAAACGTGCTGGACAAAAAAAAAGTGTGAAATATGAGTAAATAAGGATGAAAGGAAAGAAGGCGTGGCTTCAGTTCGTTTCTTAGCCAGTAGGTGTAATGTAATTATTGTTTCGTAAAGAATACTTCACTCCAAAAAGTCACAAATAGTTTTTAGTATTCTTTTTCTTGAACAAAACACTGAACAAACAACAGAATCAGAACATGAAAATACGCTTATATTTTAGACAACTGCGACCAGGCACCGGTAGAAGGAAGCGGAGAAGGAAGAATAGGAGCGGGAGGAGAAAGGAGCAGAACAAAAATACAAGATAGAGACGAAAATCGATAAGAAAACAATTTAAAGAATGTATGTATGAATGTATGAACGCATGTATGCCGCGTATGTATACCTTCATATGTGGTTGAGGGACTGATTTGGATGACATTCTGAGTGTGGGTGCTCTTCCGCAGGCATTGTAAGCAAAGTATTCTGGGTCTGGGTGCGCTAAGGAAGAGCCTTCACTTGAAATGTTTGGAGCTTGCGACACGAGAACAGTCCCTCCACCAAGTTTGTACCGCTCGTGGGGTCATGTTAGGTGCGTCAATTACGAGGTTAGGGAAGGAAGGGAAGGGAGGGGAAGAGAAGGGAAGGGAAGGGAAGGGAAGGGAAGGGAAGGGAAGGGGAGGAAAGGAAAGGAAAGGAAAGGAAAGGAAAAGAAAGAGAAGGGAAGGAAAGGAAAGGAAAGGAAAGGAAAGGAAAGGAAAGGAAAGGAAAGAGAAGGGAAGGGAAGGGAAGGGACGGGAAGGGAAGACAATGGAAAAGAAAGAGGAGAGAAGACTGGAAATTACTGGTAAGGCAAAGGCAAAGTTGGGAGCATACGCTATAGCTGCGCGTGGCTTCGGTCCTCATCTCCGTTCCTTGAGCCTGAGACGGGGAATACCCGGGCCGTAGCAAGTGCGACAACCGGGTTACCACAGTTTGCCTTCCCCAGGTTTCCCCAGGCATCAATTTATCGACCAGCCCGAAAAGGAGGATGAACACCTACTGCCCGGACCGGTTTTCGAACCCGGGCCTGCGGCTACGAAGCTGGGCGTGCTAACTACGTAACCACAGAGGACCTGAACGATAAGGATGGGAAGGATGGAAGGATAGCTGAGAGAGAAGGAGAAATGGAAGTGGAGAAAAGTGGCCGGAAGAGGGATGGAGTGAAGGGAAAGGAGGGAAAAGAATTGAGAAGAAAAGGGGGTGAAGGGAGTGCATGGAAGGGAGTGGATGGGAAGGGAGAGGAGGGAGAGAAAAAAGGGAGGAAAAGGAGAGAAGTAAGAGAAGGAGGGAGTGCAGGAAAGGAAGTCTAGGGAAGGAAAAGAGAGAAAGGAGGGAAGTGAAGAGAAGCAAGGGGGTGAAGGGAGTGCATGGAAGGGAGTGAAGGGAAGGGAGAGGAGGGAGAGAAAGAAGGGAGGAAAAGGAGAGAAGTAAGAGAAGGAGGGAGTGCAGGGAAGGGAGCAGAGGAAAGGAGAAGAGAGGAAGGAGGGAAGTGAAGAGAAGCAAAGGGGCGGAGGGTGTGGAGGGAGGGTGTGGAGGGCGGGAGTGGAGGGAGGGAGTGCAGGGAAGGGAGTGGAGGTCATGACATTTGTGGAGTGTGTCAGGAGTTGATTTTGTTGAAGTCATTGTCAGCTGGTGGGAAGGACTCCTCCTCCTCCTCCTCCTCCAATTTCTTTTCTTCCTCATTCCTGCTCCTATGTCTCTAAACTTATTCTTTCTATCAGTTTTCTTTCCTCCTTTTCTCCTTCTTTTATTTCTTCTTCTTTATATTCTTTCTCTTATTCCTCTTCTTCATTCTCCTCATTCCATCTCTCTCCCAATATTCTTTCCTTCCCTATCAATTCACTCATTCCTCCTTTTCTTCCTCCTCTATTTCTTCTTCCTTACATTAATTCTCTTCTTCTTCTCCTCCTCCTCATCCTCCTTCATTCCTTTATCTTCCTCACTCCCTATTCTCCTTTTTTTTGGGGAGAGGGGCGGGGAGGGTGTCACGTGATCACTGAAAAGGTATGCCGTAGGTCCCCCCCTGTGAAGGACTGAAGGACGTGTGTGTGTGTGTGTGTGTGTGTGTGTGTTAGCCTCTCCCTATCTGTTTGTTCGTTAATCTATTTGTCTTTTGGGGCTTTGTACTTCCTCCTCCTCCTCCTCCTCCTCCTCCTTTCCTTCCAATTTATATCTCCTATCTTTTTTTTTTCGCCTCCAAGGTCTAGCGGTTAGCAAATCAGTGGGTCGGGGTTCGAGTCTCCCGGGTACTCAGCGCCCAGCCATCCCTACTGGTCGTCCTCCTTTTCAGGCCGGGAGATATATGGGTACCTGGGGAGGCCGGGGAAGGTGTACACTGTGGTAACCCGGATGTTGCACCTGTACTGTGTCTGAGGTGATGGCCCAGTGTGACGGAGATGAGCACCGAGGCAACGAGCAGCTATAGCGTATGCCCTCAACTTTACCTTTATCTTATGTTCTTTTCTTTTTCTAACTTTCTTATTTCTTCTCCAATTTTCCTTTAGTTCCTCTTAAACCATTACTTCCTCCTCCTCCTCCTCCTCCTCTTCAAGCCAATATTTATTGCAATCATAATCGTAAATAAATTCGTTCCCTTCAACGTCATCATTTTTTATATTTATTTTCGTTTCCCTTCCTTCCTCCTCCTCCACCTCCTCCTCCTCCTCCTCCTCCCATTCTCATGATTCACATCCGCTTCCTTTCCTTCCTTCTTCTTCTTCTTCTTCTTCTTCTTCTTCTTCTTTTTCTTCCTCCTACTCTTCTATTATTATAATTATTCGAGTTATTATTTTCTCCTCCTCCTCCTCCTCCTCCTCCTGATCCACATCCTCCTAGATACCGTCTCGTCCTTGTGGCTCTCCTCCGAAATCTCATCTCCTCTTTTATTATTACCTCCTCCTCCTCATCCTCATCCTCATCCTCCTTAGGGCGTGGTCACGTGCCCCCTCCGAAGGTACTCCATAAGACCCCCGTGAAGGATGAAGGACGTGTGTGTGTGTGTGTGTGTGTGTGTGTGTGTGTGTGTGTGTGTGTGTGTGTGTGTGTGTGTGTGTTGAGGCCTTTTCCAGTTTGCTCGTTAATTTGTTTGTCTTTTTTTTTTTTACACCTCCTCCTCCTCCTCCTCCTCCTCCTCCTCCTCCTCCTCCTCCTCCTCCTCCTCCTCCTCCTCCTTCTTTTCTATTCTTTCGTTTCTTTGTCTGTCTTTGTATGCATTTGTGTATTTTTGTTTGATTTCTTCTTTTATATGTTTACTCTCTCTCTCTCTCTCTCTCTCTCTCTCTCTCTCTCTCTCTCTCACACACGTGGAAGAAGCCTGACGAAGGGAAGAAGGAAGGATAGAAGGGAAGGAGAGAGGAGAGATAAGGAGGGAGAGGGAGGGAAGAAGGGTGGAGGAAGGGAAGGATAAAAGAGAAAAAGACAAGAAGATAAAAGATAAACCAAACGAGAGAAAGAAAAAAATACCAAGAAAAAGAAACAAAATGAAAAGAAAAAGAAAGATAAATGGATAACAAGAAGACAAAACAAAACAAGATGAGACATGACAGGACAAGATAAGGAGAGTTAAGAGGAGAGGAGAAGAGTGGAGGAGAGGAGAGGGGAGGAAAAAAACGAGGGAAGATAAAATGGAAAACAGAGAGGAAGAGGAGGGAAGAAAAGAATTGACACTGACACACGGAGCAGGAGGAGGAGGAGGAGGAGGAGGAGGAGGAACATAAAAACACAAGAACGTAGGAGTCTGCAAGAGGCCCGTAGGCCTGTACAAGGCAGCTCCTTTGAACCTAAGCTCCCGTGTATCTAACCCCACCTAATATCACTGTCCATGAATTTATCTAATCTATTTTTTAATGTGACAATTGTATTGGCACTCACCACATGACTGCTCAGCCTGTTCCACTCATCCACCACTCTGTTAGTTAACCAATTTTTGCCTATGCCCCTGTTGAATCTGAATTTATCCAGTTTAAACCCAGGAGGAGGAGGAGGAGGAGGAGGAGGAGGAGGAGGAGGAGGAGGCGGAGGAGGAGGAGGTTGACAAAGGAAACACAAGAAGGGGAAAGAAGGACACACACACACACACACACACACACACACACACACACACACACACACACTTCTCTCCATTCTCGTCTTCAACATCTTTCTTCTATGTTTGTCTCCTCCTCCTCCTCCCTCCTTCCCTTCCTTTCCTTCTTTCTTCCCTTTGAGTTTGCTGCTTCCCTGCGTCTTCCTTGTGTGTGTGTGTGTGTGTGTAGAAGATTACCACGGCCTGATCACGTATTGACTCTGTAATCAGGCCGTGTGAATCACACACACACACACACACACACACACACACACACACACACACAGGAAGACGGAGAAGCAGGGGAAGGGAAGCAAGGTCAAGGGTATGGGGAGGGGAAGGGAAGGGAAGGGGGAAGGAGGGAGGGGAAGGAAGGAAGGAAGGGAAGGAGGGAAGGAAGGAGGGAAGGAAGGAAGGAAGGAGGAAGGGAAGAGGAAGGGGAAGGGAGGGAAGGAAGAGGAGGGAAGGAAGGAGGGAAGGAAGGAGGGGAAGGGAAGGAAGAGGGGAAGGGAGGGAAGGGGAGGAGAAGGGAAGGGGGAAGGAGGGAGGAGGAGGAGGAGACAAAAAAATAGAAGGAAGATGTTGAAGACGAGAATGGAGAAAAGAAAAAGAACAAGAACAAGAAGATGGAAAAATAATATAAGTGAAAGGAGAAAATATTTAAATAAGAGAAGGAAAAAAAGAGGAAGCAAATGAAGAAAAGAAAGGTTGAAAGTGACCAAGAGGAGAAAGAAGGGAAGGATGAAAATAAAGAAACGGAGGAGGAGGAAAAAGAGGGAGAAAGATGATGAAAAAATTGCTATGAGACGGAGAAAGGAAAAAGAAAGAAGGGAAAAATGAAGAAAGGACAAATAAAATAAAGAAAAACGTAGGAACAATAATATTCTCCTTTGTTTTTTTCTTGTTTTCCTTTCTAATTCCTTTTCTAATACTCTTTTCACTTATCCATTGTCTTCTTTCCTCTGATAAAAAAAAATAGGAAAGAGGAAAACAAAGTAGAACAAAACAAGAACACAAGAAAAAAGAAAACGAGGAAAACAAACTAGAAAAAACAACACAAGAAAATAAGAAGAAAAGGTGGAAGAAAAACTAGAACAAAACAAGAACACAAGGAAACAAGAGGAAGACAAAATACGAGAACAAAACAAAAAGAAGAAAAAAAGAAGAAAAAAGGAAGTTAAACTAGGGACACGAGAAAAAAAAGAAAAAAAGAAAGACAAACAACGAGAACAAAAAAATCAAGAAGGAAAAAGTGAAGACAACCTAAAACAAAATAACAGAAAATAAAAAACGAGGATGACAAACGAGAACAAAACAAAAAACTAGAAAAAAGAAAAAAAGGAGGAAGACAAACTAAAACAAGAACACAACATAACAACAAGAGGAAGACAAAATACGAGAACAAAACAAAAAACATGAAAAAAAGAGGACAAACTAGAACATAACAAACAAAAACCACAAGAAAAAAAAAAAGAGAAACTAAAATAAAAACAAAATAAAAAGAGGAACACAAACTAGAAGAAAAAACAAAAACAAGAAAAAAAGTCAAGATCAGACAAACAAGAACAAAAGGGCACACGCAAAAACAACAACAAACAACAACAAGAATAACACACAGGTAGACTGCAAGAGGTCGGCCCACCTGTCAGCCCACACATGGCTCCACCTGTACACACCTGAACTAATACAGGTGTGTGTGTGTGTGTGTGTGTGTGTGTGTGTGTGTGTGTGTGTGTGTGTGTGTGTGTGTGTGTGTGTGTGTGTGTGTGTGTGTGTGTGTGTGTGTGTGTGTGTGTGTGTGTGTGTGTGTGTGTGTGTGTGTGTGTGTGTGTGTGTGTGTGTGTGTGTGTGTGTGCGCCATTTTTCTCCCCCTCGTTCTCTTCCTCATTTTCCTTTTCTTTCGTCCCTTTTCTTCTTTCTCCTTATTGTCTCCTAACTTTTATTTATTTGCTTCTCTTTTTTTCTTCTCTCATCCGAATGTTTCCTCCTGTCACCCACTTTTTTCTCCTCCTGTTCTTGTCCTAGTTTTCTAATTAATTCTCTTCTCTCCATTCTCGTCTTCTATTTTTTTTCTCTCATTTTTTTCCTCCTCCTCCTTCCCCTCGCCCTGCCATTAGTCATTGTCAGTCATAAATCTGTCCACTCTCTCTTCACTCCTCATATTCCTGGTGCAGAA
Source organism: Eriocheir sinensis (assembly GCF_024679095.1). Taxonomy (NCBI): domain Eukaryota; kingdom Metazoa; phylum Arthropoda; class Malacostraca; order Decapoda; family Varunidae; genus Eriocheir; species Eriocheir sinensis. The sequence goes on from NC_066538.1 coordinate 8,422,237, forward strand.
GCCTTGGCAAACTATCACAAGGCTCATAAAACTACCCACCATGGATATACTAACACAGCGCCCACGAAAGCCTTAGCAAATGTGTGAGTGTTTAAGTCTCCAAATGTTTGAGAATGGGCCACAGTGGAGATTAGTCGAGTTCTCGTAAGTGTTTTTCGCGTCCCTGGTGAAGAAGACTCGTCAAACTATCACCAGGAACATAAAACTACCCACCATGGAAATACAAACACAGCCCCCACGAAAGCCTTATTAGATGTGTGTGTTTAAGCCCCGGAAGGTTTGAGAATATGGGTCACAAATGAGATTAGTCGAGTTCTCATAATTGTTTTTCGCGTCCCGTGAAGAAGCCTTGTCAAACTATCACCAAGCTCATAAAACTACTCATGGAAATACTGACACAGCCCCCACGAAAGCCTTATCAAATGTGTGTGTTTAAGCCCCGGAAGGTTTGAGAATGGGCCACAGTGGAGATTAGTTGAGTTCTTGTAAGTGTTTTTCGCGTCCCTGGTGCAGAAGCCTCGTCAAACTATCACCAGGAACATAAAACTACCCACAATGGAAATACTGACACAACCTCCGCGAAAGCCTTATATGTTTGAGATTGTGAGCCTGAATTTATCGAACCACCTGGCTGATTAGTTCCTTCCACTTGTCCACTATCCAATTCAAAAACTTAAATTAATCTTCTCTATCATCAACTGCCCTATTAGTGAATCTTATTAGTGAACCTATTCTCGTCCTTTTCACCCAGTAATCCACATTCGATAAACCTCAACTCATTCTAAAACTTGTCGGGGCCTACACACCCATATTAGGTAAGACTCTCGTGGAGATTGTGTTAGTATTTCAATGGGTCGTTTTATAAGCCTAGTGATAGCTTGACAAGGCTCCTGCACCATGAACATGAAAACACTCTTGAGAACCCGACTTATCGCATTTGTGGCCTTTGGAAAGAGTTGCTGCAAGAGCCGGAAGCGTCGGAGAAAACAGGCCCCGGATAACTCATTCTCGCTACGGTTACTTTAGCGCCTGAGCTCCACCCTCTCACCCACTTCTCGCCTCATCCAGGTCACCGCGCGCCCTTCATTTAGCCAAGGCATGTCGATTAAGATGTTTCACCGGTGCCTATCCCAGTGTGGAGAATGTACGAACCAAGGAATAGTTCAAAGTTTCTCTCTCAGCATTGACTATATGGAATCTCTTTGGTTTTCACTGGTGTCTATCCCAGTGAGGAAAATTTTATGAACCAAGGAATGATTCAAAGTTTCTCTCTCAGCATTGACTATATGGAATCTCTTTGGTTTTCACTGGTGTCTATCCCAGTGAGGAAAATTTTATGAACCAAAGAATAGTTCAAAGTTTCTCTCTCAGCATTGACTATATGGAATCTCTTTGGTTTCGCCGGTGCCTATCCCAGTGTGGAAAATTTTTATGAACCAAAGAATAGTTCAAACTTTCCCTCTCAGCATTGACTATATGGAATCTGTTTTGTTGGCTCTCTCCACGACCATCAAAACTAAGCAGTATCTACCCTCTACAGCTCTTATTATATACATTTAGAAACATGATACTAACGGAGATATGTTTATAAGAGGAATCCACAGCAAAACAACAATTATTACAAAAAACACGGTGACTAATGATAAATATTGTCTCCTCTCTTCCACTCCTAAGATAGAAAGAAATTGCTAGCCTGTATACTACTTTTAGCATCGTAACTTAATGATAACGAAGATATATTTACACGAAGAATTAAAAGATATAAAACCATTAAAAGAACAATGCCTGACTAATGCTAAATAGTCCCTTCTCCTACACCTTCAGTAAAAAATAACCACTTGCTACTAACACTACTTCTAAAAACGGGACTTTAATCACCCTTTTAGCATGGTTCTTACATAGTCAACACAACACCCCATGCTTCTTCGTTACTCTCCTTATTTTACTGTCATTGTCTTCAAGTTTTCACCTCCATATATGCTAATCGATGGGACTCTAAGGGCCACTTTCACAGTTCGACATGGTGGGTTAGTTAGCCTCCAAACCAATACTAAGGACTTCGGAAATTCCTCGTGTAGTGTTTTGTGTTCATATTTTCAGGAAATCTCTTACTACGGTTACTTCATCGCCTGTGCTCAGCCCTTTCACCCACTTCTCGCCTCCTCCAGCTAGGCCACCGCGCGCCCTTCATTTGGCCATGGAATGTACACGCCATTTTCTTTTCTTCCCTTAATCGAAAAAAAGGAATGAGAAGACAAACTAAAACAAAACAATAGAAAAACGAAAAGAAATAAACTAAAACAAGAACATAAAAAAGAAAGAAGAAAATGAAGACAAACAAAAATAATACAAGACCACAAGAAAAAAGGAAGAAAAGGGGAAAGACAAACTAGGAAATCAAAACAAGGACCCAATAAAAAAAAAGAGGAAGACAAACCAGAAAAACACACAAAAAAGGAGAGAGGAAAAGACAGGGAGGAGGATGTTTCACCGGTGCCTATCCCAGTGTGCAGAGTTTACGAGCCAAGGAACAATTCAGACCTTACTATTATGGAATGTATAAGATTAAATAGTTTAGCGCGGGTGATCACAAACCGGTTGGGCTGTGAAGTCGGCTTTACAGTAACTACTCCTCCTCCTTCTACTTCTTCTACTTCTCGTTCGCCTCTTCTTCTTTTTGTCATCCTTTGTTTCTCCTTTAGTTTGGTTGACTCATTATTCTTCTATCTCCTCTTTGTCATCATTTTTTTCTTTTTTCTTTTTTTTTTTTTTGGCTGACATCCTTATTCGTCTATCTCCTGTTTGTCATCCTTTATTTCTCCTTTTGTTTTCTTTATCAGAGCAACGTCCATTTTCCTTTTTCTATATAAACTTTGGTTGGCACATTATTATTCCTCCTCCTCCTCCTCCTCCTCCTCCTTCATCTCCTTCTCCTCCTCCTCCAATCCCTTTTCCTTCTCCTCCTTTTTCTCCTCTCCTCTTTCTCCTTCTCCCCTTCTCCCCTTCTTCGTCCTCTTTCTTCTCCTCCTCCTCATCTTCATCTCCTTATTCTGTAACTTCTCGCTTGCCTCTTCCTTCTCCTCATCCTCCTCATCCTTCATCTCCTTCTCTTCCTCCTCCACTCCCTTTTCCTTCTTCTCCTCCTTTTTCTTCTCCCCTTCTCTTCCTCCTCCTCATCCCCTTCTTCTGTAACTTCTCGTTCGCCTCTTCCTTCTCCTCCTCATCCTCCTCCTCCTTCATTTCCTTCTCCTCCTCCTCCACTCCCTTATCCTTCTTCTCCTCCTTTTTCTCCTCTCCTTCTCCTCCTCCTTCTCTTCTTCGTCCTCTTTCTTCACCTCCTCCTCCTCGTCATCATCCCCTTCTTCTGTACGTTCAATTAAGTCTACATCAACTTTTTTTCACTTTCCCTTGATGCCCTTTTATGACGCTCAACAATAACAATAGTAATAATAATCTTTACGTTCGAAGGTCAGTACGCACGTAACATAGAACACTGAAGTCTCCCTTTCGCAACACCATCCTCCTTTACAACGCTCCCTCGTGACCTTGCACTTAAATGATCTTGTTTTTTTATTTTTTTTATGGTGAGAGAAGAGAAGGCTGACCATCCAAGGCCTATACGAAAATGAAAATAGAAGGAAATAGCTGTAATATATCAACCAAGGCCTATACGAAAATGGAAATAGAAGGAAATAGCTGTAATATATCAACCAAGGCCTATACGAAAATGGAAATAGAAGGAAATAGCTGTAATATATCAACCAAGGCCTACACGAAAATGGAAATAGAAGGAAATAGCTGTAATATGTCAACCAAGGCCTATACGAAAATTGATATAGAAGGAAATAGCTGTAATATATCAACCAAGGCCTGTACGAAATGGAAATAGAAGGAAATAGCTGCAATATGTCACTCAAGGCATATACGAAAATGGAAATAAAAGGAAAATAGAAGAAAATAGCTGTAATATGTCACTCAAGGCATATACGAAAATGGAAATAAAAGGAAAATAGAAGAAAATAGCTGTAATATGTCACTCAAGGCATGCACGAAAAAATAATATACATGAAATATGACAACGAAGGCCTATCCATAAATGAAGAGAAAGAAGATAGCTCTAATATCCCAGCCAAGGCCTATACCAAAATGAAGAGAATGAAGATAGCTGTAATATTCTTTTTTATTATTACAATAAAGGAGACGGCTCAAGGGCAACAAAAAGAGTGAGAAAAAAAAGCCCGCTACTCGCCGCTCCCTTAAGAGATAACAGTAAAGAATAGCCAAAAGAGAGGTCAATTTCGGGTGGAGAGGTGTCTTGATACACTCTTCTTGAAAGAGGTCAAGTCATAGGCAGGAGGAAATACAGACGAAGGAAGGCTGTTCCAGAGTTTACCAGTGTAAGGGATGAAAGAATGGAGATGCTGGTTAACTCTTTCATAAGGGGTTTGGACAGTATAGGGATGCATACAAAAATTTAAAAAAGAGAAAACAACTATAATGTGCCAACCAAACCATAGATACAACACAAAACGAAAAAAAATAGACGTAATTCTCTGATCTGATGAAGGAAACAAAAGGGAATATAACAGAAAACAAAAGAGAGATAGAAGAAGAATATGTCAACCAAAGTCTATATAAAAAAAGGAGGATGGACGTTGCTCTGATAAAGAAAACATATAAGGAGAAATAAAGGATGACAAAAAGGAGATAGAGGAATAATGAGTCAACCAAATAAAAGGAGAAATAAAGGATGACAAAAAGGAGATAGAGGAATAATGAGTCAACCAAATAAAAGGAGAAATAAAGGATGGCAAACAGGAGATAGAGGGAAAATAAGTCAACCAAATAAAAGGAGAAATAAAGGATGGCAAACAGGAGATAGAGGGAAAATAAGTCAACCAAAAAAAAAATGGAAGATGACAAACAGGAGATAGAGGAATAAGATGTCAACCAAACAAAAGGAGAAATAAAACATGACAAATAGGAGATAGAGGAATTATGTGTCAACCAAAGTCTATACAAAAAAAAAGGAAAATGGACGTAATATGTTGCTCTGATAAAGAAAACAAAAGGAGAAATAAAGGATAACAAACAGGAGATAAAGAGAAAATGTCAAAAAAAAAAAAAAAAAAAAAAGATGACGAACAGGAGATAAAGAGAAAATGTCAACCAAAAAAAAGAAAAAAGAAAAGATGACAAACAGGAGATAGGGGAATGATATGTCAACCAAAGTCCATAATGAAAAAGGAAAATGAACGTTGCTCTGATGAAAACAAAAGAGGGTATAAAACAAAAACAAAGGGAGGTTGAAAGTAGCAATAGTCAGTGAATGAATACTTTAAAAGAATGAGAGGAAGAAAGCAATTAGAAGACAACAATAGACAGGTAGGAATGGAATGTGCTACGACGTCAATAGACAGATAGATAGATAGAAATAGGTAGATGGATATAGATAGATAGATAGAGATAGAAGGATGGATAACAATGATTCCTCCTCCTACTCCTCCTCCTCCTCCTCCTCTCGTTCCTTTATCTTCCTCTTACTCCCTATTCTCTTTTCTTTGGGGGGGCGGAGATAGAAGATAGGATGGGATAAATATAGATAGATGAAGATAGATGGATAGATAGATAGATAGATAGATAGATAGATATAGATACAGATAAGACAGATAGACAGAGGTAGAGATAAATAATTGATAGATAGATAGATGGATACAGATAAAGATATATGAATAGACAGATAATAGAAAATAGATTATATAGACACATAGATATAGATAGATAGATAGACAGACAGAAGAGAAAGAGAGAAGTAACAAAGGAAAACTAAAACAAATGATAGGAAATTAAAGGAAGAAGAGAAAGAGAAAAAGAAGAGGAAACAAAACAGGGGATGGAAAGTAAAAAAGAAAGAAGAAAGCAATAAAGGAAGAAAATACAAAACAAAGATAAACGAAAGACCAGAGAAGCAAAATAAGGAAAACAGATAAAGAGAAAGAGGAAAGAGGAGGAGGAAAAAAAACGCTCCCTCGTGACCTTGCACTTAAATGATCTTGTTTTTTTATTTTTTTATGGTGAGAGAAGAGAAGGCTGACCATCCAAGGCCTATACGAAAATGGAAATAGAAGGAAATAGCTGTAATATATCAACCAAGGCCTGTACGAAATGGAAATAGAAGGAAATAGCTGCAATATATCAACCAAGGCCTATACGAAAATGGAAATAGAAAGAAATAGCTGCAATATATCAACCAAGGCCTATACGAAAATGGAAATAGAAGGAAATAGCTGCAATATATCAACCAAGGCCTATACGAAAATGGAAATAGAAAGAAATAGCTGTAATATGTCACCCAAGGCCTATAAGAAAATGGAAATAGAAGGAAATAGCTGTAATATGTCACCCAAGGCCTATACGAAAATGGAAATAGAAGGAAATAGCTGCAACATATCACCCAAGGCCTGTACGAAATGGAAATAGAAGGAAATAGCTGTAATATGTCACCCAAGGCCTATACGAAAATGGAAATAGAAGGAAATAGCTGCAATATATCAACCAAGGCCTATACGAAAATGGAAATAGAAAGAAATAGCTGTAATATGTCACCCAAGGCCTATACGAAAATGGAAATAGAAGGAAATAGCTGCAACATATCACCCAAGGCCTATACGAAAATGGAAATAGAAGGAAATAGCTGCAATATATCAACCAAGGCCTATACGAAAATGGAAATAGAAGGAAATAGCTGTAATATATCAACCAAGGCCTGTACGAAATGGAAATAGAAGGAAATAGCTGTAATATATCAACCAAGGCCTGTACGAAATGGAAATAGAAGGAAATAGCTGTAATATATCAACCAAGGCCTATACGAAAATGGAAATAGAAAGAAATAGCTGTAATATGTCACCCAAGGCCTATACGAAAATGGAAATAGATGGAAATAGCTGTAATATATCAACCAAGGCCTATACGAAAATGGAAATAGAAAGAAATAGCTGTAATATGTCACCCAAGGCCTATACGAAAATGGAAATAGAAAGAAATAGCTGTAATATATCAACCAAGGCCTACACGAAAATGGAAATAGAAGGAAATAGCTGTAATATATCAACCAAGGCCTGTACGAAATGGAAATAGAAGGAAATAGCTGTAATATATCAACCAAGGCCTATACGAAAATGGAAATAGATGGAAATAGCTGTAATATATCAACCAAGGCCTGAACGAAAATGGAAATAGAAAGAAATAGCTGTAATATGTCACCCAAGGCCTATACGAAAATGGAAATAGATGGAAATAGCTGTAATATATCAACCAAGGCCTGAACGAAAATGGAAATAGAAGGAAATAGCTGTAATATATCAACCAAGGCCTATACGAAAATGGAAATAGAAAGAAATAGCTGTAATATGTCACCCAAGGCCTATACGAAAATGGAAATAGAAGGAAATAGCTGTAATATGTCAACCAAGGCCTATACGAAAATTGAAATAGAAGGAAATAGCTGTAATATGTCAACCAAGGCCTATACGAAAATTGAAATAGAAGGAAATAGCTGTAATATGTCACCCAAGGCCTATACGAAAATGGAAATAGAAGGAAATAGCTGTAATATGTCACCCAAGGCCTATACGAAAATGGAAATAGAAGGAAATAGCTGTAATATGTCACCCAAGGCCTATACGAAAATTGAAATAGAAGGAAATAGCTGTAATATATCAACCAAGGCCTGAACGAAAATGGAAATAGAAAGAAATAGCTGTAATATATCAACCAAGGCATATACGAAAATGGAAATAGAAGGAAAATAGAAGAAAATAGCTGCAATATGTCAACCAAGGCATGCACGAAAATGGAAATAAAAGGAAAATAGAAGAAAATAGCTGCAATATGTCACTCAAGGCATGCACGAAAAAATAATATACCTGAAATATGACAACGAAGACCTATCCATAAATGAAGAGAAAGAAGATAGCTCTAATATCCCAGCCAAGGCCTATACAAAACTGAAGAGAATGAAGATAGCTGTAATATTTTTTTATTATTACAACAAAGGAGGCAGCTCAAGCGCAACAAAAAGTGAGAAAAAAAGCCTCCTACTCGCCGCTCCCGTAAGAGATAACAGTAAAGAGTAGCCAAAGGAGAGGTCAATTTCGGGTGGAGAGGTGTCTTGATACACTCTTCTTGAAAGAGGTCAAGTCATAGGCAGGAGGAAATACAGACGAAGGAAGGCTGTTCCAGAGTTTACCAGTGTAAGGGATGAAAGAATGGAGATGCTGGTTAACTCTTTCATAAGGGGTTTGGACAGTATAGGGATGCATACAAAAATGAAAAAAGGAGAAAACAACTATAATGTGCCAACCAAACCATAGATACAACACAAAACGAAAAAAATAGACGTAATTCTCTGATCTGATGAAGGAAACAAAAGGGAATATAACAGAAAACAAAAGAGAGATAGAAGAAGAATATGTCAACCAAAGTCTATATAAAAAAAAGGAGGATGGACGTTGCTCTGATAAAGAAAACAAAAGGAGAAATAAAGGATGACAAAAAGGAGATAGAGGAATAATGAGTCAACCAAATAAAAGGAGAAATAAAGGATGACAAAAAGGAGATAGAGGAATAATGAGTCAACCAAATAAAAGGAGAAATAAAGGATGACAAAAAGGAGATAGAGGGAAAATAAGTCAACCAAAAAAAATGGAAGATGACAAACAGGAGATAGAGGAATAAGATGTCAACCAAACAAAAGGAGAAATAAAACATGACAAATAGGAGATAGAGGAATTATGTGTCAACCAAAGTCTATACAAAAAAAAGGAAAATGGACGTAATATGTTGCTCTGATAAAGAAAACAAAAGGAGAAATAAAGGATGACAAACAGGAGATAAAGAGAAAATGTCAACCAAAAAAAAGAAAAAAGAAAAGATGACAAACAGGAGATAAAGGGAAAATGTCATCCAAAAAAAAGAAAAAAGAAAAGATAACAAACAGGAGATAAAGGGAAAATGTCAACCAAAAAAAAGAAAAAAGAAAAGATAACAAACTGGAGATAAAGAGAAAATGTCAACCAAAAAAAAGAAAAAAGAAAAGATGACGAACAGGAGATAAAGAGAAAATGTCAACCAAAAAAAAGAAAAAAGAAAAGATGACAAACAGGAGATAAAGGGAAAATGTCAACCAAAAAAAAGAAAAAAGAAAAGATGACAAACAGGAGATAAAGAGAAAATGTCAACCAAAAAAAAGAAAAAAGAAAAGATGACAAACAGGAGATAAAGAGAAAATGTCAACCAAAAAAAAGAAAAAAGAAAAGATGACAAACAGGAGATAAAGAGAAAATGTCAACCAAAAAAAAGAAAAAAGAAAAGATGACAAACAGGAGATAGGGGAATGATATGTCAACCAAAGTCCATAATGAAAAAGGAAAATGGACCTTGCTCTGATGAAGAAAACAAAAGGGGGCATAAAACAAAAACAAAGGGAGGTTAAAAGTAGCAATAGTCAGTGAATGAATACTTTAAAAGAATGAGAGGAAGAAAGCAATTAGAAGACAACAATAGACAGGTAGGAATGGAATGTGCTACGACGTCAATAGACAGATAGATAGATAGAAATAGGTAGATGGATAGATATAGAT
>NC_066538.1:8436880-8439380 GCF_024679095.1 Eriocheir sinensis
TGTCTCCTCTTCCTCTGCAGCTTCTTCCTCCTCCTCCTCTTCCTCTTCTTCTTCCTCCTCCATGTCTCGAGGTTCAAGGACGACCGGGAGTCTCAACAAGTTCGAGGAGGAGATGACTCCACGCCTACGACAACGAGCTACATTATGTCCTCCTCCTCCTCCTCCTCCTCCTCCTCCTCCTCCTCCTCCTCCTTCACCATGCTCGAACGCCATGTTGTCCTCCCCCCTCTCCTCCTCATACTCCTCCGGTCCTGTGATGGTGACGATATCGCTCATGGTTACTGTATAGTGGTGTTAGACTGTCACCACCACCACTGTCACCACTACTGTCACCACCACCACTGTCACCACTGGCACTGATATCAAGGCACTGGTGATACTCTTTACATAGGCACAAGGTAAACACTGTATAGGCACTCCATAGGCACTGGTTCACTATAGGCACTGTATGGCACTGTGTTAGGTATGGTGCCTTGTGGATGTCATGTGTGTGAGTGTGTTTGTTTGTGTGTGTTTTCAGTGCCGCCGTCACCGCCGCCGCCGCACACGCACACACACGCACACGCGGCTGAAGAATGAGTGAGTGCACGTGTGTGTTTGTCCGTGTGTGTGTGTGTGTGTACGTGTGTGTGTCGGTGTGGTGAAGGGCATAGTTTGGCCCCGCCCCGCCAGCCCCGCCCCGCCCCGCCCTCCGTCTCTGACCTTCCAAAGACTGCTTCCCTCCTCCTCCTCCTCCTCCTCCTCGCTCACCTGCCTACGCCACGCCCTCTCAATCCTCATCTCCCTTACATGTGATGTCCGATTTGCATCCCTCTGTTCATTCCCCCCTCCTCCTCCTCCTCCTCCTCCTCTCCATTCCCTCTTTCCTTCCACTTTCTTCCCTTTTTCCATATACTTTCACTACATTCCATTCCAATCCCTTCTTCTTCTTCTTCTTCTTCTTCTTCTCCTCCTCCTCCGAAGATATTACTCATTGTCGTAATAACGTTAAGCTCTTTCGAATACTGGTGTCCTTGTCTGCTTTTATCGCCCGGTTAGTGGTAGCAGTATTGGTAGTTCTTTCCTCTTTCCTACATAATTTCCATACAGTTTTTCCATGCTGCATGATTCTTTTTCCTTTCCTGCCAGCTTTGGCTGGAGGGATGGGGGGGGTGGGGAGGAGCCTTCGCCTTTGCTGTCCTTCATTTTCCAGCTTTGATTAGATAGTTAGTGTAACTTGTCACAAACAGCCACGTCAGGACCAGCAGGTCTGCTATTGTTTGTTCTTCCTTTGTGTTCCTTTGTGTTCCTCCTGCTCCTGCTCCTCCTCCTCTCCATTCCCTCCTCCTTTTCCCCTTCCCCTCATCTCTTTCCTTCCACTTTCTTCCCTCCTTCCATATATTTTCACTACATTTCATTCCAATCACTTCTTCTTCTTCTTCTTCTTCTTCTTCTTCTTCTTCTTCTTCTTCTTCTTCTTCTTCTTCTTCTTCTTCTTCTTCTTCTTCTTCTTCTTCTTCTTCTTCTTCCTCCTCCTCCTCCTCCTCCTCCTCCTCCTCCTCCTCCTCTCCATTCCCTTTTCCTTCTTTCCTTCCCCTCATCTCTTTCCTTCCACTTCCTTCCCTTCTTCCATATATTTTCACTACATTCCATTCCAATCCCTTCTTCTTCTTCTTCTTCTTCTTCTTCTTTTCTTCTTCTTCTTCTTCTTCTCCCTTCCCCTTCTTCCTTTTTTTCTTCCCCTCATATTCTCGTTCCTTCCCCTCCATTCAACTTCATTCCATTCGATTACCCCTCCTCCTCCTCGTCCTCCTCCTCCTCCTCCTCCTCCTCCTCCTCCTCCTCCTCCTCCTCCTCCTCCTCCTCCTCCCTTCGCTTACATTGCATTCCTTTTCCTTTATAATTTTCTCTTCCCCTCCCCTTCACCTCCCTTTCCCCTCCTTCTCTCTCCCTCCCTTCCCCCTCCCTTCCTTCTCTTCCCTTCCATTCTTCTTCAAAATTACTTCTCACGTTTCTCTTCTCTCTCTCTCCAGGTAATAATTTTGATGCCAGAGCGTGTCTTTGCATGAGAGAGAGAGAGAGAGAGAGAGAGAGAGAGAGAGAGAGAGAGAGAGAGAGAGAGAGAGAGAGAGAGAGAGAGAGAGAGAGAGAGAGAGAGAGAGAGAGAGAGAGAGAGAGAGAATTAAAGACGAACAGAAAAAAATAACACAACCAAAATGAAGGAAGTGAAAGAACTTATAAAAGAAAGAATGAAGGGAAAAAAAGGAAGAAAGGGAGCCAAAGAAAGATGGAAATAAATAAAAAAACAATAAAAAAGGAAAAAGTCAGGATGAAAGCAGTGATGAAATAGAAAGGAAAAGAAAAGAAGGATAGAAAGGAAATAGGAGAAGAAAGGAAGGGAAAGAAGGACGAAGAGATGGAAAAAAATAGACGAAAGAACGAAGGGAAAGAAGGAAGAAAAAATAAGAAGAAAGGAACGAAGAAAAATACAAACGAAGATAAGAGGAAGATAAGCAAGGAA
>NC_066538.1:8444380-8469380 GCF_024679095.1 Eriocheir sinensis
AACAATCTTTCTACGAACCACTTTCACGGGTTAATGGCTGCACCCAACACATAAATTTACTTTGTCAGTGATGGCGATGTAGATAATGAAAGTGATATACTCTGTTCCACCTCGGGCGACACCATAGATGAAGAAACTTTAGTACAATATGGAAGCTCTGAGGAGTGCCTGCTCTCAAACAGGTTCTGCCCGACACACAACGAGTCACCTGTAACCAGCCAGATTCTCGTACTCAGCCTCCTACATTTGGCGACCTCCGACCCAAAAACTGTCTCCTCCATCCCAATAACTAGATCCATTTATAGGTATCGTTGAAATGGCTGATTATCGATGTCTCCTTTCCAATGGTTGTGTAAGAAACGGTATATACAATGTGGTGAATACGATAATCTGGCACGGCTGCCTGTAACCAATCACCAGCAAAAGAGCGGCTATACTCTTACTACATCGCCTGATTTGGTGTCATCTCAGGTGGAATAGACCACAGTGATGTTAGTAATAATGGTCTTAGTTATAGTGTAAAGTAATTATAACAACAGATAAAATAAGAGGAAGGGAGGAATATAGAGTTTAAGAATTGCGAAAAATAGTATAAAAACTACCATTGTTGTTTTAGTTGTTGTTTTCTTAATTTGTTAATGACTGATATCTTCGTAATCCAATAGGTGAAAGAGAAACGAAGACTGAAAAGAAAAAATACATAGATAAAGATACAAGACAAACAGTTACACACACACACACACACACACACACACACACACACACACACACACACGAAACAAGGGTCAGTAATGAAGCAGAACAAAGCAGACGTGTGTGTGTGTGTGTGTGTGTGTGTGTAAGAGAGAGAGAGAGAGAGAGAGAGAGAGAGAGAGAATGATGGATGACAAAAACACTGATATTAGGTACTTTAGGCCTAACGATCTCTCTCTCTCTCTCTCTCTCTCTCTCTGAACGGCACTTAGTAAATTTTCTTTCGACGTAAGAAAGCGGAAATGACTAAGTATCCTCCTCCTCCTCCTCCTCCTCCTCCTCCTCCTCTCCATGACCTTGCTCCCGTCACTCACCGTCACCTGCTCCTTCCTACTCCAGTTACTTTCTCTTTCACGGTCTTCTCTTCCTTACTTTTCTGTAATCCTCCTCCTCCTCCTCCTCCTCCTCCTCCTTCATATTCTAAATCATTTTTCTTGATGTTTTGCTTTTATTCTTATCATTATGTTTACCAGAGAGAGAGAGAGAGAGAGAGAGAGAGAGAGATATGAATGAAGAAAAGAACTGAGCATGGCATTACACACACACACACACACACACACACACACACACACACACACACACACACGCGCACACACACACACACACACACACACACGATTTACGCTCACGATCCGCCGAGAACTTGTTGCGTACATGAAAGGCAATACGTACATAATTTTCGTGCACATAAAAGACCGTTTCGATCACTAAACACCTTCCTCCTCCTCCTCCTCCTCCTCCTCCTATTCTTCCTCTTCCTCCTCCTCCTACTGCTTCGCCTTGTATTGCTCTTAACTTTTTTTCTTCCTTTTCTTTCTCTATTATTTATGTTTTTCTCGTTACTATTTTTTATCCCTCCTCCTCCTCCTCCTCCTCCTCATCATCATCATCATCATCATCATCATCATCATCATCATCATCATCATCATCATCATCATCATCATCATTGTATTGCTTCTTCTATCTTCATTTTCTTCTTTTTCTTTCTCAATTTATCTTTTAGTCGTTTTTTCTCTTTTCCTCTTCCTCCTCTTCCTCCTCCTGCTTCATCTTATCTTGCTTCTTCTATCTTATTAATTTTCTTCTTCCTTCTCTTTCTTTAATATTTTCCTTTTTCGAGTTCCTCCTCCTCCTCCTCCTCTTCCTCCTCCTACTCTTCCTCCTTCTCCTCCTCCTCCTCCTGCTTCATCTGATCTTGCCTTTTCTATCTTATTTCTTATTTCTTCTCTCTTTCTTTTATATTTTCCTTTTTTCTAGTTACTCCTCCTCCTCCTCCTCCTCCTCCTCCGTCTCCTATTGTTTCTAACTTTTTTCTTCCTTTCTCTATTTTTCATTTTTCTCTGTTCTTCCTCCTCCTCCTCCTCCTCCTGGTCTTGCGCCTTAAGTAGGTCAAGGTTGCCTCCTTAACGCCACCACTAATACAACATTTTTCTCTCCTCTCCTCCTCCTCCTCCTCCTCCTCCTTTAACTGGTCTTATTCTTCCTATTCTTCCTACTAATTATATTCTCTTTGATCTCTCTCCCGTTTGCTACACTCTTCCTTTCTCTTTTTTCCTCCTCCTCCTCCTCCTCCTTTTACTGGCCTTATTCTTCCTATTCTTCCAACTAATTATATTCTCTTTGCTCTCTCTACCGTTTGCTTCTAACTTTTTTCTTCCTTTTCTTTCTCTATTTTTCATTTTTCTCTGTTCCTCCTCTTCCTTTCTCTTTTCTCCTCCTCCTCGGCCTCCTCCTCCTCCTACACTAATAATTATATCCGCCATTTTTACAAGCCGGTAATTCTACACCACCACCACCAGCACACCCTCATCACCACCACCACCACCACCATCACCACACCCTCTCCATCACCACTCCCTGTACATTCACCACCACTGCGTCATCACCACTTCATTTTTCGCTCTCGCTCTCTCTCTACTCAACACACACACACACACACACACACAAACACAGGCACAAACAGCTATTCCACCCTCCTCCTCCTCCTCCTCCTCCTCCTCGGTCCACTGGTCACGGTGTCGCTACTGTGGCATGCAATTACAAAGAGGGAGGGAGGGGGCGAAGGAGGAGGAGGAGGAGGGGGCGAAGGAGGAGGAGGAGGGGGGAGGTGTGGAGAGAAAGTGTGGAGAGACGGAGGAAAGAGAGGACGTAAGATGAGATGATAGGAGGAGGAGATGGAGATAAGAAGGTAACTAGGAGGAGGAGGAGGAGGAGGAGGAGGAGGAGAAGGAGGACAGATAAGAAGGAAAGGAAATGTAAAAATGTAAAAAAAAAAAAGGGGGGGGAGAGAAAAGGTGAGTAGCAAAGGAGGAATGAGGAGAAAAAGTGGAGGAGGAGAGTGGAAGGAAAAGTGATGGTGGTGGTTGCGGTGTGGGAGGAGGAGGAGGAGGAGGAGGAGGAGGAGGAAAGAGAAGGTTAAAGGGAGGGATGGACGAAAGGGTATAAAGACATTGCGATTTCACACACACACACACACACACACACACACACACACACACACACACACACACACACACACACACACACACACACTCAGCTGGACTTCGCAATACGATTTATCTACGGCTCTTTCATCCATATATGTGTGTGCGTGATTGTGTTTATGTGTGTGTGTGTGTGTGTGTGTGTGTGTGTGTGTGTGTTACGTCATGGGCAGGTGAGACAAGGTGTACAAGCACGACAGGTGAGGCAATACCTGGACAAGAAAGTAATTTTGGGGGGAGTTTAAAGAGGAGGTATAGTAGTGGTGGTAGTAGTAGTAGTAGTAGTAGTAGTAGTAGTAGTAGTAGTAGTAGTAGTAGTAGTAGTAGTAGTAGTAGTAGTAGTGGTATATATAGTGGTAGTGGTAGTGGTAATAGTAGTTGTAGTAGTAGTAGTAGTAATAGTAGTAGTGGTAGTAGTAGTAGTAGTAGTGGTATATATAGTGGTAGTGGTAGTAGTAGTAGTAGTAGTAGTAGTAGTAGTAGTAGTAGTAGTAGTTGTTGTTGTTGTTGTTGTTGTTGTTGTTGTTGTTGTTGTTGTTGTTGTTGTTGTTGTTGTTGTTGTTGTTGTTGTTGTGTAATAATAGCAGAAGTGTAATAAGGAGTAGGCCGCCTCATTAACATAACAAAGGGCGTAACAATAAGAAACCTCAGCACGAATTAAAAAAGTAATTATAGTTTGAATAAATTGAAAACAAATACCCAAAGAAAAAGAAACCTCTAATATTAAAACACACACACAAAAAGAATTACGAACTTAAAGAAATCACAACAAAACACAGAAACAGGAAGACTTTTACACCCAAGGGAAAGAAACACACGGAAAAACACTCACAACACATTAACAAACAGATTCACACACCAACAAATGACCAAAAGAAAAAAAAAAAACGAGAACACCGAAAAAAATACCCTAAAAAGTCGCACCTAAAAAAAAGATACCCCAAAATTTCACACCTAAAAAAAAATTTAACCCAAAAATTCGCCTAAAATAAAGCTACAAGAAAAATTCACCTAAAAAAATATATATATCAAAGGAAAAAAACAGTACCAACAAAAATCACACTAAAAACAAACAAAAACACCCCCCCCAAAAAAATACCAGAAAATTCATACTTAAAAAAAAAATATAAAAAACACCACCAAATCACCAACCAACAGACAACCTCCCAACACAGGTAACAGGTAAACAGGTACACACACACCCAATTAATTATCCAGGTAAAGTGACAGGTGTGCATTGTCCCTCAATAGCCTGATCATTACCTGCCGTGACCTGCGCGTAACCTGCCTGACCTGCTCTGACCTGCTGATGAAAGGGTAAAAGGAGGTCACGGGGGAGGGGGAAGGGGATGGGAAGGGTGAAGGGATGGGATGGGGTGCTAAATGACTGGGGTGAAGAATAAAGGGAATGGGTGGGGACTGAAGGGGATGGGAGGAGGAGGGGAGGGAGGGGTGAAGGGAGGGGTGGGATGGGGTGTTGAGTGACTGGGGTGAGGAATGAAGGGAATGGGTGGGGATTGAAGGGGAAGGGAGGAGCGGGAAAGGAGGGGAAGGGGAGAAAGGGAAGGAGAGGGAAGGAGGAGGGGTGAAGGAGGGGTGGAATGGGTTTGAGTGACTGGGGTGAGGAATAAAGGGAATGGATTAAGACTGAAGGGGAAGGGAGGAGGGGGAAAGGGAAGGGGAGGGGAAGGGGTAGGGAAGGGAAGGAAGGGGTGAATGGTTAGGTGGGATGGGTGTTGAGTGACTGGGATGAGGAATGAAGGGAATGGGTGGGGATTGAAGGGAAAGGAAGGGGAAGGGGATAAAGAGAAGGAGAAGGGAAGGGGAGGAAGGGGTGAAGGGAGGGGTGGGATGGGTGTTGAGTGACTGGGATGAGGAATGAAGGGAATGGGTGGGGATTGAAGGGAAAGGGAGGGGAAGGGGAGAAAGAGAAGGAGCAGGGAAGGGGAGGACGGGGTGAAGGGAGGGGTGGATGGGTGTTGAGGACTGGGATGAGGAATGAAGGAATGGGTGGGGATTGAAGGGAAAGGGAGGGGAAGGGGAGAAAGAGAAGGAGAGGGGAAGGGGAGGAAGGGGTGACGGTAGGGGTGGGATGGGTGTTGAGTGACTGGGATGAGGAATGAAGGGAATGGGTGGGGATTGAAGGGAAAGGGAGGGGAAGGGGAGAAAGAGAAGGATGAGGAATGAAGGGAATGGGTGGGGATTGAAGGGAAAGGGAGGGGAAGGGGAGAAAGAGAAGGATGAGGAATGAAGGGAATGGGTGGGGTTTGAAGGGGAAGGGAGAAGGGGGAAAGGAGGGGAAGGGGAGAAAGGGAAGGAGAGGGGAAGGGGAGGGAGGGGTGACGGAAGGAATGGGATGGGGTGATGGATGACTGGGGTGAGGAATAAAGGGAATGGGTGGAGATTGCAGGGGAAGGGAGGAAGGAGAAAGAAGGGGGAGAAGGGGAAGGGGAGAAAGGGAAGGGGAGGGAATGGTGACGGAAGGAATAGGATGGAATGAAGAGGGGAAAAATTGGGGTGAGTAGGGGGATGGGTGGTGACTGGAAATGGGTAAGGAATGGAAGAAAGGGGAGGGGAAAGGTAAAGAGGGGTGAGGGAAGGAATGGGATAGGGTGAAGGGGGGAAGAATTTAGGTGAGGAATGAGGGAATGGGTGGGGATTGAAGGGAAAAGGGGAAGGGGAAAAAGTGGGAAGGGGAAGAGAATGGGAAGGGTGGGGTTAAGAGGTGAAAGGGTGGGGAAGAAATGGAGAAGGCTGATGAAATAAAGGGGATGTGGAGGGAGGGGAGGAAGGGGAAAGGGGAAGGGGCGGGTGAGTAGCGAGGTAAAGAGGGGAAGGACTGGGGATTGGGTGACAAGGAGGTGGGGAAGGGTGGTGAAACAAGGGGGAAGAGGTTAGAGAAAGGATGTGGGGAGGAGGGAAGGGGTGGGGAGGGAAGGGGGAAGGGTAATCTAAGTGGGGAGGTGGGGATGGCAAAGGTGGAGAAGGAAGGAGAGTGGGGAAGGGAGGGGAGGGATGGGGAAGGGGTAATATGCGTGGGGATGAAAGGGGAGGAGAAGGAATGGGGAAGGGTAAGGAGGGATGAAGAGATGGGGAAAGGAAGGAAGGGATAGGGAAGGGTTGGGAGGGATGGGAAAAGGATGGGGAAGGGTAGGGAGGGATGGGAAAAGGATGGGGAAGGGTAGGGAGGGATGGGGAAGAGATGGGGAGAGGAATAGGGAAGGTTAGGGAGGGATGGGGATGGGATAGGGAAGGGATAGGGAAGGTTAGGGAGGGATAGGGAAGGGATAGGGAAGGGATGGGGAAGGGATGGGGAAGGGGGGATCTACGTGTGCGGTAAAGTGGGGAGAATGGGATTTGGAGAAGGGGAGGAATGGGGAATTTTAAAAGGTCAACACTGTCCCCTTTCTCCTTTTTCCTCCCTTTTTTTCCCTCCACTCATGCATTTCCCTTCCCTTTCTCTCTCCCCCCTTCCATTCCCTTACCCTCTTCCCCTCCCTTCACATCTTCCCCTTCCCTTTCCTTCCCTTCCTCTTTTCCTCTTCCCTTCCATTCCTCCCTTTCCTTTTCCACTTATATTTAACTTTTTTTTTCATCTCTTCTCAAAAGTTCAATGAAGCCTGCCTCTCTCTCTCTCTCTCTCTCATTGCAGAAGGGAAAAGAGATAATTACGAAGAGGAGCGGGGAGGAGGAGGAGGAGGAGGAGGAGGAGGAGGAGGAGGAGGAGGAGGAAAGAAAAGAGGAGAAAAGGGAGGTAGATAAATGTCAAGGGGGAGGGGGGGGGAGAAAGGGGAGGAAGTTAATGTCCGAGAGAGAGAGAGAGAGAGAGAGAGAGAGAGAGAGAGAGAGAGAGAGAGAGAGAGAGAGAGAGAGAGAGAGAGAGAGAGAGAGAGAGAGAGAGAGAGAGAGAGAGAGAATGTTGAAGTATTCAAGAAAAATTATGACCATCTCTAATTTATTGACTTCCTCCTCCTCCTCCTCCTCCTCCTCCTCCTCCTCCTATTCCTCCTCCTCCTCTATAATAAAATCGTCTAATTTGCATATAACCATTCTGCCTTACCTACCGCAAAGGAGGAGGAGGAGGAGGAGGAGACGGAGGAGGAGGAGGAGGAGGAGGAGACGGAGGAGGAGGAGGAGGAGGAGGAGATATTACCACGCCTCCTGTTGGTTGGTGTTGTGAAAGGGACACCGTTTAGCCTCTCTTCATCACCACCATCACCAGAACTGTTATTAGCATCATCATCACCACCACCGCCATCACCACCACTATCATCACCATTACACTGATTGGTGGTGGTGGTGGTGGTGGGTGATGTGGTAATGGGGTGTTTGTCCTCATCACCATCACCACCATCACCACTATCACCACCATCATCAACATCACCACCACCACCACCATCACCACCACCATCAACATCACCACCACCATCAACATCACCACCACCATCAACATCACCACCATCACCACCACCATCAACACCATCACCACCACTATCATCATCATCATCATCATCATCATCATCATTGTAACGGAATTATATGACAAAAAAAAACTTCAAAATTGTGTTCATAATATTTCGTCCTTGATTTTATTGTTTAACTTCTGCTTTTTCTTTCCTTTTTTTTTTATTCTTTTTCGTCCTAATTTTCCTTTATATCGTCTTTATCTTATTCTTCTTCATTCTTCCTTTCTTCTACTTCTATTTTCTTTTCATTTTCACTAGTTTTCTTTTTCTCTTCCTCCTCCTCCTCCTCCTCCTCTTCCTGTTCCGCCTCATTTTCTTTTTAATCTTTATCTTCTTCCTCCTTCTTCTCCTTCTCTACTTTCGCTTTCCTTCATATTTCTTTTTCTTTCTCATCTTTAGCTTTTCTTGTTTTTATTCTTTACTCTTGTCCCTCCTTTGCCTCATTTTTTCTCCTTTCTTTCTCATTTTCTTCTTTATTCATCCTCGTCTTCGTCCTCTTCCTCCTCCTCTTCCTCCTCTACCTCTAGTTTTCCTCTCATTCTTCTTTTTCTGTCTCCTCCTTCCTTTATATTTTTTTTCCTCTTTATATCCTCCTCCTCCTCCTCTACCTCTAGTTTTCTTCTCATTCTTCTTCTTCAGTCTCCTTCTTCCTTCATATTTTTTTTTCTCTTTATATCCTCCTCCTCCTCCTCCTCCTCCTCCTCGTCCTCGTCCCCTGGCCTTAAGGAGACAAAGGACTGACGCAAACGTTCAAAGTTGAGCTAAGTGAAAAAAAGGTTTGAAGAAAAATAAAAGAAGCGTGAAATACCACAGCCCCCCTCTCTCTCTCTCTTTTTCCCTTTCTCTCATTACCATACAAATACCTCCTCCCTCCCCCCCCTCACCCATTAGTGACGTCATTCGCTGTTTACCTACAAAGACACCAACAATCCAACCCGTGTTTACCTGTGCCCAGTAATTACCTGCGACAAGGGGGAGCAATTAACCTTCCCTTACCTGGCGACACCACGCTACGCAGAGGCCTCGTAAAGGACACAAAACAAACAAACAACGGAAAAGAAATATACATACAAACAAGTAAATAAAGGGAAAGAAATAAACACACAAACAAGCTTTCGTTTCACAGCCACACCTTCGTTAATTATCTACACAGGTAATTCGTGCAGGTAAATACAACAAAATGAATAATAGACGATAAATATAACCACTCAAAATAAATAAGAAAAAGAGCGTAAACTAAGAAAGAACTAGGAAAGAAACTAAGAAAAAAAATAAATTAGAAAAGAAAGAGTAAATGACACAGGTAACACAATAATAAAAAAAGGAAAAACAACAGCTGGGTGAGAGGGGTGTCTTAGTGGTTGCATTTCATTTGGGCGCCAAGTTAAGTAAGGTTAAAGTAAAATGCTTCTAAAAACCTTTACCAGTTTCTCTGTTTACATATTCAGTAAGGGCTGGAGTCGGCAGCCAACCGCTCGAATGTTCTGTATTCTCCTGATTTCTTTATTTTCGTGCATGTTGAACTGTTCAAGTAAAAAGTCCATCTTTTATCTTCCTCTTCGTCGTATAGGTGCAGGAGCATTGATTTCCTTACTTTTGATGTATGTGGCGGTTTGTAATGTCTGCAGAACATCGAGAAAGATAAACATTGAGGGATGCAGAGAGTAGAACTGCTGCTTGGTATGAGAGTGAAAAGATTCCGGTTCATTGTTCGTTCTCTTGCTGTTGACTGGCGGCACAGCAGCCTACATGACTAGTGGAAATTTGGACTCTTCCGACACATAATTGTCAACTATATAGCCTAAAAATGCAGTGCACCGTCTGTCGTTTGGAATATCTTGCATCACACCTTCAACGAAACAGTCTGATCCTTCCCCAGAAGACAAGAATGAAAATCCAAAAAAAAAAATGTTCAGCTATTTTCGTGGTCATAGAATTGCCCTAATATGTTGACGCCCAATTAAAGTGACACACTGGCGCCCAAATTGAAATAATCGCAAATTGACTTTTTAGCCCAAATGAAATGCAGCCGTCTTGGTCCACATTCAAAATACACAAGAAGAAAAGCAGAAGCTAAGAAAGAAAGCAAATCTAGAATAAAAAAAAGATAAACGAAAAAACATACCAACAGCTTGACGGAAGGGTTGTGTTTAGTCCATCATTGATATTAAGAAAAGATATAAAACTAAAACAAGATAAGACAGCGTAAAAAAAGGGCAAACACGACAGAGAAAAATATAACCCCACGAATAAATTAGCTGGGCTTTAAAATTGTCTTTAGCCCACAGTCGAAGTAATCAACAAGAAAGCGAAGAAAACGAAGGAAGAGAAGCCAAAAGGACCAAAGAAAACAAAAGAAAGACAAAGAAAAGAAAATAAAAACAGTTGGTCGAAGGAAGGGTTATCTTCACGAACAGCAAAAATACAAGGCAGAAAGGAAGAAAGAAAAACAAACCAGAAAAGAAAGCAAATAAGAAAGAGCAGAAACCAACAAAGAAAAAATAAAATAAAATAAAATAAACAAGGAAAAGAAGATACTAGAGAACAAAACAAAAAACAAGAAAAAGCAGAAACAAAGAATGAAAAACCAAAAAAAAAGACAAAACAAGAAAGAAAACAAATCAACTCAAACCCAAACAAACACTGAGAAACCAACCACCCAACCAAAACAAAACAACCAACCAAACACAAACACATCAATCTTCCACACAGGTACCCTAATTAAGACAGGTGCTTGCCGGAGAACACCTGAGCAATAATTGACGGCGTGACTGCGGGCTTAAGAAACCCATCACTTGCTCCTTCCCCGCCTGAGCGCCCGAGACAAACAGGTGAGCCAGGCAACGAACACACAGGTGAAGAAGGTTAATGACAGGTAAGAGAGACTGGTAAAGAGAACGTTCACGAGTGTAAGAAGAGAAGCGAAAGGAAGAAAATAGGGGAGGCGGTGGTTGAGTGGTCAGCGTGCAGGCGCATGAGCACACAGGTTCGCGTTCCGCCCACAGCCACAAGCTGACAATTTTTCTAGTCACCGCCGAGTGCCCTAAAATAACTTACATGCTGTCCTGAAGACCACCTATGAACCCGGACTCTAGATTCTCTCTAAAAGTGGCTTAAAGACGAGATCCGGGGGCAGCATGAGCCAGGCAAGATGGGGCCACAATAAACACTTGTCTGCGCCAAAACGGGCTGGGGCCGACTAAAAAGTAAAAAAAATAAGTAAAAGAACGAAAGTTTTAGATATGAGGGTTGGGAAATGTTGTTGCATTTGTAGTAGTAGTAGTAGTAGACAGGTATGACAGCAGGTAAAAAAAACTGTTCAGGAAATTATGAGAGGGAAAGAAATCGTGGCAAATAGTGCATTATAAGATAAAATTGACACAGGTTTTTTTTTTTTTGTTTTTTTTTTATCGCTGCGTATTTTTTTTTTTTCTTTTGGGGCCCTGGGGCTGGCCAAGGCTTCTTCCTTCTTCCCGGTGGGTCCTGATGGTCCAGCCAGCAGGTTCAGGCGGCGCAGGTAGGTGTTTATCTTGCATTTGCATCATGCTGCCTCCCCCTGAGCTCATCTAATCCTAGATCTAGAGTCCGCCGGGTGGATGGGTGGTCAGCACATTGTGGGGTGGGTGGTTTTGCCACTGGGCGGCGAAAAAAAAAAAATCCTGTGGCACTGGGGGGGATTGATTCGCTCCGTCCCTGAACGCGGTGGTGTTACTCTGTCGATTCAGCCACCGCCTCCCCAGGTGAAAGGTAAACAAAGGTAAGTTGGGAAAGAAGGACACTCCGGTAGGCAAAATAGGCAGACAGGTAAAGGGGAGAGACACAGGTACTGAGGGAGGCAAGAATGAAAGCCACACAGGTGAGTAAGAAAGACAGACAGGCATGTATGTGTACACGCAACCTTGACCTTTGTGCCGCATGATGAGGCGTCCCTGACACACACACACACACACACACACACACACACACACACACACACACACACACACACACACACACACACACACACACACACACTACACCTCCTCCCCCACCCCTCGATAATAAAAACAAACATTTAAAAGTACAACTTCTATGCAACTTTACAACGAAAATCAAAGTGAAAATAAACAAAGCAAAAACAGTACAGCTTCTAAGCAATGGCACCACAAAATCCAGATAACGAAATAAACATCGTAACAACATCCGGGCAATGCCACAAGGAAACGAATGTAGAAGCAGGCCATATAAACGCCAGTTCGGAGTGAAAGTAACGCGGTAACACGCCAACTCATTGACACTATATATTCCATGATGGCTTAGCAGAAATACCAACAAAGATAACAGTGGCACTGAAACCCATTTGCAGTGAATAGCCAATTTAAGGCGTATAAGAATAGACCAGAATTGTGTAAATAGTAGCATCGAAAGTAGAGCAAAAATCTGACAAAGAAATTTACAATACATACTCCATAAGGGCTTAGCAGAAATACCAACGAAGACATTAATGGCATTGAAACCCCTTTGCAGCGATTATCTAGGTCATAAGCTATTAAACAGTAGCAATGAAAGTGGTGCAGAGGATATATATATATATATATATATATATATATATATATATATATATATATATATATATATATATTTATATATATATATATATATATATTTTTTTTTTTTTTTTTTTTTTTAAGCGTTATGTAATACATCTAATCAATTACACTAGATTACGTAGTGTCTATATTTTTACACTAGATTAGTGTCTATTTTTTTAGGTGCTGCCTGTAGCGCCGGTAAGCTCTCTTGAGGAGCCTTCCTGAGCAAGCGAATTTTATTTACAGTGGCTTCCGTGATGTATGACTTGCTTGGCCCATGCTGCTCTTGAACGAAGTTGGTGAAGTCAGGGTTGATTGATGGGAAGCATATGGGTAATCTTCCGCCACTCGGCGACGATTTTAAAAAATCAGCGTTTCGGTGGGACTCGAACCTACTATCCATATCAGACCCATGACATACCGTTTTTCGCAAATATCTTTCAAACGAAGACTCGGATCAGCATGGGACTTTGGCACAGATAGTTTCACACACTCCGCTAATTTTTGAAGCTATTGTGCAATGCCAGATGCGGTTAATTATGGCGTTTACTCTTGACTGTGATGGCAAAACCTGCGTGAGCCACTTACACATTCGAACAGGTGAGGCGTGACGTATTTGTGACGTGTATCCACCAACTGGCTTCCCTACTCCCATCCTCCTTTTCCTCCACCTTTCTCCCCGCCCTCTCTCCCCCTCTCTCTCTCTCTCTCTCTCTCTCTCTCTCTCGGTGTACATGCGATGTGAAGCGTTACGTATGACTTGTCAATAATGGCGGATAACTCGAAAGTATATGCTAAGTATGGTCTGGTGTTTTATGCACACGACCCTAATTCCTGTTCCAGCGTAACTGAATGTTACTTAAGTGCTGTATGAGGTTTGTTTGGCAATTATATACCCTTTGAAAGTTGTACGAGTATATGACCCTGCTTCCCACACCCACAGGCTACGTTGAGCGTATGATGGGATGAAGCACGTAGCTGACGCTTGATCATTTATAGGAAATCGCGTAAGAGACGGAAAGGAATAAGGGTGGAATTGAATCGGGAATTCATTGCAAATAAAAAAACGTGAAACAAAATTGGAGAAATATATGAATACTTTATTCTGATGTTAGGAAAAGACTGTCATACGATATGTGTTCATGTAGATATGTTAAAAAGTCATAGCAAACAAAAATAGATAGCGAGCATATGATGGGTGGATTAATAATGCAAATAACTGACCACATAGGCTGTTACTTCAACATTCATCACCATCGACAAACAGGCCATCCTCGTCATCACTGTTGATGCTGGTGCAGATGGGATATAATTTATATTTATCTGCCATTAATTCAAGTCATACGTGTGCATGGATTCATATCTCGTGTACAGCACAAGGGTTTGTGAGAGAGAGAGAGAGAGAGAGAGAGAGAGAGAGAGAGAGAGAGAGAGAGAGAGAGAGAGAGAGAGAGAGAGAGAGAGAAGGGGGGGAAGGGGGAAGGGGGGAGGGGGAAGGGGTTGAAAGAGGGCGGGGGGAGAGAGTGCGAGGGAGATGGAGGAGGGTGGGAAAGGGAGGGATGGGAGTAGGGGAAGCCAGGGGTGGAGGTAGGTGGTGGATACACGTCACAAATACGTCACGCCTCACCTGTTCGAATGTGTAAGTGGCTCACGCAGGTTTTGCCATCACAGTCAAGAGTAAACGCCATAATTAACCGCATCTGGCATTGCACAATAGCGTCAAAAATTAGCGGAGTGTGTGAAACAATCTGTGCCAAAGTCCCATGCTGATCCGAGTCTTCGTTTGAAAGATATTTGCGAAAAACGGTGTCATAGGGTCTGATATGGATAGTAGGTCCACGAGCTTACCACGCGAGCACGTTGAGTATTCAGCCACCGCCTCCCCATGGTAGTCTAAGTTAGGTTAAGGTCTAAGTCTGGGTTAGGTTATGCTTTTTTTTTTTTTTACAACAAAGGAGACTGCTTAAGGGCAACAAAAAGAGTGTAGAAAAAAAGCACGCTACTCACCGCTCCCATAATAGACAAAAGAGTGGCCAAAAGAGAGGTCAATTCCGGGTGGAGAGGTGTTTGATACACTCTTCTTGAAGGTAAAGTCATAAGCAGGATGAAATGCAGACGAAGGAAGACTGTTCCAGAGTTTACCAGTGTAAGGGATGAAAGAGTGAAGATGCTGATTAACTCTTGCATAGGGAGTTTGGACAGTAAAGGGATGAGCAAGAGTAGAAAGTCGAGTGCAGCGGGGCCGAGGGAGGAGGAGAGGTATGCAGTTAACAAGTTCAGAAGAGCAGTCAGCGTGAAAATATCGACAGAACATAGAAAGAGAGGCAACATGGCGGCGGAATTTAAGAGGTAGAAGACTGCCAGTATGAGGAGGGCAGTTGATGAAACGAAGAGCCTTTGACTGGTTTGGTTCGGAAAGGTTAAAGGTAGGTCAGGTCATGCCAGGCTAGAGGTGTGATAACACAATCCCTTAATTAATAGTCCAGGTGAGAGGGAGAGAGAAAGCAGGAAGAGCAATAAGTCGCGCCCCACTGACTTATAGGAAATGAAATTGCATAAGATGTTTCAGCAGTGCGAAGGTAAAGGTGAGGGAAAGGTAAGAGGGTGTTGTGACTCACTGAAACACATACATACAAGTGGCCACATATTAAACAGCCATACATAATACAGCCATACATAATACAGCCATACATAATACAGCCATACATAATACAGCCATACATAATACAGCCATACATTATACAGCCATACATAATACAGCCATACATTATACAGCCATACATTTATTTAGTCATACATTTATATAACTATGAAATGAGGATCTAACTTTACTGTATCTGGAAAAATAAATTA
Organism: Eriocheir sinensis; assembly: GCF_024679095.1. Classification (NCBI taxonomy): domain Eukaryota; kingdom Metazoa; phylum Arthropoda; class Malacostraca; order Decapoda; family Varunidae; genus Eriocheir; species Eriocheir sinensis. Next base: position 8,459,507 of record NC_066538.1, read on the forward strand.
ATAAAAGATCGGAAAAATAAAACCTCCCAAACAACAATGGTAGTAGTAGTAGTAGTAGTAGTAGTAGTAGTAGTAGTAGTAGTAGTAGTAGTAGTAGTAGTAGTAGTAGTAGTAGTAGTAGTAGTAGTAGTAGTAGTAGGCAAGACGGTACCATTACAAAAAAAAAGTTCAATGGCAACAAAACATCGTGTCCCGCCCTTGGCAAACACACACACACACACACACACACACACACACACACACACACACACACACGTAACGATATACTTGAGTAGGGCAACGAAAGTACTTCTGCGTCTGCTTAACATAACTATACACTTGCTATCTTTATGGCAGGGCAGGGTACACCGTCTCTCTCTCTCTCTCTCTCTCTCTCTCTCTCTCTCTCTCTCTCTCTCTCTCTCTCTCTCTCTCTCTCTCTCAATAAAAATAAAAAATAAGACCGAAACAACATTCTAAACACAACATAAACTAGAAAACTAAAAAAAAAAGGAAAGAAAAACAAAAGAGAAAAGAAAAAACAAACGAGAAGGTACTTGGAAAAAAAAAGAAACATACATCACACGCTGATTTCACACGTTTAAACACACTAAAACAGATGCTTATGGAAAACAGTACACGGATAACCAGGTGTGTGTGTGTGTGTGTGTGTGTGTGTGTGTGTGCTAAGACCTACGTGCTATTTGTCTAAGGGAAACCCGTATACTGAGAGAGAGAGAGAGAGAGAGAGAGAGAGAGAGAGAGAGAGAGAGAGAGAGAGAGAGAGAGAGAGAGAGAGAGAGAGAGAGAGAGAGAAAGAAAGAAAGAAAGAAAGAAAGAAAGAAAGAAAGAAAACAAACATCATCACTACCACCATCTCAAGTCATAACACACTCCCCATCATCATCATCACCACCACCACCACCAGCATCACCACACCTCCCAGGACTGTTTCACAAGCACGCCTTCACAGTTTCACAATCACAACACATCAACATTTCACAATCACAATCAGAAAAAAAATCATTCACCCACGGTCACATGAGTTTCACAATCATTAGTAGTAATAGTAGTAGTAGTAGTAGTAGTAGTAGTAGTAGTAGTAGCAAAAGAAGAAGAAGAAAAAGAAGAAGAAGAGAAAGAAAAAGAAGAAGAAGAAGAAAAAGAAGAAGATTAGGAAGAAGAAGAAGAAGAGGAAGAGGAAGAGGAAAAGGAAGAAGAAGAAAACAACAACAACAACAACAACAACAACGTGGCAAATATTCAAATACTCTAAACTTATATTAAATTCTTCCCACGGTTAACCTCTCTCATCACCTGCCACCTTTACCTGTTAATTAAGGGGCGATGTTCTCACAGGTATTGAGGCTGCATGTCAATCTGGTTTTTTGACTTCTTGGTAACGGGGAAACCAACAGACAGACAGACAAACAAACAGACAGACAGACAGACAGACACAGACAGACAGAGACAGACAGACCCAAGTTAATTATTTACTGGAGACAGACAGGTAGTAGTGAAAGAGAAAGGGGAATGCAATAAAGATACAGACAGATGGACAGACACAAAAGACATAGACAAACAAACAAAGAGACATACAGATAATTATACGGAAGAAGACAAATAGAGTTTCCCTTATTACCTCCGTCAACGAGGTTGGGAGGAGGTTATGGTTTCGTTTCGGTCTGTATGTTTATTTATTTGTTTGCTTGTTTGTTCATGAACAGTCTCCTGTGCACAATTTTGCTGTCACACAAAACGTCATTTTGGCCATAACTTCGGTTCTCGTCATCGTAGACACTTCAGACTTAGTTCATATTTTAGCTCATGGAAAGACGCACCTTGCATGGCTTTGACCTTGACCTTTGACCTTGAAAAGTTCGCCCAAGGTCAAAGTTTCCAAAAAAAAAAGAATTTCATCAAATTATCAAATTTCGAAACAAATGCTTCCATATAATGCATCTGGCATGGCCTTGACCTTGACCTTTGACCTTGACCTCGAAAAGTTCGCCCAAGGTCAAAGTTTTCAAAAAATAGAATTTTATCATATCAAATTTCGAAACAAATGCTTCCATATGATGCACATTCCATGACCTTGACCTTGACTTTTGACTTTGACCTCGAAAAGTTCGCCCAAGGTCAAAGTTAAAAAAAAAATTCATCAAATTTCGAAACAAATGCTTCCACATGATGCACAGGATCACAGTTCATGCCCATACCAATTTTCAGGACGATCTTTGGCGGAGGTGTGCACTTCCGAGTGCTATGCGTCTAGTTACTTCTTATTTCGGGTGATAATAATAAAAGAATAAAAGTGTCAAAAATAGTGTCGATCAACAGGGTGGCAACAAAGAAACACTTTCCCTAATTAAGTTTTTTTTAACACGCTTTTTTCAACAGCAAGGGAGGCATCTCCAAAGGGCAAAAATCAAAACAACAACAAAACAAGAGCCGGCTAGACGCTGCTCCGAGCAAAAGAGAAAAAAAGAGCAAGAGGCCGGGAGAGGTCAATTTCGGATGGAGATGCTTGTTGGATTTATCACTAAGAAAGCTCTAAGTCACTGTCAGGCAGGTTATATAATTTACACGCTATCATTCAGTCAGCTCTATGTATTCTCAGATGCTTTCGGCTCTCACAACTATTTCCAAAGGCCACAAAGATGAGTCGGCTTCTTATGAGTGTTCCTTCACGGTCATGGTGCTGAAGCCTTGTCAAACTATCGCTAGGCTTATAACACTACCTCCCATTGAAATACTAACACAGCCTCGACGAAACTTTATCAAAATGTGGGTGAGTGTGAGGTCCATTTCTCAGACGCTTTCGGCTCTCACAACTATTTCCAAAAGTCACAAAGGAGATGAGTCGGATTCTTATGAGTGTTTCTTCACAGTCATGGTAATACAGAAGCCTTGTCAAACTATCGCTAAGCTTATAACACTACCCCCATGGAAATACTAACAACCTCTACGAACGTCTTACCATAAGTGTTTGTGTGGGCCCCGAATTGTTTGGGAATATGAAGTGTAGATAATTTGGGGTTCGTCAAAACAAAACAAAAAAGAATATGAAGTGTAGATAATTTGGGGTTCGTCAAAACAAAACAAAAAAGAATATGAAGTGTAGATAATTTGGGGTTCGTCAAAACAAAACAAAAAAGAATATGAAGTGTAGATAATTTGGGGTTCGTCAAAATAAAACAAAAAAGAATATGAAGTGTAGATAATTTAGCCTTCATCAAAACAAAACAAAAACTAGACTAGAAAAACCGGCGAACTCTTAAAAACTGTTACTTTTACTATATTTGTAAGAGGTAACAGTCGTGTCGTGAGGGGGTAGCCTACGACAGCCTCATATGAGTATAGTTGTGTAAGCCCGGCAGTGTTTGGGAATATGAACGTTCAAATGGTATAATCAGTTTAGAAGTATTCATCTAAGGAGGTTTTCACGTCTCTTTAGTTTCGTTCGCATATCTTAGTTGTGGTATTGTACTGTATATATTGAGAGACTGATAACGTGTGGCAATGTTGATTATTATCCTAAGAGAAAAAGCAGACAGAGAGGGAGGATGCGGACACTGTAGTAGGTATACGCTTTCGACTTTCACGTCAATTATATCTACAGGCTCAAAACAAAATTAAATGCTTTCTAAAGGGAGTTTTATCACGTTCATTTTACAGAAGCTTAGTCCAACTACCACCAGGGTCATAAAACTACCCGGTGGAAAGGCCCACAGCTCCTACGAAAGGCTTGTTATATAAGTGTCCTTGGGCTCCGAAAAGTGGCCCTGTAAGCTGCCTGTTCAACAACCCCCAAACACCTGAGACACAGAGAGAGAGAGAGAGAGAGAGAGAGAGAGAGAGAGAGAGAGAGAGAGAGAGAGAGAGAGAGAGAGAGAGGCAATGAGAGAAGTAGAGAGAGAGAATTTAGATTGCAGAAACAGGAGGACAGGACAGAGGGGTAATGATGGCGGAATCGCATTGAAGCCTATTTCGTAAAGGAGAGAGTGCCAGTGTGGTATAATTAAAGTGACAATCAATCCTGACTTTCTCAATCCAGTCACGGAACACACGTTAATTGTTTCCCGGAGACTGACAGGTAATAAGTGAAAGAGAAAGGGGAATGCGATAAAGAGAGATAGATACACACAAAGACATAGACAGAAACAGACATACAGACAAACAGACAGCAGACATACATAACACAGTCAGACAGACAAACAATCCTATGAAGGGGGAACAATAGATCTACTCGCTTATCACACACACACACACACACAAACGTTCCCATATTCTCTCTCTCTCTCTCTCTCTCTCTCTCTCTCCCCGCATTGTGCCAATAAACCATAACCAGGAGAGAGAGAGAGAGAGAGAGAGAGAGAGAGAGAGAGAGAGAGAGAGAGAGAGAGAGAGAGAGAGAAAAAAACAAAACATCAACGCTTCGGTCTGAACTGGAGCGGTAGAGAGAGAGAGAGAGAGAGAGAGAGAGAGAGAGAGAGAGAGAGAGGAGGGGGGGCAGAAAGAGAGAACCCTCCCTTCCTCCCTCCCTTTCACCCTCCCTCCCTCCGTTGCCCATAGCCATTGTATGGGTGGCGGCGTGGACCGTTTGTATGGGACCACGAGAGAGAGAGAGAGAGAGAGAGAGAGAGAGAGAGAGAGAGAGAGAGAGAGAGAGACTATACCCTTATCCAAAATAGACAACAGAAACAAAAGATAAAGATACAGACAAATAAAGAGAAAGAAAAGAGAGATAGGAGAGAAAAATGGAGTATAGGAGAGAAGAGAGAGAGAAAGGGAGGGAGAGTGAGGGGCGGCTGTATGGCAATGTATAGGAGAGAGAGAGAGAGAGAGAGAGAGAGAGAGAGAGAGAGAGAGCAAGCCCCATAGTCCTTCCTCCGTAGTAAGCAACAGGGAAACATAACCACCACGACTTCTCTCTCTCTTTCTCTCCCTCCCTCTCCCTCTCTCCCTCCCTCCCCCGCCCCCTCCCCCCCCTCCATACGTCCCCTACACACCAGTTAGGGTTCCTCTCCCTCCCTCCCTCCCTTCCTCCCATAGCTTCCCATATATTGCTCTCTTCACCCTCCCTGTCGTTCCTCCCTCCTCTTCCTCCTCCTCTTCCTCCTCTCCCTCTCTCTCACTCAAGCCCCATACGTCCCCATATACTCTCTCTCTCTCTCTCTCTCTCTCTGTATGTATGTGTAAGCAATAGATTTGATAATAGCAAATGTATGGTATATGTTTGCTCTCTCTCTCTCTCTCTCTCTCTCTCTCTCTCTCTCTCTCTGACGCAAGCGGAGGTCAAGAATATTTTAAATGACCCTGACAACTTCGCTCGTGTGTGTGTATGTGTGTGTGTGTAAAGTGAAAAACCCATGAAAGGTGTGTGTTTGTTTGACCATAGAACACACACACACACACACACACACACACCACACCACACCACACCACACCACACCCTCACATACCTTTTCTGGCCGCTGCTAAGAAAACTAGGACACTTTTTTGCATGTTTTGCGAGGTTAAATGAGAGAGAGAGAGAGAGAGAGAGAGAGAGAGAGAGAGAGAGAGAGGTGAAGAGGGGAGGCAAACAGACAAATTAATAGAAAGACAGACAGACACGAGTAAACAGACGGTGTGAAAAAGACAGAGAGAGAATGGGAGGTGGATAATAGACGAAAAAAGATAAAAAAATGAAAGAAAAATAAAGAATAAACTCTGACAGGTCGATAAACTTAAAATTATGGGCGAAAAAATAAATAAAAGAAAGAAATAGTTAATAAATAGCTTTCGAAATAGAGAACAAATAAATAAATAAACAAATAAACAGGCAAATAAATAACAAATAAATATAAACAAACAAACAAAATCAACACGCATAAAACATAAATGATAAACAAATAGAAAAAAATAAATAAGATAAACACAAAAATAACACATTACATAAACAAACTAATAAAGAAATACATAAGAACACACACACACACACACACACACACACACACACACACACACACACACACACACACACAGCACGACCCTCATCCACACCTGCCTCCCGGCCCAGGTATACATGGCACTCCTGACAACACTTCACACAGGTAGTATAATGAACGGTAGGGTTTTTTTATATTTTCGTTACTTTGTTATGTCACCTTTTTCTTAACTTGCATTCAGTCTAATGTTATCATCTCTCTCTCTCTCTCTCTCTCTCTCTCTCTCTCTCTCTCTCTCTCTCTCTCTCTCTCTCTCTCTTCATTTTACTTATCTTTATTATATATTTCCTAGATTTTTGCAATATTTTCTTTTTTTTCTTTTTTTTATTTTTTGTTTATATTCTCTTTCTTACGTATTTTGATTATCTTAGTTTTGTAATATTTTCATTGTTCCGTCTTTCTCTTATTTTTGTTTAAAAACATTCTTTTTGTCCCACCTCAAGGGTGGTAACGCGGGTTATATATGTGGAGCCCGTCAGGGTAACGTCCCTCCGAGGAGGGACCAGTCTTGTGGAAAGGAGGGGAGGGTGCCGACAGACCGACTCTACCGGCCGACCGCAGCCTGGCCGACCAAGTCGGTCTGTCGACGAGGAATGGCGTGTCTGTTATATTCATCTCTCTCTCTATCTCTCTATCTAGTATCAATCCATCTATATCTATCTATCTATCTATCTATCACTTTTCTAGTCCTCATAACTTAATGTGTTGTTATTATTTAAGTCTCATTTTGCATTCAGAACAATTATCAACCATGTGGATTCGTTCACCAGAAGGAAATGATAAATAAAATAAAAAATAAAATGATACAAAAAAAAAAAAATAATCACTTGAAATAGTGAAGTTACCGTAAAACAGTAAAATATTCAATTCTCCTCGCGTTCCACTATAGAAAACGAACCTCTTTAGGGGTAACTCATATGACTGTTCGGAAATGGGAACGGGAAGATGACGATGAAGATGAAGAGGAGGAAGAGGAGAAAGAAGAAAAGAACAACAAGAAGAAGAAGAAGAAGAAGAAGAAGAAGAAGAAGAAGAAGAAGAAGAAGAAGAAGAAGAAGAAGAAGAAGAAGAAGAAGAAGAAGAAGAAGAAGAAGAAGAAGAAGAAGAAGAAGAAGAAGAAGAAGAAGAACAACAACAACAACAACAACAACAACAACAACAACAACAACAACAACAACAACAACAACAACAACAACAACAACAACAAGAGCAAGAACAAAAATAAGAACAAATTTTGAAGAAGAAAAAGAAGAAAAGGAAGAAAAAGAAAAAGACGAAAAGGAAGTCCAACAACAACATCAACAACAACAACAACAGCCAGCGAGAGCATGGGTGTAAGCCTGGAGGTAACAGTACAACACACTAACAATCACCTACACCCAAGAAACGTCAAACTAATACAAACACGAAAACAAGGAATCCCCAAAAGGCCTGTCAATAACCTTTTACAAAGCGCCTCATTGTTTACCGTTTGTTAACTTAGACAAAAAAAATATGAGTAAAAAAACATATACGTCAACAGTAGTAGGAAAACCGCAAAGGAAAGGGTTAAGAGGCGGGGAAAGCCTGGCAGGAGGAGGAGGATAAGGAGGAGGAGGAGGAGGAGGAGGAGGAAGAGGATAAAGATAAGAAAATGTTGTGGTGGTGGTAGTAGTAGTAGTAGTAGTAGTAGTAGTAGTAGTAGTAGTAGTAGTAGTAGTAGTAGTAGTAGTAGTAGTAGTAGTAATAAGAGTAGAAGTAAGAGTAGTATAGTAGGAGGATAGTTACTATTATTATTATTATTATTATTATTATTATTATTATTATGAGGAGGAGGAGGAGGAGGAGGAGGAGGAGGAGGAAAGTAGGATATAAGACGAAAATGTCCGTTGACCTAAAAGAATCAATAGACGAGGACAATAGACGAGGACAGAAGCGGCGTGATGAACAAAATAATAAGAAGAGCGAGGAGGAGAAGCTGAGAAGATATCACGTGTTTTATCTCACGTCCCACATAAACACCGGAAACATACACACACACACACACACACACACACACACACACACACACACACACACACACACACATACATACCCCCCTAAAAAATAAACACATTCATTGCCTATCACTAGCTTCGGCCCCTCAAATTACGAGATCGTGTACATTATCCATATAACTTTATTTTCCACAGAAATAATATTATTCTTCGCGCAGAATACAGAATATGATCACTGGCGCCGCACATATTTACGCTGCAGTTCTGCACACGACCACTTCATGACATTCTGGAAATGGACTGACTGACTGAGTAACTGATTGAATGATTGGGGTATGCAGGCATGGCGCCGCAGCTACAGGAGCCATGTGGTGTCGAACACTTATTAAGATCAGTGAAGAAATCATATATGTTTTCAGGTTAAAGGTCCATAACGCTAATCTTTAAAATAATAATAAAAGTCATCACACCCACGAACAGCAGATCTACATGAGAAAGAGGACCCCACCCTCCTGTATGTAACGGATGGCCTCAAGTCCCGGGGTGAGCGCCTTCTCCCCAGCACCAGAAGAACCTCCCATCTCCACCCCGACACAGGGAAAGTACGTACCGCTCCTCCAGGTCCCCTAGACCAGTGATAGTCAACCTGGGTGCATGATTTTCATGGAAATAATGGGGTACATGGAGGGGTACATGACAAGGCTAGTGTGTACAAGAATGCACACTACGAAAAGGTGTTTTAGGAAGAAAATTGTAAGTGTAATGTAAGAAATTAATTTAAATTGAGATTATAGTATTAAAAATATGTGTATTATATTAGTATATTACACTCAATATTTTTTTTTCAAACCATTTGAAAAATCACATTATTTGTACATTTAAAAATAGAAATACAAAAGGTATACACATATAATTATATTGTTTTATTATACAGTTACCACCTATATAATTGTTTAGGACCAAGTAGCTATTTTTTATATTTAAAATAGAGACCTAATACTTTTATTTATATATTTTCGGTCTTAAAAATAAAAAACAATGTGATTTTTTTTTTTTTTTTTTTTTTTCGACGGCGCTAGGGTACATGAATTTTTCAAGAGCTCCCGGAAGGGTGCATGATCTTAGAAAAGGTTGAAGAACACTGCCCTAGACTGAGCACTCAACCAGCAAGTGTCGAATTTAACAGTCGGAGGAACCAAACAGTCGTCACAGATTGAAAGACAGAGTGACGGAGGGAGTGACTGATTGCTTGATTGACTGAGGGACTGAATGATTTGCAACTGTTTTACTGATTATGTATCAGTAACTCTCCGGGATATAAGGAAGCCATGTGTGCAGCCGCGCTACAGCGAGTGTGGTCAGTCCTGAGGCGGGCAACGACTCTCTCTCTCTCTCTCTCTCTCTCTCTCTCTCTCTCTCTCTCTCTCTCTCTCTCTCTCTCTCTCTTGAATCTTTCGACATCCAAGCACACATATCACATATTTGACACGGTTTTCGTAGGATTTTTGGACATTCCCTGGGGTAGTTTAATGACCCTGGTAGTAATCTGACACTTCTTCTGTACCATGAACAGAAAAATGGGTTCATGAGGACCTCACTTGTCTCCTTTTAGGCCTTGGATATGGTGGATGTGAGAGGTGGAAGCGACTGAGAATACCAACCCAAGTGTTATCACGGGCGAGACTTACCGAGAAGGGGAACACGACTGAGAGAGGAGAGGCCATGGCGACTGATTAACTAGCTATAGTGAAACCAAACTGTCGAGTCCGTTCTGGCGTTGGCTCCCGCGGGTCCATTTCTCCCCTCTGCTCTGCCACACAGTCCCAACACCTATTTTTTGCCTCTCATATGTTACCTATAGCTTACATATGAGAGGAAGAGATAGGTGTTGGGGCTGTGTGGCAGAGCAGAGGGGAGGAAAGGACC
>NC_066538.1:8474380-8481880 GCF_024679095.1 Eriocheir sinensis
TGGAGTCATTATCAGCAGTGACCTGAAACACGCGAATCACTGTAAAAAAGCATACAACAAAGCCAACACTATGCTCGGGTTCATAGCGAGGAACTTCGAGTGTAAAACGCCAGACGTGATGCAATCCTTGTATAATTCCATGGTAAGACCGCACATCGAGTATGCAGTACAGTTCTGGTCTCCTAATTACAGAAAGGACATTGATTTACTGGAAAGGATTCAACGACGCGCCACGAAGATGATTCCAACCTTCGGGGCTCAACCGTACGAGGAACGACTCAAGCGACTCAATCTCTTTACATTGGAGAAAAGACGCCTACGAGGAGATATGATTCAAGTCTTCAAGTATCTGAAAAAACTCAATAACGTCGATTACTCCAAATTCTTTGAACTGCAAACCAACCTAAGAACTAGAAATAACGGTTCAGTCATTCAGTCTAGTCGATGTAACACAGACATCGGAAGGAGTTTCTTTTCAAACCGAGTCATACGCCATTGGAACAATCTTCCTTCAGAAGTAGTAAATGCGCATACCATCAACTCCTTCAAATGTAGAATCGACCGTCACTTCAGTGCTTCTGCTCCTCAATGTCGAGGCTTTCATCTGCTCCTCAATATCGAGATGCTTTCATCTGCTCCTCAATATCGAGGTGCATTCATCTGCTCCTCAATATCGAGATGCTTTCATCTGCTCCTCAATGTCGAGGTGCTTTCATCTGCTGCCCAGGCCCCAAGTGGCTGTCGAGCAGATTAAATCACCAAAGCGGGCAACCTCGTAATGAGCCAATAGGCTTTCTGTTGCCAGCAGTTCCATGTTTCCTCCTCCTCCTCCTCCTCCTCCTCCTCCTCCTTCTGCTCCTCCTCCTCCTTCTGCTCCTCCTCCTCCAGGTGATGCAGGACAGGTAAAACAACAACAAATAAATCACTCAAGTCACGCATCCATACAGGTGACATAAGGAGCCCAGGTAACCTAATTAATGCAGAAAACCAGGTAAACGAGGAGGAGGAGGAGGAGGAAAAAGAGAAAAGTGAAGACAAGAAAAAATACTAAAGTCAAAGAAAAAGAAGAAAAAAGGAGAGAAAAAATAATAGATACAGAAAGAAAGAAAAAGAGGAAAGAGGAGGAAAGAAAAAAAGAAAAGATCCAAAGGAAGAAAAAGAAAAGTTAAAATATAAATAAAAGAAGGAAGTGAGCGAGATGGAGAAACAAAGTAAGGATTCAAAATAGAAAACAAAAAAAATAGACGCCATAGCACGAAAAAAAAAAAAAGGAAGTGCAGGAAGGAAAGAGGAAAGAAAGTGAGCGGGGTGAACAAACAAACAAACAAACAAGTAGTAGGAGAGAAAAGCATAAGTGGGAAAAAACATATAAAAAATAAGGAAAAAAAAATTGAGGTGAAGAAATAAAGGAAAGTGGAGGGGGGACAAGTGAGGGGGGGAGGGAGGAGGCGGGAGGAGGACAAGTGAGGAGGAGGAGGACAAGTGAGGGGGAGGCAGGAAGGGAGGGGAGGGAGGGACAGGTAAGGAAGGGGAGAGGAGGGACAGGTAAGGAGGTGGAGATGGGGAAAGACGGAGGGGGTGAGGGGGGTAAGGGGGGGATGTACTGGTGTGTAAGAGGAAACGATGAAGGGGTGAGGGAGGGGTAAGGAGGTGATGGGGGCAGCAGGGGGTGAGGGAGCAATGAAGAGGATGAGAGAGGGGTAGGGGTGAGGGGGGCAGGTAAGAGGGGAAGAGAGGGACAGGTGAAGGGGGTTAGAGGGGGGGCAGATAAGGAGTATAAGGATTAGGGAGGTGAGGAAGGGCAAGGTGAGGAGTGTGAGGGGGAAGTGAAGGGGTGAGAGGGGAAGTGAAGGGGTGAGGGGGAAGTGAAGGGGTGAGAGGGGAAGTGAAGGGGTGAGGGGGAAGTGAAGGGGGGAAGGGGGAAGTGAAGGGGTGAGCGGGGAAGTGGAGGGGTGAGAGGGGAAGTGAAGGGGTGCGAGGGGAAGTGAAGGGGTGAGAGGGGGGCAGATAAGGAGTATAAGGATTAGGGAGGTGAGGAAGGGCAAGGTAAGGAGTGTGAGGGGGAAGTGAAGGAGTGTGAGGGGGAAGTGAAGGAGTGTGAGGGGGAAGTGAAGGGGTGAGAGGGGAGGGTGAGGGGGGGGGGTAGGGGCGGGGTCACTCACCTAGGGCGGGGCGTCGCGGTGGCCAGCCCGGGCGCCGCTCACTCACACTCTGTCGAAAGGAAGCGACATGACTTCAGATAACCGGAAAGACACGTGGCCTGGTTATTGTGACACCCTCCAGCTACTGGTGACACTCATACTGGTACTGCTGCTACTGGTACTGCTTAACATTACTACTGCTGCTACTGATACTGCTTAACATTACTACTGCTGCTACTGGTACTGCTTAACATTACTACTGCTGCTACTGGTACTGCTTAACATTACTACTGCTGCTACTGGTACTGCTTAACATTACTACTGCTGCTACTGGTACTGCTTAACATTACTACTGCTGCTACTGGTACTGCTTAACATTACTACTGCTGCTACTGGTACTGCTTAACATTACTACTGCTGCTACTGGTACTGCTTAACATTACTACTGCTGCTACTGGTGCTGTAACATTACTACTGCTGCTACTGGTGCTGTAACATTACTAACTGGTGCTGTAACATTACTACTGCTGCTACTGGTACTGCTTAACATTACTACTGCTGCTACTGGTACTGCTTAACATTACTACTGCTGCTACTGGTACTGCTTAACATTACTACTGCTGCTACTGATACTGCTTAACATTACTACTGCTGCTAATGGTACTGCTTAACATTACTACTGCTGCTACTGTTACTGCTTAACATTACTACTGCTGCTACTGGTACTGCTTAACATTACTACTGCTGCTACTGATACTGCTTAACATTACTACTGCTACTGCTTAACATTACTACTGCTGCTACTGATACTGCTTAACATTACTACTGCTGCTACTGGTACTGTAACATTACTACTGCTGCTACTTACTACTTAATAACATTACTACTGCTACTACTACTACTACTACTACTACTACTAATTACTGCTTAACATACTACTACTTCTACTACTAGTACTAATACTACTAGTACTTCTACTACTAATACTACTACTACTACTACTACTACTACTACTACTACTACTTCTACTACTACTACTACTAATTCTACTACTACTACTACTACTACTACTACTACTACTACTACTACTACTACTACTAAACAATGAGAAAGAAGCATAAAAAACACATGAGTAGTAATAATAATAATGATAACCAGATAATAATAATAATAATAATAATAATAATAATAATAATAATAATAATAATAATAATAATAATAATAATAATAATAATAATAATAATAATAATAATAATAATAATAATAATAATAATAACAACAACAACAACAACAACAACAACAACAACAACACAAAAAAAAATCGGACCGGAAATTAATGATGATGATGATGATGATGATGATGATGATGATGATGATGGAGGAGAAGGAGGAGGAGGAGGAAAAAGAGACAGAGGAAGAAGTAAGGAAAATAAACTTGGAAGAAAAGAAAAAATAGAAAAATCATTAAAACAAAAACAAAGTAAAACAATTTGAAGGAAAGAGGAATGACAAGAAGAACAAAGGAAGGAGGAAGGGAAGGAAGTAATGAAGAAGGGAAGGAAGGGACGGAAGGGGAGGAGAAGGAAGGGTTGGACATAGGAAGGAAAGGAGCAACACTTATAGGAAAGGGAGGAAAAGGAAGGATTATAAATAGGAAAGAGGAAAAAACCGTAAGGAGGAGAGAAACGCGTGAAGGAAGGAAGGAAGGGACGGAAGGGGAGGAAAAGGAAGGAAAGGAGAAACACTTAAAGGAAAGGGAGGAAAAGGAGGAGAAAAGAAACGAAAGGAGGAGAGAAACGCGTGAAGGAAGGAAGGAAGGAAGGAAAGAAAAGAAAGAAGGAAGGAAGGAAGGAAGGAAGGGGGGGAGTTGACCATCACCACCCATTCCACATCCACACCACACCCCTTCCCTTCCACAACCCATTCCAACCCCCATCACTCTTACCTCCTTCCATCCCCATCCCACTAACCCATTCCCCTCCCCTTCCCCTTCCTTCCACACTCCATTCCGCTCCTTCCATACAGCCCCCATCACCTTTATCCCCTTCAATCCCCATCCTTCTAACCCTTTCCCCTCCCATTCCCTTCTTTCCACACCCCATTGAAACCCTTCCATAGAGCCCCCATCACCTTTACCCCCCCATCTCATTCCCCTTCTTTTTCCCCTTCCTCCCACACCCAATTCAAACTCCCCATTCCTTCTCCTTACCCCCTCCCATCCCCATCCCACAAACCCACTCCCTTCCCCATTTCCTTCCTCCCACATCCCGTTCAAACTCCCCATACCTTCCCCATCACACCTTTCTGAGCCCCCTATCAAACCCATATATCTTACCCTCTCCCCATTCCTCCTCACCCCATCAAACCCCTCCCATCTCCATAACATTTCCTCCACACTCACAAACGTCTTATATATCTTTTTTTCTGAGTTAAGACATATTGTAACAGTTTGGGGTCATGTTAGGTTAAGTTTAGGGTTCCTTCAAACACATGATAGGAGTCAACTTGAAGCAGAAACCAACAAAGATAGACCTCATTTTGTTTTGTCTCATTAGTAGGGAAGCACATGTGATTTTTTTTTCTGAGTAAGACATATGGCAACAGTTCGGGGTTATGTTAGGTTAAGTTTGGGGTGCCTTCTAACACATGACTGGCGGTAAGTTAAAGCTTAAATCGACATAAAGACCTCACTTTGTTAGATAATAAGTCTCATTAGTAAAGAAGCATATATGATTTTTTTGAGTTAAGATTACGGTAACGGTTCGGGGTTATGTTAGGTTAGGTTAAGTTTGGGGTACCTTCTAATGCATGAGAGGCGGTAAGTTAAAGCTTAAATCAACATAGAAAGACCTCACTTTGTTAGATATTAAGTTTTGCTACTGAGGAAGCAAATATTAGTATGATAGGATATGTGATTTTACTGAATAAGGACATAAAAAAAATCTCTATTTCACTCACTGTCTTTCCTCATTCCTTACATTTACCTATTTTTCTTTTAGTCTATTTATTATTTTTTTCTTTCCTCCTTCCCAACATAGGCTCAAAGGACCAATGTGACGGAGATGAGCACCGCAGCCACGCGCAGCTATAGAGTATGCACCCACCTTTACCTCAACCTCCTCCCTTTTCTCCTTTTTCCTCTCCTCCTTCACCTTCTTCTTCCACTCCTTCTGTTTCTCCTCCTTTCCCCCCCTTCACGTTTTTACAGCACTGACCGTCACAACATCCTTTTCCTCCGCATCCCACGGTATCCTCTTCCACGTCCTTCGTATATATTAACGGACATAACGCCCACGCACACGTCAGGGAGGGAATAAAAATAGACACGTGAGTACCTAACAACAGACGCCTAAACTTATCCATGTAATTGCTCAACATTCTCAGACGCTTCCGCCTCTCATATCAACTGCTACAAATCCCAAAAAGGAGATTGATGGGGTTCTGAGTAGGGTTTATTTTAGGTTCATGGCACAGAAGGAGGGTCAGACTACTACCAGGCCCAAAAAAGTACAGAGAAATCCTACGATGAGTGGTGTTTATTTTAGGTTCATGGCGCAGAAGGAGGGTCAGACTACTACCAGGCCCAAAAAAGTACAGAGAAATCCTACGATGAGTGGTGTTTATTTTAGGTTCATGGCGCAGAAGGAGGGTCAGACTACTGCCAGGCCCAAAAAATTACAGAGAAATCCTACGATGAGTGGTGTTTATTTAGGTTCATGGCACAGAAGGTGGGTCAGACTACTGCCAGGCCCAAAAAATTACAGAGAAATCCTACGATGAGTGGTGTTTATTTTAGGTTCATGGCGCAGAAGGAGGGTCAGACTACTACCAGGCCCAAAAAAGTACAGAGAAATCATACGAAATCCTTGTCAAATATGTGTACTTGGGTGCCGGAATGTTTAAGAATATGGCCGTAAGACCTCTTGACAATTCTGCAAAGACTGAAACATTGTCGGCGATACTCAATTCGGTTAAGATTCGTTTTATAGAAGAGTCGATATCATGTTTCCTACTTAACCACAACCTCTTCTGTCGTCATATATGGGTTAAGATTTTTTTATGAAGCTTCCCATATCCCGTCTCCTACTTCACCAGCTGCATGTCTTCTGTGATCCTTCAAATCTCCCAAAAAACATGGGATAGAAGGTAAAGATCAAATAGATTCAATTATTACTACGCCACGCTCAGCAAACAGCGACTCTCGTTTTACCTAAGCTTACCATAAAAATAAGTTTTCTCCGGAGCTCATAGAAAACAAGTACCTTTACGGGAAACTACTATTACGTTACTATGGCTTGCTACATTATTTTATTTTTAGCTGACACTAAGGAGACTGGTAACAAAGGAGCAACGACCCCTCGGAAAGGTAAACATTGGCCTCACCCACACAAACAACGCCCGTAGAATTGTCACACGAAATCTTGAACAGTACAAAGTTAAATGTTACTATACTGGGTCGTATTTTAAAACATTTCGTCCAAGTTCACATATTTGACAAGGCTTTCGTATGAGTTTAGGGCATTTCCAGGAGTAGCTTTGTGACCCTGGTGGTAGTTTGGCCCTCCTTCAGTAGCATGACCCTAAAAAAACCCTCATTAGAACCCGATTGATCCCTTCTTTGACCTTTATAAATAGTTGATGTGAGAAGTGTCTTATATTACCGGCAGGGTTGTATTTTAAAACATTTCGTCGCCCAAGTTCACATATTTGACAAGGCTTTCGCATGAGTTTAGGGCATTTCCAGGAGTAGTTTTGTGACCTTGGTGGTAGTTTGGCCCTTCTTCAGTAGCATGAACCTAAAAAAAAACTCATTAGAACCTGATTGATCTCTTCTTTGACCTTTATAAATAGTTGATGTGAGAAGCGAAAGTGTCTCAGAATATCGACCATTACACTGAAGGTTATTGTTATTACTGTTAAGGTGCATTATAGTGAGAAAACATAAGGTGAGTACTGCAATGGAGAAGCAAGTGTGTGAATGAACAAAAGACGATCGTGAGTGGATCTACAAAGTAATACAAAGCAACATAGATCAAAGAAAGAAGAGGATCAAAAGATATATATTACATGAACCCTCCCTAATGCTTCCTTATGTTAGAGCTACAATGTTGAGAAAGAACATAAGATTGAATAGTTTTTTTTGTGGCCGTTGTTAGTCACAAAGTTAGTTTTTTCAAGCTATTTATTATTTTGCTATTGGGCTAAATTTTGTGACGTAATAAATAAATAACCAAATAAATATAATAATAGACACAGAGCAAGAGAAAAATGAGAAAAGATCAAAGAAAAAAAGTATATGTAAGAAGAAATGAGGAAAGAGTGGAGGAGGAAAAAAACAAGGAGGAAATAAAAAATCATA
>NC_066538.1:8484380-8496880 GCF_024679095.1 Eriocheir sinensis
CCTATCAACTCGACACAATCTTCCAAACACCTATCCCCTATTCTTCGACAACACTCAGCTATCACCATCTTCAACACTAATCATCCTCGGTCTATCCTTAACTCAAAATCTCAACTGGAAACTTCATATCTCCTCTCTCGCTAAATCAGCTTCCTCGAGGTTGGGCGTTCTGTATCGTCTCCACCAGTTCTTCTCCCCCGCGCAGTTGCTATCCATATACAGGGGCGTTGTCCGCCCTCGTATGGAGTATGCATCTCACGTGTGGGGGGGCTCCACTCACACAGCTCTTCTGGACAGAGTGGAGTCTAAAGCTCTTCGTCTCATCAGCTCTCCTCCTACTACTGGTAGTCTTCTACCTCTTAAATTCCGTCGCGATGTTGCCTCTCTATCTTCTATCGATATTTCCACGCTGACTGCTCTTCTGAACTTGCTAACTGCATGCCTCCCCCCCTCCCGCGGCCCCGCTGCACACGACTTTCTACTCATGCTCATCCCTATACTGTCCAAACCCCTTATGCAAGAGTTAACCAGCATCTTCACTCTTTCATCCCTCACGCTGGTAAACTCTGGAACAATCTTCCTTCATCTGTATTTCCTCCTGCCTACGACTTGAACTCTTTCAAGAGAAGGGTATCAGGACACCTCTCCTCCCGAAATTGACCTCTCTTTCGGTCACCTCTTTTGATTCTTTTTTTAGGAGCAGCGAGTAGCGGGCTTTTTTATTATTGTTTCCTTTTTTGTGCCCTTGAGCTGTCTCCTTTGTTGTAAAAAGAAAATAAAAAATAAAAATAAGTCTCACCTACAAATTTACTCTATTTACTCATTACTCGAACGCACTGACATAATAAACATGACGGATTTTACAAGGTTTACGAGGACTTTTTTATACAGCAGAGTAGGTAGTTCAAGGGAATAAATATACCGAAAATAAAACAACAAAAAACTGCCAATGTCGCTTATCCCCCCCCCCCCCACCCCACCCCCAAAAAAAAGGTATATCATAGGGGAAAAAAATAGCCAAAATACACACAAACAAAAGCAACTGCTGATGTCGCTTCCCCCCTCCGCCCAAAAAAAAAGTAACAGGTAGATCATTGGGGAAAAAAATAGCCAGAATACACACAAACAAAAACAACTGCTAATGTCGCTTCCCCCCACCAAAAAAAAAAAAAAAAAACAGGTAGATCATAGGGGAAAAAATAGTCAGAATACAAACAAACAAAAACAACTGCTAATGTCGCTGCTTCCCCCCCCCCCCAAAAAAAAAAAAAAGATACAGAAAAACAAACAACCAAAAAATGCTAATGTCGTGCTCACCTCAATAGCAAAAAGTATAAAAAAGGTTAAGTCACGCAGCCGAGACTAATATGTTTCCTTTACTTACAACAGAGAAGGCACTCAAGGGAAGAAAAAAAAACAGAAACAAAAAACTGAAGTGGTTATTTATTGTGCATTTATCTATTGTGTATTCATATATTCTGTAGCTATTTATATTGTATTGTGTATTGTGGATCTTGTGGATGTAGGCTGCGGTAAAAAAAAAACATCTATCTATCTATCTATCTATATTGCTACCTAACGCAGTCTGCCCCGTGTGGATGAATTATAACCGAAAATAACAGCCTGAGAACCTTATGAAACCCGCCCAGATTGTGTTGTGTAGCTGAAAAAAAGCATCTCTGAACAGCTCCTGACCCGCCATCGCTAAATCGGTTCCCGCCAAGCCTGTTTTGTAGGGGCAGATATTAATAACGTGAAAGGTAGCTAACAACAAATAAATATTCAAAATTAGGTAACAGAGTTAAAAGCATATATGAAAAAAACAGGTAAATAGGTTCTTAAATAAGTTAATGTATATATAAATCAAAAGAATAAATAGATAAAACAAATAGGCAGAAATTAATAACGTGAAAGGTAGCAAACAACAAACAAATATTCAAAATTAGGTAACAGAGGTAAAAGCATATATAAAAAAAACAGGCAAATGGGTTCATAAATAAAGTGATGTATATATAAATAAAAAAACATTAATAGATAAAACAAATAGGTAAATGTAAGTAAATAAATATACCTAGTTTGATAGATAGGAAGGAAGGATTGATAGAGAAATTGATATATAAACAGAAAATAGACAAATGGACATTAAAGTAAGGATAAAGAGGAAAAATGAAAAAGAAAAAGATAAAGAAAGAACGAAGAAAATACTATAGGTCTCTCTCTCTCTCTCTCTCTCTCTCTCTCTCTCTCTCTCTCTCTCTCTCTCTCTCTCTCTCTCTCTCTCTCTCTCTCTCTCTCTCTCTTACAGTAATCTCACAAATGCTTCTTTACACTTCACCCCGTCACACAAACTGAGAGAGAGAGAGAGAGAGAGAGAGAGAGAGAGAGAGAGAGAGAATACATTAGAAAAAAATAAGATAAAATAAAACCTTAAACAATAACTATATAGGTCACAGTTTAATAATAATAATAATAATAATAATAATAATAATAATAATAATAATAATAATAATAATAATAATAATGATAATAATCTAGCTCATTATCTTTCCAATATCGATATCCTGTAGATTCTGTGTTGGAGAAATCAATACTCTCTCTCTCTCTCTCTCTCTCTCTCTCTCTCTCTCTCTCTCTCTCTCTCTCTCTCTCTCTCTCTCTCTCTCTCTCTCTCTCTCCTCCTTTATTACATTCCTCTTTCCCTCTTCTCTCTCTTCCCTTTCACTCCTCCTCCTCCCTTTACCTCCATTTCTCCCTCTCTTCCTTTCCTCTTACCTCCTCCATTCTTTCCTCCCTCTCTCCTTCCTTGTCCTCAATTACCTCACTCTTTCCCTGTGATATCTCTTTCCTCCTCCTCCTCCTCCTCCTCCTCCTCCTCCTCCTCCCTCCGTTCTAATACCCAACGTCTTTCCTCTCCTCCGATTTATTTTTCTCTCCAGTATCTCTTCCTTCCCTCCCTCCCTCCCTCCCTCTCGCCTTCCTTTCCGCTGGTATCTTTCCTCTCTCCATCCCTCCTCTCTCTCTCTCTCTCTCTCTCTCTCTCTCTCTCTCTCTCTCTCTCTCTCTCTCTCTCTCTCTCTCTCTCTCTCTCTCTCTCTCTCTCTCTCTCACCTTCGTTTATTCCCTCCCTTCTTCCTCTCCATTTTTTCTCCCTCTTCTTTTCTCTCCCTCTCTTAAGTTATTCGGAAATTTACCTCCCCCTTCCCTCCCTTCTCTCTCTCCCTCCCTTCCTTCCCTCCTCCTCCTTCATTTTCTTCAATATCTCCTTCATTTATTTCTTCCTTCTCTCCAATTATTCTTTGATTTACCTCTAACCTTTCCCTCCTCCTCCTCCTCCTCCTCCTCCTCCTCCTCCTCCTCCTCCACCCTTTCCTTCTACGTAAACCTCCGTAGTCCTCGCCTCCTCCTCCTCCTCTTCTTCCTCCTCCTCCTCCTCCTCCCTTCCTCCTCCTCCTTCTCTCCAATATTCTTCTCCAACTCACACTTTCCTCCATTCCTTTCGACACCTCTTTTCTCCTCCTTTCTCTCCACTTTCTTCCTCTTTTTCTCATATTTTCTCCTCCTCCTCCTCCTCATCTGCCTCTATCTCTCCAATATCTCCCTCCTACACTCTCCTTTTATCTCCTTCTCTCTCTTCTTTCTCTCCATACAAAAGCTCTCTCCTTCTCTTCCTCCTCTCCTTTTTTTTTCTTTTCTTAAGTAACTCATTTCCTTCTTCCTTTCCTTCCTCCTCTTCCTTTTTTTCTCTCCCTTCTTTTATTATTTTCCTCCTTTCTCTCCCTTTTGTTAGCCCCTTTTCTCCTTATTCCTCTCTTCTTTCTCCTTATCTACTTCCTTTCTTCCATCTATCTCTCTCCATTATTCCTTTCCTATCTTCCTCCTTTCTTTCTCTTCCTTCCTTTATTCCTCGTGTTATTTCTTCCTTTCCTACTTACTCCTCTTTCCCTCTCCTATTTCCTTCCCTTCTTCCTTTTCTCCTCTTTCTCTTTATCTCTTTCTCACGCCATTCTCTTCTGCTTTACCTCTTATTATCTTCATCTCCTCCTCTTCTTCCCTTTCTCTTTTCTCTTCTCTCCCTTATCTCCCTTCTTCTATTGTTCCTTCTCTTCTTCCTTCTTTTTCTTCCTTGTTTTACCTATTTTCCTATCTCCTTCTTTCCCTTCTCTTCATTTACCCTTTGTTTCTTCCCTCCTTCCTTCCATTATCTCTTTTTTCTTCATCCTTTCTTCCATTTTTCCTTCATCCTTTCTTTCCCCATCTCATTATTTTCTTCATCTTCCTATTTCCTGCTTCCCCTCCTCCTCCTCCTCCTCCTCTCATTCTAGTTATCCCTCCTTCATCCCTATCTCATTTCCTCCATCTAATTCCTTTTCCTCTCTTCCTCTTTCTCCTTACAAAACCTCCTTCTGTCCTTCCCTTCTTCCTTCCTCCTCCTCCTCTTCCTCATTCTCCCTCCATCTCTTCTACTTCCTCCTTCCCTTCCTCCCCTGATTTCCTTCCTATCTCCTTCCATCCTTCCTTCATTATCTAATTCCTTTCTCTTTCTTCCTTTCCTCCTTCTTCTTTACATGCCTTCTTCGTTAACTTCTTTCCTAATTTCCTCCTCCTCCTTTCTTCTTACAAAACCTCCTTCTTTATTATCTTCCTCCTCCTCCTCCTCCTCCTCCTTTCTTACAAAATCTCCTTCTTTATGATCTTCCTCCTCCTTCTTCTTCCCTCCTTCCTTCACTTATACCTCCTTCCCTCCTTCCTCCTCCTTCCATCTCTTATACCTCCACCTTTCCTCCTCCTCCTCCTCCTTATTCTCTCCTTCCCTCACTTATATATACCTCCTTCCCTCCTTCCTCCTCCTTGTCTCCCTCCCTCCATCTCTTATACCTCCTCCTTTCCTCCTCCTCCTCCTCCTTATTCTCTCCTTCCCTCACTTATATATACCTCCTTCCCTCCTTCCTCCTCCTTGTCTCCCTCCCTCCATCTCTTATACCTCCTCCTTTCCTCCTCCTCCTCCTCCTTATTCTCTCCTTCCCTCACTTATATATACCTCCTTCCCTCCTTCCTCCTCCTTATCTCCCTCCCTCCATCTCTTATGTACCTCCTCCTTTGCCCTTCCTCTTATTCCACCTTCCTCCTCCTCCTCTTAACAACCACCCTCTCCACTTCGACAGATACAAAGTGGTTTATTAATTTATCTATTCACAGTTTCTTTACCTGAAGGGGCCGTGGTGGTGGTGGCCGTGGAGTTGGTGGTGATGATGGTGGTGGTGGTGTGATGGTGGTGGTGGTGGTGCTCTCCGGCGTCGGCTGCTGGCTCCTCTGACGTCACACTTACCTAAAAAGAAAAAAAGTGGAAGGGTAAAGATAAGGAAATCAATAACAAACAGCAAGAGCGACAACAACATGAGCCATGATTTATTAATGCATTGATCTAGGTAACGATGACAGGAATGAAAGCTCGTTTTCTTTGTTTTTCTTTCTCTTTTTCGTTTTCTTTCTTTCTTTTTCCTCATCTTCTTCTTCTTCTTTGTCTTTTTCTTCTTCTCCTTCTTATTACTCTTCCTTCTCATTTTCCGTCTTCCTGCCTACTACTACTACTACTACTACTACTCCTACTACTATCACTACTACCACCACTACTACTACTACCACCACCACCACCACCACCACCACTACTACTACTACTACTACTGCTACTTATACAACAGCAATACAAACAGCAGCAACAAAATTGAAAATGATGATCAGGAAATTGGTATTGCTAGTGGTGGTGGTGGTGGTGATCAAGGAGGGTGGTGGTGGTGATGAAGGTGGTGGTGGTGGTGGTGGTGATCAAGGAGGGTGGTGGTGGTGATGAAGGTGGTGGTGGTGGTGGTGGTGGTGATCAAGGAGGGTGGTGGTGATGAAGGTGGTGGTGGTGGTGGTGGTGATGATCAAGGAGGGTGGTGGTGATGAAGGTGGTGGTGGTGGTGGTGGTGGAAGTGATTATGATGGAGGAGATAAGGCTGGAGAAAAAAGAAAAAGAAAAAGAAAAAGAAGGAAAGATGGAAAAAAAAGATAAAAGAAAAAACAGCCGTAAAAATAATGACGTTCCCTTAATCTTAAAAAATAAAATCTCTCTCTCTCTCTCTCTCTCTCTCTCCATAACCGGTGGGTAACAGAACTTAGGTCACCACCCTTTTTGTGTGTGTGTGTGTGTGTGTGTGTGTGTGTGTGTAAACGATCCTCTTCCTTAAACACACACACACACACACACACACACACACACACACACACAAACACACACACACACACACACACACACACACACACACACACACAAACACTTGACACCTTATCCTAGTGGTATATAAATTCTTCGTGCACACACTGGTCCCTTGTCTGTGTGTAAATATACGTGTGTACATTACTCATCGTGTGTGTGTGTGTGTGTGTGTGTGTGTGTGTGATGCCCCGTTACGGCGAGCGGGTGGCCAGCCTACTGCATGCTTTTTATGAGAGAGAGAGAGAGAGAGAGAGAGAGAGAGAGAGAGAGAGAGAGAGAGAGAGAGAGAGAGAGAGAGAGAGAGAATGCGAGTTATTTCATTAATTAACTCCTCAATTGGAAGGATTTGTGTACGTGTGTGTGTGTGTGTGTGTGTGTGTGTGTGTGTGTGTGTGTGTGTGTGAGTGTGTGTGTGTGTGTGTGTGTGTGTGTGTGTGTGTGTGTTGAACAAGGTCATAGCTAAGTGGGCGAATTATATGCAATTTCAGTCAAGAGCACACACACACACACACACACACACACACACACACACTAAAAATAAATACTATGGAACATTTAATCTTTATCGGCGTCCATAAAACAACAAGAACAACAACAACAACAAAAACAACAACAACGACAACCAAGCAAGCAAAAAGTAGGGCGGTCACTCACACTGCGAGGAAAGAGAAAAAAAAGAAAAAAGAAAAAAACAATAAAAATAATAGGATACTCAAACTAGGGGAGAGAGAGAGAGAGAGAGAGAGAGAGAGAGAGAGAGAGAGAGAGAGAGAGAGAGAGAGAGAGAGAAGGTGACCGAAGGAGAGAAAAATTACTCTTAAAAGTTGGTTAACCTCGGGCGGGGCGAGAGAGAGAGAGAGAGAGAGAGAGAGAGAGAGAGAGAGAGAGAGAGAGAGAGAGAGAGAGAAGGAAGGACCCCAGTAAGGATAAAGGCGTGATCTAGGTCGGAGGAAAGGAGAGAAAGATATTGGAGGAAAGGAAGGAGGATAGGAGGCAGAATGGAGGGAAGGAAGAGACACCAGTAAAGAAGGAAAGGCAGGAAGGGAAGGAGGGAAGGACGAGAGAGAGAGAGAGAGAGAGAGAGAGAGAGAGAGAGAGAGAGAGAGAGAGAGAGAGAGAGTAGAGGAAAGATAGACGAACAAAAAGAGATGGGAGAGTGGAGAAGGGAATAAAGAGGGAAAGAAGAATAGAATGAATGAAAGAAAGGAAGGAATAGAGGATACATAACAAGGAGAAGGAATGAAGAAGAGAGGGATGAGAGGAATGAGGGAAGGAAGGATTAACACAAAGTAGAGGAGAGAAAGACGGAAGGAGGAATGAGATAGAAAAAGAGAAGGAAAGAGGGAAGGCGGGAGGGAGGGATAAAATAATGCAAGAACGAAAAGAAAGAAAGAGAAAAAGTAAAGAGAAGGAAAAGAGCGGAAGAGAGCCGGAAGAGAGCAATGCAAGAGAAACGAAGGAGAGACAAATAGTTAACAGGAGGAAAGAGAAATCGAGGTGGGAGGAAAGAAAAAAAAAGATAGAAGGTAATTTGGTTAAAAGAGAGAGAGAGAGAGAGAGAGAGAGAGAGAGAGAGAGAGAGAGAGAGAGAGAGAGAGAGAGCGTTGAGAAGAGTATAACATCCACTAAAATTTGTCTGCCAGAGAGAGGGAGGAGAAAAGGGAGGAGATAATAATTATGCAGTGTAGCCAATAAATTACCTCTCTCTCTCTCTCTCTCTCTCTCTCTCTCTCTCTCTCTCGCGCGCGCAATCCGCTATCCATACTATAATCCAGAGAGAGAGAGAGAGAGAGAGAGAGAGGGTGCTGACTTAGTCTGACCCCTCATGGTTTCTCTCTCTCTCTCTCTCTCTCTCTCGTTCAATAAAGAAAGAAAACAATTATTCGACTGTTAAATCTCAGAGAGAGAGAGAGAGAGAGAGAGAGAGAGAGAGAGAGAGAGTAGATGACTGACTGACTGACTGAGTAGCTGACTGACTACAGTAGGTGTCACGACAGCTGGAAGGGCTATTCCTACAGGGATGGACTCGTGGACTTGGTATCATTGCTTGGGTGATGGAACTGTGCGATTATTTGCCAATTTTTAACTTGTTCTAACGTGCATAAAACAGACTAGGCTTACAGTAGGGATGGACAGGTACCGTTAATTTGAGTACCGGTAGTACCGGTACCGAAAACTCAGGTACCGCTAGTACCGGTACCGGTACCCGAAGGAGTATTTTTTTATCTTAATGGCTTCTGATGAAATTCCCAAATAAATTTCCTGTAAAGAAAACTCTCTCTCTCTCTCTCTCTCTCTCTCTCTCTCTCTCTCTCTCTCTCTCTCTCTCTTGTTTACCTGCAACAATAAACTATCAATCAATTAATCAATCTCTCTCTCTCTCTCTCTCTCTCTCTCTCTCTCTCTCTCTCTCTCTCTCTCTCTCTCTCTCTTGTTTACCTGCAACAATAAACTATCAATCTCTCTCTCTCTCTCTCTCTCTCTCTCTCTGAATGAAGTGAATATTTATTTTTTCGATAAAAAATAGCATGTATAGTTATTATGGATGTACTCGATCATAGTCTAATAACAATATTTATTAGCAACCTAAAAAAAAAGAATCGGACAGGATGAATTATCTCAATAAATAAACACAGCATTCAAGGCTTATCGTCTCCACAGGCCCATACCATGCGACTGAGGCCGCGCGCTCCGCCGAGCGTCACTAAGATCCAAACGGAACCGGCACTAGCGGCAATGCTCAGTGCCGAGTGATCATGACTCATGAGGCTTCGCGGCACCAGGTACCGGTACCGGGTGCCGGCTGAATAGATTCTTCTCGGCACCAGGTACCGGTACCGGGTGCCGGCTGAATCGATTCTTCTCGGCACCCGGTACCGGTACCTGGTGGTTTGGATCTTAGTGACGCTCGGCGGAGCGCGGCCTCGGCAGTCGCCATGCGGTATGGGCCCTGTGGAGACGATAAGCCTTGAATGTTGTGCTCGGTGCTGAGTCACTGCCTCGCTGACCTCCCAAGTTCCCACCATTTTGTCCTGCTTTTCGTTTCCATCACAGCTCCCGTTTCCATTATTTTATTATTTTATTTATTTATTGGATTTATTGGATGATTCTTGATGTTCGATTCTTTTTCTTTTTTAGGTTGCTAATAAATATTGTTATTGTTATTAGACTATGATCGAGTACCCATATCACCGAGATATCCACTCACTGAGTGGTGCTCTCTCTCTCTCTCTCTCTCTCTCTCTCTCTCTCTCTCTGAATGAAGTGAATATTTATTTTTTCGATAAAAAAATAGCATGTATAGTTATTTATGGATGTACTCGATCATAGTCTAATAACAATAACAATATTTATTAGAAACCTGAAAAAAAAAATCGGACATGAAGAATTATCAATAAATCCAATAAATAAATCCGAGCAATCTGGTACCGCTACCGTACCGTTTAGCTGGTACCGTTAGTACCGGTACCTGCCCACCACTAGCTTACAGGAGCTGCCTTGTATAGGCCAACCGGCCTCTTGCAGACTCCTTACGTTCTTATGTTCTTAAAGTGCTAGGCTACAATCTACACAATGTCATGTGTTAACTCATTTAATGTAAGAGTTCTTGGTATATTTTGTCTTGATTTAGTCATAGTGTGAAGTGAAGCTACGTAGTCATGACTCTAGTCATAACCATAGGCGTACGGGACACGGGACCCTTCCCATCCGGGGGGGGGGCTGAACTGTTAGCCCGAAAAATGTTTATTTGACCGAAAAATGTTTTGCCTGTAAATTCAAACAATTATATATATATATATATATATATATATATATATATATATATATATATATATATATATATATATATATATATATAATACTACATACACAATAGTTGTTACTGAAATACGCAACTCAAGGACTCACGAGCCGCCAGTTCAATAGCCCTGTTAGACTGCTACGATGGCTACTCTGCCCGAAAACTCTATTTGCCCAAATCTGAGCGGGGCTGCAGCCCCCCCCCCCTTGCTCGTACGCCTGTAGCCATAATGTAAATAATGGTCTAAGGCAAGAACCATCTTTTCTCTTCCATCGTGCTATCATGAACCTTAAATGTATTTCCATTATTTGTGGGTAATAAATATCCAAAAGAAAGAATAACAAAATTTAGATGCCAACAGTGCTGGTTTAAGTGGCGTTCTACTCGGATACTTTACACAGTAGCCTAATCCTCAAGCGCCCAGCTTCATGCCTTTGAAGTGAAACAAGATGTATGTGCTGTACATGATTTTAAAGATCAATGCATTCTTTAAATATTTGTCAACAGAAAAATGTAAATTTCCATTTTTTCTTATTTAGATTTAGTGAAAAATATTTTCCAAAAATTATTTTTTAAAGAAATATCTATATATCTATATCTATCTATCTATCTATTTATCTATTTATCTATATATATATATATATATATATATATATATATATATATATATATATATATATATATATATATATATATATATATATATATATATATATATATATATATATATATATATGGAATAGAATAAAATTCAGTTAACAAAAACTGAAGAGAAATGGTTGAAAAGATAACACTTTTGGATTCTTATGTGTGTCCTAAGACTAGTTTATCTCGAGGAAGAATACGAAAGAACGCTGAGGAGGAGGAAGCTGACCAACTTGGAGGACGGGAAGACTGCAGTGAAATCTTTATTTTTCCGTGATTTATCCAGGTTGCAGCGGAAGGAGCGACGCAGCGAAGGACAAGGTAATAGAGGAAGAGTTAGTGACTGTACTGATATCAATGTTGTGAGTGTCTGTGTCCTGGAAGATAGGAATAACGAGGGAAATGTGAGAGGAGTGAGTGAGTGGGGGAGTTAAGTAAGATAAGAAAAATGGAGAAATGTGGAGTAGAAGAGAAAAGTGAAGTAGAAACAGGAATAAATGGATATAAATAGGAATAAAGATAGGAATAAGTGGATAAAGACATGATCCCAAACCCACGGCCCTTGAGGAAAACATCTACATTGACTTTCATTTCATTTTTCTGGGAATGAATGAGAATGTTCTAGTTACTACTTCGGGAAAATTCACGACGCTGTAAGTGAACGATAAACTGAAGTTACGGGATAATCTAAACTTATATCGGAAGGTTTGACGACAAGACAACTGAACGACTGGCAGCTGGCCCGTAGAGGTACACAGACACACTGAATTATATTTATATAGATTTTAGGGCTAAGAAAAAAAAAAAAAAAAACATTATTGGGACCTGCCATGTGAAGGCCGTCTAACCTCTTGTAGTCTGGGTATGTTATGTATCCTTGTGTACAGGTAAAGAGGAGGGTATCAGGACACCTCTCCTCCCGGAACTGACCCCTCTGTTTTTGTAAAAAAAAAAAAAAATTATGGCAAAGGAAGGGTGTAAATATATATGGAGTGTCCAGCAGAAAATGGGAAAGTCAGGACATTCCAATTTGCAATGTGGTGTACCGAGGGTCACATTATCCTTGCAATGTATCTCTTGTTTATTCCTGTGTAGCCTATCAAGCCTTGTCCAGTGCAGGCTAAGGAAAAATGGCTCTCCCTTCTCCTGCCACCTCATATATATACAACAATGCTACATAACCTTCCTCCCTCCCCACGGTGATAGAAAGTGGTAAATATATAAAATCACGATACAACGATAGACTAACTCCTTCCCACGCAGCTCTTCCTCTCCCGCCAACCGACCTGTATAGCCTACTTATCCCTTCCGTAGTCAGCCAAGTTTTACACCAGTTATAGTTACGTGAACCTCGGCAACTTTTTATGTCATCGGTAATAGGGAAGCTAATTGGTGAGCACTTAGTGGACTTGTGCCCTGCTACACACACACACACACACACACACACATCCAAGCTTTTATTATCTTTCCTGTCCCTGCATCGCTCCATTTCCCATTTCTACTCCTTTTCTATTTCCATTCACTCACTCGTATTTCTCTCTGTTTATTATTATTTCTATTCCACTTATCATTCTACTCCACTTAATACATCACTTGTCATTCAATCGTTTTTCTATCCACTTACTCCTACATATTTCTATTCACTATCTTTCTAATCCCTTCCTAAAGCCCCGTTCACACTGTGCCGACTCTGGGCCACGACAACCCAGCAACTTTTTAATTTGACAAGTTGGTTCCCACTCTCCAAGAAAGGGGGGGGGAGGTTTTATTGGGGTCTTGGTGTCTTGCCGACTGTCT